>NC_140964.1:735245-810245 GCF_056783735.1 Eptatretus burgeri | reverse complement strand
AGAATCACTGCTCACCTTCACTCTTTCATTCCTCTATTTTCCCATCTTTGGAACAAACTCCCACACTCTCTTCAATCCTACTCTTCCCTCCAGGTCCTCAAAACAGCTGTTCGCCACCATCTCTTATCTTCCCCCATCCAAAACTACGATCTTTTCTGCCCCCACTAATCCACCCCAAATCCACGTCGTTCAAATTCCCTGCTTTCCTTCCTGAAAGTCCCTGTTGTGTGAGGACCTGAAAGTCCCTAGAGTGTCCATCTTGTTTGGCACACCTAGCTCCTGACCACATCCCTCTCCCTTCCACAGATCTCATGTCTGTTTCACACTGTTATTTCCTTCCCTCTGCCACCACTCTTGTCTCCTGCTCCCCTTGTTGTACATTCTGTGTGTTCGCTCTCATACGAGCCTCGACAGTGTATATAAAAAACATCAATTTTTTTCTTTCTTTTTTGTCCGGGTGATATCTTAGCCATCCTTTGAGCAAGGAAGCTGAAATTTGGGGACAAAAGTGAAGATGTGCTTTGGCAAAAAGAGTGTTTCTTTATTTTTTGATTCATCAGTTAATTGATTTTTAATCTTTTAATCAATTATCACATAATTTTTAATCAATCAACTAATTAATTACATAATTATTATCGATTTATTAATTATATATTTTATTTCTCAACCTGGCAATATCTCAGGCACCTTTTGAGCTCGGAAGTTGAGATTTGGACATGACAGTCAACAAGTGATTTGGCTATTAAGGGTATTGTTGATGTATTGATTAATCAATTTCTCGATTAATTATTCATTTTTCGATTAATGACTTCATTTTCAAAAAGTTACAGATTCGGATGAAGCAGTGGTGGTTTAGGTATGCTATTCGGCAATTGATTACCTTCGCATTCTGCGAAAGGATATGTTTTAGTCGGCGTGTATTTATTTATTCATTTATTTATTTATTTGTAATCTTGTGATTCGTATAACTCAAAAAGTATTAAACCGAATTGCATGAAATTTGGTGGGATGATTGGTTATTAGCCAGGAAGCATTCGATTATATTTTGGGATCGTTCGGGTCAAAGGTCAAGGTCAAGGTCACGAAAAGGTCAAAATCGTCTTTTTACGATAACACGGTCAATTTTTATTCAATTTGCATGCAACCAACGCCAAAATGTTCAGAATTCAACGCCTCATCTTGTGATATGCAATATGATACAATGACGCCCATACTCTTGTTACCGATTAGGGGTCAAAGGTCAGGGGGGTCACGACCTTGAAAAATATGCGGTTTTTGTCATAACGCGGTCAATTCTTGTCCGTTTTACATGAACCCAGCACCAAAATGTTCAGAATTTAATGCCCAATCTTGTGACACAATGACGTCATAACACATGTCACCGGTTGGGGTAAAATGTCGGGAGGGGGGTCACGCCCTTGAAAAATATGCAGTTTTCGGCATAACTCAGTCAATTCTTATTCGATTTGCATGAAACCAGCATCAAACGAGATTACCTTCTCTTGTTGAAACGTTGTATTCACCGAGCTTGCGAGTGAAGACTCGCCAAAACGACGTGAGTTGATTGTTGTTTAGTCCGTAGCCCCCGAAAGTCGGGGGGGGGTCATGACATTATAGATATGTGGTTTGTGTCATAAGACCATTCATATGAAACCAGTTCCCCACACTCATACCAAGAACAAAAAAAGTAGTGTCGGCGAAGGTATGCGCTCTATGAGTGCCCGTTCTAGTTAATTTATGTGGCATGGGGGTGGTGCACTTTGAATGTACCGGGGTACTTGTTGTATTCCGCTCCTTCCCAATTCCATATCCAGGCATTGTATGACGTCATTCCCGAGAACCGAAGGAAGAGAGTATACTCAGTTTTTACTCCGTTTGTTTGTTTTCTTTGTTGTTTGTTTGTTTGTCTAAACAATATCTCAGCCATCCTATGAGCTAGGAAGTTGACATTTGAGGACAAAGGTGAAGATGTGCTTTAGCAAAAACGGTATAATTTATTTTTTGATTATCAATTAATTACTTGATTATTATCGATTTATTAATGACATATTTTATTTCTCATCCTGGCAATATCTCAGGCACCTTTTGAGCTTGGCAGCTGATATTTGGACATGACAGTGAACAAGTGATTTGGCTATAAAGAGTATTTTTGATTTATTGATTGATCAACTAATCAATTAATTATTTTCTTTCTTGCTTTCTGGGCTATATCTCAGCCATCATTTGAGCTAGGAATCTGAAATTTGGGGACAAAAGTGAAGATGTTCTTTGGCAAAAACGGTATTTTTTATTTTTTGAATAATCAATTATTTGATTAATTACTTAATTATTATCGATATTTTATTTATTTATTTCTCATCTGGGCAATATCTCGGGCACCTTTTGAGCTCGGAAGCTGACATTGGGACATGACAGTGACCAAGTGATTTGGCTATAAAGAGTATTTTTTGATTTGATTTTGATTTGTCATTTGCACATATTTTCCTCAGCATAATTTGTACACATTCATCTCAGAAGTACACACCGCTCCCTCCCAATGCCATCTCCACGTGCTGCACGGCAGCATTGGCGCTCCCCGCAATGTTGCGCACTGGACGATATATTTATATATTTGGCATATGGGCGGTGTACTTTGAATGTATCACAATTTGTTCCAATTTTATTGTGTGTCAACCAGGAAAGTTTTTGGGCCCAAATGTTTCACTAACTGACGCCAGCCTTAACATTTGACCGAAGGTGGTTTGGGCAGAAATTTCTAATTTTTCAACGTTGCTGGCGATAACTCGTCTCCTTTTCGTGAATGGAAGCCACCACAGGATCTTTAGCGTCCACCAGGTTCTTCCTCTCTTGTATGCAGATCATATCTGTGGGGAGCATCATTTGCTGGGGGTGCAGCTGTGCCATTGAAGCAGTGCCTCCTGTAGGTTAGAACAGGAATTTATAATTTCTTCAGGGTGCAGGTGATAACTCGTCGAAAATTTAACACCCATCCCAGGGAGGACACACTTTTCCCCCCTTTTTTTGTATACCTTGTCGAGGCTCATATGAGAGCTAACACACAACGCACAGCAAGGGGGGCATGAGGAAAGAGGGGCGGGAGAGGGAAGGACAAAACAGTGGGGGAACAGAGACATTGGGAGATGTGTGGAAGGGAGAGGAATGGATTGGGGAACACGGGGTAAACAAGATGGACACGACAGGGACTTTCAGGTCCTTACACAACAGGGACTTTCAGGAAGGAAAGCAGGGAATTTGAAGGAGGTGGGTTTGGGGTGGATTAACGAGGGTAGAAAAGATCGAGGATTTGGATGGGGGAAGATAAGAGATGGTGGTGAACAGCGGTTTTGAAGGCTTGGAGGGAAGAATGGGATTGAAGAGAGTGGAGGAGTTTATTCCAGAGGTGGGGAAAAAGAGGGAGGAAAGAGTGAAGGTGAGCAGTGATTCGTGATTTTGGTAGTTTTACCAGAAGGGGGTTGCTGGCGGATCTTGAGCGCCCTGTGGAAATATGGGGGGGGGGACATATCTCAGACAGAGTAGGGGGCGAGACCACAGAGGAGACGGCAGAAGACAGAAAGACCACCGACCTGCCTGCAGGAGAGAGGGAGAGGCCCAAAGATTCAGCCTCATCATGGGAGATGCCAATGATCTGAAATGCCTTGGTTTCCACAGCATGAAGCTGAGAAAGGTAAGAGGCAGGAGCACCAATCCAGGGGAGAGCAGTACTCCATCAGGCTGCGGACGAAAGCTTTGTATGTGGTCAGAAGCTCAGGTGGGCTGAGGAAGGACTTTGCACGACGGAAGATTCCCAGTTGGCGATTGGCTTTGGAGGCCAGGTTGGAAATGTGGCTTTCCCAGGAAAGATCATGGCAGATAGTCAGACCTAGAAAATTGAATGAAAGGACTTCTTCCATTGCATTGTTGAGAACGTAGATGGGGGAGGGGGTGGTCTAAACAGTCCTTTCAGAGGGACAGAGTGAAAGTGTGAGATTTGTCAGGATTGAAAGATGTTCATGTTGGACCAGTTTGTGATTTTATGCAGATCTGCAGAGAGCGAAGAAGTTGCTGCTTCTCCATTTAGGGCCACACGTTAACGGCGACAGTAGAGGGAGTCTGTGAGCCATGAGTGGAGATGCCCTTGGACACCAGAGGAAGAGAGTTGGTGAGCAGGGCAGAGTGCCAGACTGTGTCAAAAGCACGCAATATGTAAAGGGATATGGCTCTGATTTCATGACCGGATTTGAGTGCCTCCATCCATTGTTGGGAGAGCAGAAACAGCATACCAGGGTAGAGTGACCTGGTCTGAAACCAAATTGATGATCGGAAATCAAGCCATTGTGGAAAAGGAAGGATTTAATGTCTGAAGCGATGATGGATTGCATAACCTTGCTGATGATTTGGAGAAAGCTGATTGGTCTGGAGTTGCAGGGATCTGTTTTTGCACCATTTTTGTGCAGGGTGGTAATGTTTGCTGATTTTCAAGCAGATGGCAGATTACTGTGAGCAAATGAGAGGGTGAATAGAACAGAGAGAGGGTGAGCAAGGGCAGAGGAGCAGGTTTTTTTTTCAGACACGTGGGCTGATGCCGTCTGGACCGGTTACAGAATCTGAGTCGAGGTTTGACAGCAAGCTCTCCACTTTGTCAGGAGAAAAGGACACAGAGTCCAGGGACAGTTGGGTGCGACTGGGTAAGGTGGGTACAGAAAGCGATGGGTTTCGGACACAAGATTTTGATGCAAACACCAAGTTTCAGCATTCAGCCTTTTCACTCGTGGTATCAGCAGTGCGGCCATTTGAGGTAAGGGAGGGGATAGAGGGGGAACATACACCAGAAACAGAGTTGATTCGACGCCACCAGGATTTGGAGGTGGGAGAGAGGTTTGAGAGTTCAGACTTGAGATTATAAAGATGTTGTTATCTGGCTCTCCTGAGGGTAGATACACACTTGTTCTGAGCTTTGTGGAAGGAACTGAAATTACTCTCAGTTGGGTTTGCTTTCCATTAGGCAAAGGCAAGTTGTTTCAGGACAACTGCCTCGCCACAAGCTTCAGTGAACCATGGGCGGGAGGAAGGGTAGAAACCAGAAGACGAGAGGGGATAAATCTGTGCATGAGAGAGAGAGCAAGTTTCTTTGAAATAATTCCCAGGACGAGTTGATGTTGGAGAAAGTAGCGATGGGAGACCAGTCAAGAAGTTTGACAGTTGCTTGAAGACCTGCCAGTCAACCTGAGTGAAATGCCAGGCTCGACGGTGCTGAGGTGGTTCTCTCATAACAGCCAGCGAAATGTCCACTTTGACAAGCATGTGGTCAGAACTGATTGGAGCGAAGGAAGAACAGCAGATATTTTCAGGGAAATTTGTCAAAATCAGATCCAGAAGAGATAGAGTACTATTGTTTGAGATCCGGGTCAGGAAGTTAACCAATTGAGTCAGTCCCAATGAGTCACAGAAGTATTTTGCTGAGGTGCCATGGCAGTTGAGAGAGGTACACACACCCAGCCAACTGACATGATGACAATTGAAGTCACCACATATGAGGAAAGGAGAGTTCAGATGAGAAGATAGAAGTTGGTCCATGTTTTCGGATGGTGAGGTGTAGATGGAGTCATCTCTGTTTGCTGGGCGGTACAGTACACATATAAACATGAGTTGGGAGTGGAGGGGGAAGCCATAGCCATAGATATTCCTGGGTGTGTGGGGGAGTGAGGGCAGTGCATTGAGAGTGAGGAATGGAGTCTTTGATGAAGAGAGCAACTCCTCCACCAGGACAAGGCCCAGGTCTGTCATTCCGGAGGAGGGAGTAACCAGGGAGAGATACTTGGGAGTCAGAGACGTCTTGAGGGAGGAAAGTTTTTGTTCGGCAGATTATGTCTGGTTTGTCAGTGGCAACCTGTATGGAAAGATGTTTAAGGCAAAGGCCCCAGATATTTGAGGTTCACACTGTTAAAGAAGAGGGATGGGAGGAGGCTTTGGGTGCAGGGGAGGGGAGGGGAGAGGGTAGGACAAGGGAGGAGAGGAGGAGGAGGTAAGAAGAGTTGTTAAAAAAGTGTGGGGGATTGCAGAAGACCTTGGGGAGGGGGCCGGATGAGGAGGAGAAAAGGCTCGATGGTGCTGGGTTGAGGTACCGTGGGGAGCAAAAAGAGAGGAGGAAGAAGGCAGTTGAGTATTTGAGGAGGGAGAGTGATGAGATGGAGGAGAGAGGGCAGGGGAAGGAGGCAGCTGTGTGGATGTAAAGGGGGGGGAAACTTTGAGAAGGGGGAGTGAGGTGGTGATTGGAGAGAGAAGCGTGAGTGGGGAGAGTTAAGGGAGAAAGGTGAGGGGGGAGTTTTTGATAAAGGTGAGAGGGAAGCTTGGAGGGAGTAGCGTGTGATGGTTGCTTTGAGAGGCAGGGGCGAGAAGGGTGAGTTGGCGCTGAAGTTGGAAAAAAATGACGATCGATGGAAAGCGAAGATGCAAAGCAAACTGGGGTTTTTTATTTTTAGGTCAGAAATGCGACGACATTTCTTGAGGGATGCGATAAAGGCCAATTAAGAGAATGGAGAGAAGAAACGCTGTGACAGTTGGATTTGTTGGCAAGGTATGAATGAAAGGTTGAGTTGAGAGCAGTCTGTTGAAATAAACAAGAGTGATGAATTATGATACAGTAATGAGAACCACACATATGAAAGAGGAAGATGAAGAATTATGAGATAGTTTTTATTATTATTATTTTTGATGGAGATTGCATCACATTAGGTGAAGGGAAAGTTGAAGAAAAAAATCATGACGTGAATGGTGAATTTGGATCGGTAAACGCAGAGGGTGGAAACAGATCACGTGGTTACGGGAAGTGTATGGTTAAAAGATAATATATTTATTTATTTATTCAATTAATTAATTTTCAAAATAAGGATTGCATAAGATTTGGAAAAGGAAAGGTTGAAGAAAAAAAAATGATGCTTTGATGATGCAAAGGTGTGCCTGCGAAACACCAACCCAAAATTTTACTGTCAGGTCAGCAATCGAACACAAACTATGGACAACCTCTGCACAATCCTTTCGGATATTTGCATCCAAATCAATTAACACATTGATTTGCGACATGGAGTAATATGCCGTGTAGAAATATCAACAAAATGTGCAAGTGGTATTCAAGAGATGTGTAGAACAAGGCTAATGTACGTTCATACACTCAGTGTTTAAACACACAGTACGTATTCAGTGTTTGTTTTCACAAAGAGTATGTATTCAGTGTTTGTTTTCACAAAGAGTATGTATTCAGTGTTTGTTTTCACAAAGAGTATGTATTCAGTGTTTGTTTTCACAAAGAGTATGTATTCAGTGTTTGTTTCCACAAAGAGTATGTATTCAGTGTTTGTTTTCACAAACAGTATGTATTCAGTGTTTGTTTTCACAAAGAGTATGTATTCAGTGTTTGTTTTCACAAAGAGTATGTATTCAGTGTTTGTTTTCACAAACAGTATGTATTCAGTGTTTGTTTTCACAAACAGTATGTATTCAGTGTTTGTTTTCACAAAGAGTATGTATTCAGTGTTTGTTTTCACAAACAGTATGTATTCAGTGTTTGTTTTCACAAACAGTATGTATTCAGTGTTTGTTTTCACAAAGAGTATGTATTCAGTGTTTGTTTTCACAAAGAGTATGTATTCAGTGTTTGTTTTCACAAAGAGTATGTATTCAGTGTTTGTTTTCACAAAGAGTATGTATTCAGTGTTTGTTTTCACAAACAGTATGTATTCAGTGTTTGTTTTCACAAACAGTACGTATTCAGTGTTTGTTTTCACAAACAGTACGTATTCAGTGTTTGTTTTCACAAACAGTACGTATTCAGTGTTTGTTTTCACAAACAGTACGTATTCAGTGTTTGTTTTCACACACAGTACGTATTCAGTGCTTGTTTTTACACACAGTACGTATTCAGTGTTTGTTTTCACAAACAGTACGTATTCAGTGTTTGTTTTCACAAACAGTACGTATTCAGTGTTTGTTTTCACAAACAGTACGTATTCAGTGTTTGTTTTCACAAACAGTACGTATTCAGTGTTTGTTTTCACAAAGATATGTATTCAGTGTTTGTTTTCACACACAGTACGTATTCAGTGTTTGTTTTCACACACAGTACGTATTCAGTGTTTGTTTTCACACACAGTACGTATTCGGTGTTTGTTTTCACAAACAGTACATCTTCGGTGTTTGTTTTCACAAACAGTACGTATTCAGTGTTTGTTTTCACAAACAGTATGTCTTCGGTGTTTGTTTTCACACAGCATGTATTCGGTGTTTGTTTTCACAAACAATACGTATTCAGTGTTTGTTTTCACACACAGTACGTATTCGGTGTTTGTTTTCACAAACAGTACATCTTCGGTGTTTGTTTTCACAAACAGTACGTATTCAGTGTTTGTTTTCACAAACAGTATGTCTTCGGTGTTTGTTTTCACACAGCATGTATTCGGTGTTTGTTTTCACAAACAATACGTATTCAGTGTTTATTTTCACACACAGTAAGTATTCAGTGTTTGTTTTCACAAACAGTATGCCTTCAGTGTTTGTTTTCACAAACAGTACGTATTCATTGTTTGTTTTCACAAACAGTACGTATTCTGTCTTTGTTTTCACAAACAGTACATATTCAGTCTTTGTTTTCACACACAGTATGTATTCAGTGCTTGTTTTCACACACAGTACGTATACAGTGTTTGTTTTCACAAACAGTACGTATGCAGTGTTTGGGTTCGCAAACAGTACGTATTCAGTGTTTGTTTTCACAAACAATACGTATTCAGTGTTTGTTTTCACAAACAGTACATATTCAGTGTTTGTTTTCACAAACAGTACGTCTTCAGTGTTTGTTTTCACAAACAGTACGTATTCAGTGTTTGTTTTCACAAACAGTACGTCTTCAGTGTTTGTTTTCACAAACAGTACGTATTCAGTGTTTGTTTTCACACACAGTACGTATTCGGTGTTTGTTTTCACAAACAGTACGTATTCAGTGTTTGTTTTCACAAAGAGTATGTATTCAGTGTTTGTTTTCACACACAGTACGTATTCAGTGTTTGTTTTCACACACAGTACGTATTCAGTGTTTGTTTTCACAAACAGTACGTCTTCAGTGTTTGTTTTCACAAACAGTACGTCTTCAGTGTTTGTTTTCACACGCAGTACGTATTCAGTGTTTGTTTTCACACAGCATGTATTCAGTGCTTGTTTTCACAAACAATACGTATTCAGTGTTTATTTTCACAAACAGTACGTATTCAGTGTTTGTTTTCACAAACAGTACGTATTCAGTGTTTGTTTTCACAAACAGTACGTATTCAGTGTTTGTTTTCACACACAGTACGTATTCAGTGTTTGTTTTCACACACAGTACGTATTCAGTGTTTGTTTTCACAAACAGTACGTCTTCAGTGTTTGTTTTCACAAACAGTACGTATTCAGTGTTTGGCTTCACAAACAGTACGTATTCAGTGTTTGTTTTCACAAACAGTACGTATTCAGTGTTTATTTTCACAAACAGTACGTATTCAGTGTTTGTTTTCACACACAGTATGTATTCAGTGCTTGTTTTCACACACAGTACGTATTGTGTTTGGCTTCACAAACAGTACGTATTCAGTGTTTGTTTTCAAAAACAGTACGTATTCAGTGTTTGTTTTCAAAAACAGTACGTATTCAGTGTTTGTTTTCACAAACAGTACGTATTCAGTGTTTATTTTCACACACAGTATGTATTCAGTGCTTGTTTTCACACACAGTACGTATACAGTGTTTGTTTTCACAAACAGTACGTATTCAGTGTTTGTTTTCACAAACAATACGCATTCAGTGTTTGTTTTCACAAACAGTACATATTCAGTGTTTGTTTTCACACACAGTACGTATTCAGTGTTTGTTTTCACACAGTACGTATTCAGTGTTTGTTTTCACAAACAGTACGTATTCAGTGTTTGTTTTCACAAACAGTACGTCTTCAGTGTTTGTTTTCACAAACAGTACGTCTTCAGCGTTTGTTTTCACACACAGTACGTATTCAGTGTTTGTTTTCACACAGCATGTATTCAGTGCTTGTTTTCACAAACAATACGTATTCAGTGTTTGTTTTCACAAACAGTACGTATTCAGTGTTTGTTTTCACAAACAGTACGTATTCAGTGTTTGTTTTCACAAACAGTACGTATTCAGTGTTTGCTTTCACACACAGTACGTATTCAGTGTTTGTTTTCACAAACAGTACGTCTTCAGTGTTTGTTTTCACAAACAGTACGTATTCAGTGTTTGTTTTCACAAACAGTACGTATTCAGTGTTTATTTTCACACACAGTACGTATTCAGTGTTTGTTTTCACAAACAGTACGTATTCAGTGTTTATTTTCACACACAGTACGTATTCAGTGCTTGTTTTCACATACAGTACGTATTCAGTGTTTGTTTTCACAAACAGTACGTATTCAGTGTTTGTTTTCACAAACAGTGCGTATTCAGTGTTTGTTTTCACAAACAGTACGTATTCAGTGTTTGTTTTCACACACAGTACGTATTCAGTGTTTGTTTTCACACACAGTACGTATTCAGTGTTTGTTTTCACACACAGTACGTATTCAGTGTTTGTTTTCACACAGTACGTATTCAGTGTTTGTTTTCACAAACAGTACGTATTCAGTGTTTGTTTTCACAAACAGTACGTCTTCAGTGTTTGTTTTCACAAACAGTACGTCTTCAGCGTTTGTTTTCACACACAGTACGTATTCAGTGTTTGTTTTCACACAGCATGTATTCAGTGCTTGTTTTCACAAACAATACGTATTCAGTGTTTGTTTTCACAAACAGTACGTATTCAGTGTTTGTTTTCACAAACAGTACGTATTCAGTGTTTGTTTTCACAAACAGTACGTATTCAGTGTTTGTTTTCACAAACAGTACGTATTCAGTGTTTGTTTTCACACACAGTACGTATTCAGTGTTTGTTTTCACAAACAGTACGTCTTCAGTGTTTGTTTTCACAAACAGTACGTATTGTGTTTGTTTTCACAAACAGTACGTATTGTGTTTGGCTTCACAAACAGTACGTATTCAGTGTTTGTTGTCACAAACAGTACGTATTCAGTGTTTGTTTTCAAAAACAGTACGTATTCAGTGTTTGTTTTCACAAACAGTACGTATTCAGTGTTTATTTTCACACACAGTACGTATTCAGTGTTTGTTTTCACAAACAGTACGTATTCAGTGTTTATTTTCACACACAGTACGTATTCAGTGCTTGTTTTCACACACAGTACGTATTCAGTGTTTGTTTTCACAAACAGTACGTATTCAGTGTTTGTTTTCACAAACAGTGCGTATTCAGTGTTTGTTTTCACAAACAGTACGTATTCAGTGTTTGTTTTCACACACAGTACGTATTCAGTGTTTGTTTTCACACACAGTACGTATTCAGTGTTTGTTTTCACACACAGTACGTATTCAGTGTTTGTTTTCACACACAGTACGTATTCAGTGTTTGTTTTCACAAACAGTACGTATTCAGTGTTTGTTTTCACAAACAGTACGTCTTCAGTGTTTGTTTTCACAAACAGTACGTCTTCAGCGTTTGTTTTCACACACAGTACGTATTCAGTGTTTGTTTTCACAAACAGTACGTCTTCAGTGTTTGTTTTCACAAACAGTACGTATTCAGTGTTTGGCTTCACAAACAGTACGTATTCAGTGTTTGTTTTCACACACAGTACGTATTCAGTGTTTGTTTTCACACACAGTACGTATTCAGTGTTTGTTTTCACACACAGTACGTATTCAGTGTTTGTTTTCACACACAGTACGTATTCAGTGTTTGTTTTCACACACAGTACGTATTCAGTGTTTGTTTTCACACACAGTACATATTCAGTGTTTGTTTTCACACACAGTACGTATTCAGTGTTTGTTTTCACAAACAGTACGTATTCAGTGTTTGTTTTCACAAACAGTACGTATTCAGTGTTTGTTTTCACAAACAGTACGTATTCTGTCTTTGTTTTCACACACAGTACGTATTCAGTGTTTGTTTTCACACACAGTACGTATTCAGTGTTTGTTTTCACACACAGTACGTATTCAGTGTTTGTTTTCACACACAGTACGTATTCAGTGTTTGTTTTCACACACAGTACGTATTCAGTGTTTGTTTTCACACAGTACGTATTCAGTGTTTGTTTTCACAAACAGTACGTATTCAGTGTTTGTTTTCACAAACAGTACGTCTTCAGTGTTTGTTTTCACAAACAGTACGTCTTCAGCGTTTGTTTTCACACACAGTACGTATTCAGTGTTTGTTTTCACACAGCATGTATTCAGTGCTTGTTTTCACAAACAATACGTATTCAGTGTTTGTTTTCACAAACAGTACGTATTCAGTGTTTGTTTTCACAAACAGTACGTATTCAGTGTTTGTTTTCACAAACAGTACGTATTCAGTGTTTGTTTTCACAAACAGTACGTATTCAGTGTTTGTTTTCACACACAGTACGTATTCAGTGTTTGTTTTCACAAACAGTACGTCTTCAGTGTTTGTTTTCACAAACAGTACGTATTGTGTTTGTTTTCACAAACAGTACGTATTGTGTTTGGCTTCACAAACAGTACGTATTCAGTGTTTGTTGTCACAAACAGTACGTATTCAGTGTTTGTTTTCAAAAACAGTACGTATTCAGTGTTTGTTTTCACAAACAGTACGTATTCAGTGTTTATTTTCACACACAGTACGTATTCAGTGTTTGTTTTCACAAACAGTACGTATTCAGTGTTTATTTTCACACACAGTACGTATTCAGTGCTTGTTTTCACACACAGTACGTATTCAGTGTTTGTTTTCACAAACAGTACGTATTCAGTGTTTGTTTTCACAAACAGTGCGTATTCAGTGTTTGTTTTCACAAACAGTACGTATTCAGTGTTTGTTTTCACACACAGTACGTATTCAGTGTTTGTTTTCACACACAGTACGTATTCAGTGTTTGTTTTCACACACAGTACGTATTCAGTGTTTGTTTTCACAAACAGTACGTATTCAGTGTTTGTTTTCACAAACAGTACGTATTCAGTGTTTGTTTTCACAAACAGTACGTCTTCAGTGTTTGTTTTCACAAACAGTACGTATTCAGTGTTTGTTTTCACAAACAGTACGTATTCAGTGTTTGTTTTCACACACAGTACGTATTCAGTGTTTGTTTTCACACACAGTACGTATTCAGTGTTTGTTTTCACACACAGTACGTATTCAGTGTTTGTTTTCACACACAGTACGTATTCAGTGTTTGTTTTCACACACAGTACGTATTCAGTGTTTGTTTTCACAAACAGTACGTATTCAGTGTTTGTTTTCACAAACAGTACGTATTCAGTGTTTGTTTTCACAAACAGTACGTATTCTGTCTTTGTTTTCACACACAGTACGTATTCAGTGTTTGTTTTCACACACAGTACGTATTCAGTGTTTGTTTTCACACACAGTACGTATTCAGTGTTTGTTTTCACACACAGTACGTATTCAGTGTTTGTTTTCACACACAGTACGTATTCAGTGTTTGTTTTCACACAGCGAAACACTCGGTCTGAAAGAAGAAATGGAAATTTTTGCGACATGTTGTTCAGTCTTTGAAGTTGTTTGGATGTGCACGGAGAGTTTATAAACAAAGTACAGTATTAAACTTCGTGTCAATCAGCATGACCTGCACTCACTATCTTGTTACCCGCGCCAAAGGAGAGGGTATTGCATTTGGGTCCGTTTGTTACTTGCAAAATCGAAGATTTTTCAAGTATATTGGGCAGTCAATTTTGATATTCTGTGTGTTTGTCTGCCTGTCTGTTTGTCTGTTTATCGCCTCCAGGTCACAATTTTCAACCGATCATCACGAAGCTTCACCACATGGTCGAGTTTGTCATAAGAAAAAGTCTATTGTTTTTGAAGTCAAAATGTCAGCAGGTCAACATAGGCCAAAGGTCAACAACTTAGGTGAGATTTCTAAAATCCTCAATTTTCATCAGATTGACTTGAAATTTGAAGAGGATTTGCATGTCAGGCCACTGAATTCAACCAACCAATTATTTTTGAGGTCAATATTGGCCAAAAGGTCAATTTAGTCCCAAGGTTAACAACTAAGGTGGTATTTCTAAAATCCTAAATTTCCATCTGATTGACTTGAAATTTGAAGAGGAGTATTGTGCTCCGCACGGTCTTCTTCTTGTTATTCTGTCTGTCTGTCTGTCTGTTTGTCCACACAGAACTTTTGTGTTTTTCTCCGCAACTGCTTGTCGGATTGAGACGAAATTTTCACCATTGGTGCGACGACTCATGTAGAATGTTTTAATGATAATTATGATGTCATAGGTCACGTGGTGCGGCAGCCATATTGGGAAAACGGAAAAATTTTGGACCTATGTATAACTGAAACCGCACCAAGGAAAACATTCAAACTTGGCACATAGCAAGTACTCCTCATGGGGAATGACAGCAATTTTTTATATCATAGGTGCCCTCGTTATGATGTCATAATTGCATATGTAGAACGCCACATTTGATCAGTATGAAAATTTTTGAGGGTCATCTCGGGATAAAATGATCCAGAGAAAAAAAACATCATTACATCATCGGTCACGTGATTCAGCAACCATAGTGTTTAACAAAAAAAACCTACAAAAATCTTCTTCTCTGAAGTGGCTGAACAGATCGCGGCAAAACTTTACACGTATGACCACCTGTCCATGAGAAACAAAAGGTTCACACATATGATATCATCGGTCACATGGTTGGCAGCCATATTGGATTTACCCTAAAACCTATAAAAATACACCACTCAAAAGAAGGCCTGGTGAGGGTCTGCAATCTCTGATTGCTCTTTTTCTTGTTTGAGTTGAAAACACTTGCTTTGAGCGTTTACGGGATGGCGGACACGGGAAGACTCCATTTGAGGTACACTCAGTGCATGAACTGAAGGCAATGGATATATTAAAGATATGGATTTCAAGGTTTTCAACATACGGATGGTGTAAGACCTTGGCGTTTGTTGTGCCGGGTTGAAAAATCGAAGGGAAAAGTTTCATTATGATTGGCGAGGCTGGGAGGGAGTGGGAGAGTGCTGGGATGGGGGTGGCAGTGGGGGCTTTGAAACCCAAAATTGAGCGCGACGGCGAAACAAGACATATTCAACATCACGATCCATCCACATGATGTAAGATACTGTTGTCTGCAGTGCAAGACGCACGTCCGACTTGAACTCACCTTTTCCAATGCCCCCACCCCCTAACCCCTGTACCACCTTTGAGGAAAACCCCTCCATTCTGTCCAACCGAGTCCATCTGCAGCTGTGTACTTCTTGGACCGTTGCCCTGTCCCACCACTGGTACCTGCGGGCAGACACACTTTAATGACATGTCGATGAAATTCCGCTCCATGTGAAATGAAAATGGGGCGCGCCTTTCGCTGAAGTCTGCTCCCCGAAAAAAAACTAATTAAAAGAGTAATTAATTAATGCTCATTTGCATTTTTGCATATGCAATTAGCGCGCTGGGTTGATTATGTATGTAAATGTGATGTTTGACTCATCAGTTTTAAAGGGCCGTTCAAGCGGAACAGCGAACGGGATATGGGGGTCGGGGTGCGATTGGGGGGAAGTGGTAAGGAGGGTCCGGCATGGAGCGCGTCCCCACCGAGCTCGACCCGTCAGGCCGGGGAAAACTCGGCCATCGTGCCCTCGGGTCCAGAATTACTTTTTGAACGAACCGTTTGGATTGGCAAAGGAATCACAAAATAAAAACGTCCCAAGCAGGTAAAGTCTGTCGATAAGTGTGATTATTACCTGCACTGCAACTTGTAAGGTTTTATCAACTGGAGGGAAGAATACCCGTTTCCCTCCGTAATACCGCTCAGCCTCTATACCTATCGTGGCATTGAACAAGTTTTCACAAAGTACTTGGTATTATCACATTAATCGTGGTGTACGGATTCAGAGTACAATCACTGGTGGGAAAGGCAGCTTTCACGTTGTGTACGGAGGAGCGCGAGCTGCCTTGCGTACCTGTCATACACTCTCACGTGTACGGGTACGTATTACAGGTAAGGTACACGTAAAACGAGGTTCTAAACATGCCCCTTATTTCGCTCGATCGATTAGGTAAATAAAGAGGTCATGGATTGGCTGGGATTGGGGTTGGAGTTGGGGTTCGGGTGAACCCGACATGGTTTACGAGGGGTGCACGGTGTATACCTGTACAGGTGTTGCATTCTGCATTTAACAATGAATCAACTTGAGTTTCGCACATTTTGCGAGCATTTAAAATCGCACTTATTCGTGTTTTAATAATTTAATTAACAGGTCATGTATATTATTATGACGTATGGAATATGATACTTTATTCCGATTGGATGTTCGAATGTCGGCGACATTATATAACATTATATACATTTAACGAATATTATTGCCCTATTGGGAAAAAGGCGCGAAAACATCGAAATCAGTTCCGTACGGGGTACGTGTCCGTCCGTACACAGCGTGCTCGATGCTTTTCTCTCCTTACACAGCACTGAGCTTTTTGTTTGGTCTCATGAGAAGTCGATGGATCAATGTTACACCATATTTAATAGATGGTGTGTAAGGATGCAAACCGTGCACAAGGATTGATCAATAAGTCGGTGGCCTGACCTACACGCTCAAATATAATGTAATGGTAGGCTTTTTTTCTTAGTTGAAAGATTTAAATTGCGATAAAAATCCGATAAAAACAGCTACGATTGCATAAAACAAATGCAGGTATTAAATAATTTTTCATCAATATCAGTCAATGGTATTTATGTTTTAATCATCACCTTTCATGAATATCAGTCACCGCTAATGTAATTAATTATATGCATCGAATAGACAATCGATAAATAAATTGAAAATTGTCTTTAAAAAAACAACAAACTGATAATTTTGTGTTTGCCGAATCTATTTTACGTGCTCGTGCGTACGAATTTGTGCTGCGTGCACGAGTAGCACGTACGCGTGCAGGTATATAGCTGGCGAGGTTCGCGCCAGATGGGCCCGCGCGGGGCTCGTCACGTGACGCTGACGTCACGTGTGGGGCCCATATGCCATGGCTGCGACGTTGGCATCTCCAGCAGTCTGTGCCAGCTCGAGGGGGCACGGGGGAGGCGGGGCCGTGCCTGGCCTTTCTTATTACAGCGAGGCTGTGGGTGCGGCACGGTGCGCCGTGTATTGCTCGAGCTCCAAGGTGTACGTCCCGTGCGGTGAAAACGAAATATGCCATTGTAAAGGTACTGATCGCTAGGTCATGCGGAAAAGTGTCGAAGTCGTCATGTATGTATGTATGTATGTATAGTATATGTATGTGTGTACATATATATATATATATATATATATATATATATATATATATATATATATATATATATATATATATATTGTATGTGTGTGACCCTTTCGCGCTGTGTGAACGTGTTTTTGACATAAACGCAGCGCTTGTTCAACCATCACTCCAAGTCGATAACAGAATGTTAATAGAATACAGAACGGTTAGAAATGTGTGAAAACAATGCGATGTCAATATATATATATATATATATATATATATATATATATATATATATATCTCAAGGTAAGGGGGTGAAAACCCCTTTCTCGCGCCTGTTCCCCTATAACATATTTGTTTTGAGACTTTTTGCAATCTGGACGAGGCTCCTTCGGCTCGCCCGAGACTCGCTGTGACGAAACCCACGAAGAGGTATTAAATGGGAACGCGGGTTGGTTATTAAGCGAAATGAATTTGCACCTGATGCCTGCCAATTAATTCGCTTTCGCCTCGCTCTCCGCTGGCATTCACGGGCCGTGTACGGAGCAGGCACCGTGTGAGGCACGCATCGATCCACGTACTGCGTGCGTATTACACACGGGACACACACCGGGTGAGTCACGTACCGATCCACATACTGTTTGTGTATTATACACAGGACACACAGACTGGGTGAGGCACATACCGATCCATGTACTGTGTGTGTATTATACACGGAACACACACACCGGGTGAGGCACGTACCGATCCACATACTGTGTGTATTATACACAGGACACACACACCGGGTGAGGCACGTACCGATCCACGTACTGTGTGTGTATTATACACGGAACACACACACCGGGTGAGGCACGTACCGATCCACATACTGTGTGTGTATTATACGTGGACACACACATCAGGTGAGGCACGTACCGATCCACCTACTGTGCACGTATTATACATGGGACACACACACCAGGTGAGGCACGTACCGATCCATAAAGTGAGTGTATTATGTAAGGAACACACACTGGGTGAGGAACGTACCGCTCCACGTACTGTGTGCATATTATACACAGGACACACACACACCGGGTGAGTCACGTACCGATCCACATACTGTGTGTGTATTATACATGGGACACACACTGGGTTCACATGCATGATTATGCAATTTACCAAGGAGATCAAAATAATAATGATAATGATAATAATAATAATAATATCGTAAGTGTAAATGTCAAAACAAATATACATTTTTGCAAAAATATCAACACTTTGATGCTTGGGACATAATTATCGACGTTATGGTCGATGATTACATCATTCCTTTATAGGAGAACAATCAACAACCCAAACGTGTGTTCATAAATGGACTTTTTTACAGAATCATCCTTGTTCTATATTTCACCTGAAAGTATGTAACAATATTCATATATTATTTATACATACACACATCACCTGATTGTATTGTCACAGGATTTGAGAACGTCATGAATTGTAAAAGATGTAAGCCCAATCGTGATTCTGTGATCCTTTACTTTGTTTGGTTTTTTTCTTCTTCAAGACTTGCACACCAGAAGTCACCGATGACGTCATATGTTCACACACTTTCATGTTGTCATGGTTGACCTAAAGAGCATGCGGCACATGCTAAGTGACCATCCTGTGTTCTGTCATGTTCATTTTTGGTCGAAGGTGATTCTCAGACCTGGTGTAATGTTGTGGAAACCTTTTACATAAAAAAAAAAAAATAATATATATATATATATATATATATATATATATATATATATTGCATGTATATTTTTTGTCTCGGTTCGTCGATCGTGATTCGGGTAGTAATTCTGACTCCATTATTTATTTAAATCCCCATACCAAAGTCTACCAACATGCTTGTATCCTGCAGAAATGTATTTTTCCGCTTCGACATAGTGTCCTGTGCTTGTTTTTCTCCATGCAGAGTTATTCCTCTGAAGCCCTGCTGTCGGACAGAAATGTTTACTCAGATGTACACAGACGCCGCTGGAGATTTGAACGGAGTGAAGATTGGGTTAACGCAAGAAGAAGAGGAAAAAGATGAAGAGGATGAAGAGTTCTTGGGAAACAACACGATAAAGGGTCCCGAAAGTCTTCCCACTGATGACGAACTTGACCTTCACGATGTGGATGACGAAAACGACGAGGTTGACCAATTGGAGGAGGAGGAGGAAGAGGAGGAAGAAGAGCTAGACGAAAGGAAAGCAAAGAGACGTGGCCCAAGGAAGAAGTTGGTGAGCAAGGTTCGGATAGAGCGGATGAAAATGCGTCGGTCGAAAGCAAATACCCGGGAGAGAAACCGCATGCACGGTCTGAACGCTGCACTGGACAACCTCCGCAAGGTGGTCCCCTGCTACTCCAAAACCCAAAAGCTTTCCAAAATCGAGACCTTGCGTCTTGCGAAGAACTACATCTGGGCCCTATCTGAAATTTTGCGCTCCGGAAAGAGTCCCGATCTACTGTCCTTTGTACAAACCCTCTGCAAAGGTCTCTCCCAACCGACCGCTAACCTGGTGGCTGGATGTCTGCAACTCAATCCACGCACATTTCTCCCAGAGCAAAGCCAGGAGTACGGAAACCTGCACATACCGCCGTCTCCATATTCCATGCACCCTTATGGTTACCACCCGGGGACCCTTCCGAGCCCCCCGTACAGCACCGCTGTTGAAGGGTCGTACTTCGTCCCTAGCAAAGCGCAGGCCTATTTCTCCAACGCCATGGAGCAGTTTTTCGACACTGGACCCACAGACTGTGGGAGTCCAGCCTTTGAGGCATCCGGCAGTCCTCACTGCGGGATCAACGGGAACTTTTCCTCCAAGCAGGAGCTGTGTGCGCCGCCCAACGAAAAGGGCTACCACCTGTCTGTGCACTACCCGAGTGTGGCGCACGGCACGAAGCGTGGCCACGGCTCACTGTTCGAGCGCTACGGACCGCAGTCCGAGGTGATATACTCATACGAGAGTCGGCTCCGAAGCTCGCACCATGACAGGGTGTTATCGGGAAGCGAGCTGCACTCAATGTTTGCCGAATATGAGTCCCCTCATGGTTAAACAAACCTGGCAGGAGAAAAAGTTCCTGAAAACTTCAGTGATTAATAATTGTTGTTTAAGCATTTACATTATAATGTTGATCTATACTCGAGCGAGATGTTTTAAGATTGCGAAGCGACGCGCGGAAACGGGATTGGAAAATTTTGCCTAAGTGTTCAGCGGTTTGTATGTACAGTATAATAATAATACTACGTTTATTATTGTTATCATTATTATTATGGTTTTAAAATGGTGCGCCTTGTTTCAACTTTTCGTTGAAGAACATAGCGTACAAGATAATGCACTTTTGTCTTTCCCATTTTAGCAATCGTACGAACTATGCAAGGCGGGAATTATTTATGTGTACAACTTATACAATGGTGGAATTTGGGCACAAATATATATTATATATAATGGTGGGTTTGTGCAAACATTATAATGGATCTATACAGGAATGTGGCTCTGATGAAGGTATAAAAACATATATGAACATCCCTGTGTGCAATACAGACTGAACATTCCAAGTTAAAGCCAACTCGCCGTCCCGTTGCCTTATATACGATAAGTCAATATTATATTAAAAAAAATTCGAAACTGTATGCTTTTGAGTATTCTTATATAATATAGCCGGGCAACACGTACGCAGAAGGGATGTGATTTTTACGTACAAACGTAGGTACGAAAGATTTACAGCAAACAAATTAAGCACTTCTACATGCAAACTTTTCACAACTTGTAAATATGTCAGTATAATTATATGAGCCGTATTATAGGATTTTCATCATGTATGTATTGACTGATATGATTAATTTTTTTAAGGACACCATTATTCGTGTAATGAATATGATTTGTATACATTTGACAAAGAAAAGAATCGTAATATATTGATTATGTGCCAATCATTTTGGATTGCTTTATGATTATGATGATGGTAATAATAATAAGAAGAAATAGATGAAATATACCAGCATGAAAACTGCAATTGTTTAACTGCACGCAGTGAACTTTCGCCTAAATCACAGAACAATATCGTCGTTATGTTACTTTCCATTTAATAAATATACTTTAATAATGCATGCGGTGTGTGTGCGTGTATATGTACTGTATATACAGTATATAGATACATTATATATACATTAGTTCCCAGCATGTGTAATGCTCCAAGGCCATTGGTGCATATTATTAAAATGATGTAAAAGTATTCCTTGCGAATTTATATAATTGTGTTGCAAACTGATTGTTGTCACTATTGTGTTCTGGGATTGGAGAAACCTCAACGTCTTTTGGTGTGTGGCCGTTGATTATATGAAATTGTGTATACCTGAAGTCCTGCAATAAAACAAACCGTGCCTCACGTTGTTCCACAGTGATCGCGGGTCTTCCCAATGGATAATGTTCTGACCGCAAATGGCCCCTGAGCAGTATCGGAGCTACATGTGGAGTATTCACACCACACAGTATATGTACAAATGAATACAACGAATCCAGAAGAGATGGCAGGTCACGCTCATGGGTGCAATACTGTGATATATATATATATATATATATATATATATATATATATATATATATATATATATATATATATATATATATATATATATATATATTACTTTGCAACTTGCTGATGCATGAAGGATGACTTTTTCTCCCCTGTACACAACGCACCGTATATGCACAAATTGACAATCTGAAAGATGGCTTTATTTCTCCCAATATTTATTGATTTATTCATAAAGATGAAGGTATATATTGGAATGCATCATGAGTCTACCTTGCAAGGTGTACATAGATCTCTGAAGACATGCGTTCAGACCTTTTATTTAATGTGTAAACCACTGTTATTTGTCTTAAATGTTACTTTCTAGATTTTGGTAGGCCTTGGACCACGAGTTTTGGCAGGGAACCCCCCCCCCCCCCCCCCCGAATATAAGGTGGCTTTATAGTAGATTGTGTGGACCGGGCTGAACGGCGGATGGAAGTCACCCTGTGAGTAAGGATTCGGAGGGGTCACTCCACCCACCTGGCCGAGCAGTGGACCAATAGCGGCCAGAGGGGCTAAGTACGTCACAGTTGCTGGTGGGGGCCAGGGCTATAAAGGGGGGTGTAGCGAGGAGCGGTGGAGCAAATGCCAAGACTGATTGCTGCAAGGTGTGCGGATATGCAGAGCTGCTGAGCAATGCCACGCTTCCACCCAGCCAGCCACGCCTCCACCCGAGAGTCCCACGTTGTGCTCGGACGCATAGGTGACAGACGTTCTGTCAGCCTCTGTGTCTATCTCCTCCAGTGTGATTGAGAGGACCCTAAGGAGATAAGATAATTAAGGATCTGCCGTTTTTGGTTCGGTAGTGGATACGTGGTTGTATAATTATTACATACCGGACTCATACATTTATTTTGTATTGCTTGTTGTAAATTTCCTACCCATGTGTAATATCCTTATTAAATTACACTTGGTCTAGGGTGAAATCTGATTGTCATGGTAGTTTCATGAGGTGGTGTGTAATCAGTCCAGTTAAGGGTGACTGGCTGCGGTCCCCATACCGCTAGAGGATGGCGTCACATGCCCTTCAGGGATTGCTCAGTCTAATTAGATTGCAGCAGATGACTCCTAATGGCACGACCCTCACCAGATTTGGGACTCCAATCTTCATGGTAACACGGCTTTGGACACGAGGATCCAGCAAGGATCTTCAAAAAGGGTGGCTGTCACGGTCGCTTTGATGTGATTCGCAGGATTTGAACCAGGCAACCAGAACGACAGGTGACTATGACAATATTTACAGTGTGTGTATATATATATATATATATATATATATATATATATATATATATATATATATATATATATATATATATATATATATATATATATATATATATACGCATCAATACGGGGTATGCTTCCACATTGTGCAAGCATGCGAACCTACTTCGCCATTGTCTCGGGTCGCTCACCTGCATTAATTTTTTTCATTTATTTATTTTCATTTGTTTATATTTTCATTTATGGACACTTTCCAACGGTTCTGTAATTGATTTTTTTCCCAATGTAATGGCTTCAATGTCTATCGGCACACAAAATTACTCTGCTTCCCCATTGTCTTGGTTCACTCATCTGCATTTTTTTTTCATTTATTATTTTCATTTATTTCTATCTTCATTTACGGAAGTTTTCAGACAGTTCTGTGACATTCCCGGTGTATGGGCTTTGATGTCTGTCTGCCCGCAAAATTTCAGCTTTCTTCGTCACCCTGAAGGTACTGATTGTCAGTCAGTGGTTAGAAAGAGATTATATATATACATATACATATATATAGGAATAAAAGTCAGTGTGTGTCAATCAGTCCGTCCGTCTCCTCCATAATTCTGAAACCATGAAACCCAGTGGCCCCAAACTTTGCATACATGCGAAATGAAAAGTGGGTGTTTGGGTTAATTTAAACACCCCTTTTGAAGATAATTAAGGGAGTGCTCATCACGAAAAACCAAAATAAGCCTTACAAATTGGCGGCGCACCATTTTGGTCAGCCCTCTGTCACCTCACAAGTCTTCAGCCACCATTTTTTTTGGCCTGCTCAACAATGCCTTGACTTGGAACAGGCTGCAACAACTTCTTAACAAGGTTGTCCCCCCCCCCCCCACTTTCCTCCCTTACATCATCAAATGCCTGATCATCATACCTACGAATCGCTGGATATATTGCAATGCTTATAAATGCCCGGAGACGCTAGCGTTCGTGGCATTATTTCATTTCTGCACATGCCATAAGCTCTAGAATCTCTTAATCTCAGCCAAATTTCAAAATTTAAACTACTTTATTGACTTTGGCAGTAGTTCCAACTGCTAAAAAAAAATGGTAATTTGTGCAATTCGACCATCACTCGACAGTCCGGGTATCTCCGGGTGCATTGTGTTTATATAACCGATCAGCGATCGCTAATCGCTTGCCAAGTCAGCCATTCTTTATCAACCGTTTTGTTGGAATGCTTGCTTGAGTGCTTCAGCCACTTGGTGAGCCCTCTACAATATTCACACTATCACTGAATATATTGTTCGACTTGAACAAAGTCTTGATCAGGGCCCATTCGCTTCCGTTTGGCCGTGCGGTGTTTTGTCGCTGAAAATGTGCAATTTTATTTTACACCACCTTTCCCCTTCTGCATGATCTTCTTTCATTATACGACCCGTCACTTTTGCATACGTAGATATATACACGTAAAAACTAGAACGACAACTTTCGACGTCACGATGTCACCAAATATGCCTCTGCCCACATTATTACATCATTATACATACTTGTACCAAGTTTGACTGAAATCCCTGAACCCAGATTTAAAATCTATGTCTGTATTATATTACTAAAACTCTCATGTATATGTATATGTATATATGTATATATATATATATATATATATATATATATATATATATATATATATATATATATATATGTGTGTGTGTGTGTTTCCGAAATACAGCCAAAACGGGACATGATAGCACAAAATTTTAGGGCCACCTTACTCACCTGCGGTGTGCAGTATCAAGTTTCATTAAAATCGGGCAAAGAAAAAAATTATTTAAAAAAATCAATTCCTGATTCAGTTAAGTACTCTTTGGCAGTATTTGATCAATGCAAACAACCTCAGCGGTATAGTTCGCTGGAGTTGTCTTTTTTTTTTTTCTTCAAATGATTTTTTTTCCTCAACCGGTCACAACGGGTTAACGGGTCATCTAGTATAAAACAATTCTGGCTGCCAGACCATGTGTCCAATCAGGTTGAAATTTAAAACATATCCCACATGCCTACTCAATCATAACTGTGATGTTTCACATTGATTGATGAAGCGGTTCAAGAGAAAGATGTTTAAAAGAATTTCATTCAAACCAATATTGCTGCCAGACCATGTGACCTATTAATTATTTGTGAACACCCTGATATTCCCAAGGCTTGGGGATCATGCAAGTGAAGTTTCCCCTTGATCTGTCAAGTCGTTCTGCAGAAGATTTTAAAATGCTTATTCTTCAAAAAAAAATCATAGCTGCCAAACCATGTGACCTATGACATTATAGGTGGAGTACTTTTGGTTCCTCATGGATAGGCGATCATACCTGTAAAGTTTCGCCTCAATTTGTTCAGCCGTTATGGAGAAGATTTTTGAAGGTTTTATGTTAAAAAACAACATGGCTGCCAAACCACGTGACTGATAATTTATTTGCCAATTACAATTTAGCCCGAGATGACCCTCAAAATTTTTCATACTGATCGGATAAAGTGTGTGACATATGAAATTATGACGACATAAGGAAGCCACGTATGACATCAAAAAAATGACCCTCGTTTCCCATGGGGAGTACTTCACAACAAGTTTCAATTGTATTTTTCTATGGAGCAGTTTCGGAGATACAGAGGGCCAAAGTTTTTCCTTTTTTCCAACATGGCTGCCACACCACATGACCTATGACATCAGAGTTGTCACAAAAATATTTTCCATAAGTAGTCGCATCTATGGTGAAAAAAACAACAAAAACTCTGCCACCCTGTTTCGATTGGACACCTGACCCATGACGTCCTCTTTATCAAATCAAATTCAGAATGGGTAGCCAATCACATCTTTGGAGTTTCGCATTGATCGGACAAGGCTTTTTGTCCAATATGGCTGCGAGACCATGTGACTGATGTTGAGATTTTCAACCAATATTCCCCCATGCCGAGTCGATCATATTTAAAAAAAAAAAATTCCTTGAAACCGCTTAGCCTTTTTATGTGAGACTTTGCAGTGGTGATCCAAATACTATACTTAGCAATGATCTCATCAGTCACATGATGTGGCAGCTACATTGGTTTTAAAGAAATAATTAAACAATTATTTCTCTGAAACCGTTTAAACTATCCATACTAGACTTTTCAGTCATGATCCACTGCCCGTGCTGCATACATTTGACTTTAAAATTATGTCATCAGTCACATGGTGTGGCAGCCACATTGGTTTCAAGGAAAATATTTGAAAAATTGTATTTCGGAAACCGCTGTAGCAATCGTTACGAAACTTTGCAGTTGTGATTCACTGCCCTTGCTCCATGTAACAATCAAATCGCTCTTATTCCCCATGTAGAGTAGTTACCAGGTGCCAAGTTTTAATTTTTTCCATCTTGCGGTTTATGATAGAGGTCCAACGTTTTTCCATTTTTCCAACATAGCTGCCACCCCACGCGCCTATGATGTCATAATTATCATTTTAAAATTATGCATGATGAGTCGCATCTATAGTCAAAATTTTGTGTCAATCGGATAAGTGATTGCAGAAAAAAACAAAGAAAGTTCACATGTACGTACGCATATACGTACGGACGGACAACCCAAAACCATCATGCCACTATGAAATCGTCACCAGAGGCATAAAAATTTAAAATGTTTTGTTTTTAAAAGTTTCTTCAACTGTTTGTTTGGAGTGCTTGCTTGAGTGGTTAAGGCACTTGGCGAGCACTCTTCAAGCTTCTTTGGCGATATGGTGGCTCGGTTCTACATGGGAGCATTTCTGGAGTTAGGAAGGCAAAATAAATTGGATGATTACAATGAGTGATAAATATTTTCAGTTGTTACAAAGCAATGAATCACCAGATGACAGCAGGATAGCTGAGAGGTACGCACGCTTGCTCTTAGCTGTCTAGCCTGGGTTTGAATCTCAACCCAGCGAGAAACTGGCATCTTGGTGTTTCACAGGCAGGGTGATTCTTCAATGTGTGTGCTGAACGTCACATCTGCTGGAATCCAACCCTCTTCCTCTTTTCTCTCTCTCTCTCTCTCTCTCTCTCTCTCTCTCTCTCTCTCTCTCTCTCTCTCTCTCTCTCTCTCTCTCTCTCTCTCTCTCTCTCTCTCTCTCTCTCTCTCTCTCTCTCTCTCTCTCTCTCTCTCCATCTGTCCGTCTCTCTCTCTCTCTCTCTCTCTGTCTCTCTCTGTCTCTCTCTGTCTCTCTCTGTCTCTCTCTGTCTCTCTCTGTCTCTCTCTGTCTCTCTCTGTCTCTCTCTGTCTCTCTCTCTCTCTGTCCGTCCGTCCGTCTCTCTCCCTCCGTCTGTCCGTCTGTCCGTCTGTCCGTCTGTCCGTCTGTCCGTCTGTCCGTCTGTCCGTCTGTCCGTCTGTCCGTCTCTCTCTCTCTCTCTCTCTCTCTCTCTCTCTCTCTCTCTCTCTCTCTCTCTCTCTCTCTCTAGTCCATCTATCCATCTCTCTCTCCCTCCCACCCTCTCTCTCCCGTCCGTCTGTCTGTCTCTCTCTCTCCCTCTCCATCCGTCCGTCCCTCCCTCTCTCTCTGTCCGTCTCTCTCTCTTTGTCCGCCTCTCTCTCTGTGTGTGTCTCTCTCTCTCTCTCTCTCTCTCTCTCTCTCTCTCTCTCTCTCTCTCTCTCTCTCTCTCTCTCTCTCTCTCTCTCTCTCTCTCTCTCTCTCTCTCTCTCTCTGTCCGTCTCTCTCTCTCTCTGTCCGTCTCTTTCTCCCCCCTGCTGGTCGTTGGTGAGTCATGCATGGGTGTGGCGTCATGGTGGCTCCGTGTGTGGAGCTGTGAGTACTGTGCTGTTCCTATCCCCATTTCGTTTTCCCTCTGTGTCACTGTACGTGTTTGTGGAATTTTTTTTTTCCTTTCCCCGTTTTTTTTTCTCTTCCTGCTGAGACGAGAGAGAGGGAGAGCATGCACGGTAAGCGTTTTTTTTTCATAAGGCCTTTCCAGAGCTTTGAGGCCTGCGTTTCCAAGTTGGCATCTGCCTTATAATCTTAAAAATACTAAAGTAGTCGATTGTTCTCCCCTTTTAGTTGATTTCAAACAGTGATACGTGTTGCACCAAGACCGAGCAAATGGCTAATGGGGATTTATTTCGTAAGCACGGATTATGTTTAGTCCCGCCCGAAGGTGTAATGATGGATGACATTCTTCTCAAAATTGGAGAACAGATAGGAGTAGAAAACATTCGTGCTGCTTCAAAAATGAGCCACAAGATTGTAGTTTTTGTTTCACAAACCCGTTTAGTCGATATCGTTGTCCAAAACGGTTTATTCCTGGAAGATGATGAAACCTTTGTCCCTGTCTCATCAATGGATACTCCTGCTACAAAGATAATATTAAGCAATGTTCCACCTTTCCTTTCTAATGAAGCGATTCAACAAATGCTCGGTGATTATGGCACTGTAGTGTCGAGAATTATAACGGCCCCGTTACGGACGAGGAACGACAGATTAAAGCATGTGGAATCCTTTAGACGTTTCTGCTATGTTGTGTTAAAAGACGGTAGAACACAGTTGAATATCTCAGGTCAGGTATGGGAGCATGTGCCAGAACAGCGCGTCGCTGCGTCCACTTTCCGCCGGTACTCCAGGGGCCTCCGTCTGGCCATCCCCCAGGCAGATGCCAGGCCCATCCCCATCTCCTTGAGATGATGGTCAACCTGCTGTAACCATGAGGCACGTGGTCGGCCCACTGGCCTCCTCCACTCATGAGACTCCCTCGCTGAGAGAATCTGGTGAGCAGGATCAGCGTCAGGAAAACGAGCCACATGTCCATACAGCCGCAGCTGATGCTCACGGACTATGCAGGTAACAAATCTCATCCGAGTCTCTCTCAGCAACCGCTCGTTGGACACAAAATCCGACCAGCGATAGCCAAGGATTCTCCGAAGAGACCTGGTACCAAAGGAATTAAGTCTCCGTCTCAGATCCTTGGTCAAAGTCCAAGTCTCGCACCCATAGAGCAAGACTGGAAGTACCAAGGACCTGAAGACTCGGACTTTCGTCCTCCCGCACAGGTACCGGCAGCGCCACACCCCATGATCCAGTGAATCCATGACTCCCCAGGCCCAACCCAGACGTCTATTGACCTCCGGCTCACAACCTGCGGAGACATGAATATCACTGCCAAGGTAAGTGAATCTATCCACGACCTCAACATCCTCACCACAAACAGACACAGACAGGACAGCAGCATCCAAGATGTCACCGAAAGCCTGGATCTTTGTTTTGACCCAAGAAATCCGTAATCCCAACGGCTCCGACTCCTCATTCAGCACCTCGAGGGCCCCCAAGAGGATGTCTAAAGTCTCCGCAAAGATGACTGCATCATCTGCAAAATCAAGGTCCGAGATCTTGACATTGCCAAACGATGCACCGCAACTTGATCTCTCCGACATCCTCCCAAAAATCCAGTCCATACAAGTGCTGAAAAGTGTGGGGGCAAGTACACATCCCTGACGAACTCCAGTAACAACTGGAAATAAGTCAGAGGCGGTACCACCACACTTCACAGCACTCTCAGTACCAGAGTAGAGTTCAGACATCAGATCGATCAGTTTCGGTGGCACCCCACGAAGACCAAGAATCCTCCAGAGGACATCCCGATTCACTGAATCGAACGCTTTACAGAGATCAACATAGGCTGCAAGCAGCCCCTGCCGAAACTCTCGTCTGCGTTCGGTGAGTACACGAAGTGCAAGGATACGGTCAATCGTTGACCTCTTTGGTGTAAAGCCTGACTGCTCTGGACGCTGGTGCTCAAGCAGATGGTGGCGAACCCTATCAAGAATTATCCGAGCAAAGACCTTGCCCGGCACTGAGAGCAGCGTCACCCCTCGGTAGTTGTTGCAGTCTTGGCGATCACCCTTCCCTTTCCAGAGAGGGACAACAAGGCCCCTCTTCCAGTCAGTTGGGATGATGCCTGTGTTCCAGGCAGAGCACAAAACTGCATGCAACGACGCGAGTGCAGCATTTCCACCAGCCTTGAGAAGTTCGGCATGGATGCCACAGATCCCTGGAGCTTTGCCCCGTTTCAACTGGTTCACCGCAGCCCGTGTTTCCACAAGCGATGGTGGACCACAGTTGATTCGAGGGTCAGCAACAGGGATTGTAACACCCTTGACGTCCAACTCGACAGCTGGGGGATCAGCCTGGTACAACCGCTCGAAGTAACCAGCCCAGCGGGCCTTCACTTCAGACTCCTCTGTCAAGAGCCTACCACTCTCTGCTCGAACTGCAGTGCTCCGAGGGATGGGCTTGGATGAACGTAATTGCGCGAATTCCCCTGTAAGCGGGACGAGAATCACCTGTCCACAGGTGATGCTCTACCCCCTCACAGATTCCTCGCACATAGGCCTCCTTGTCCACCCTCAGTGCACGTACAGTTTTACGCCTCAGCTCCCTGAACAGCTCAGCTCTGCCATTCAGCCTGGCCCTGCGACTCTGGTCAATGGTATCCAGTGTCCCTTGAGAGACAAAATTCTTCTTTGCCCTGCGGTGAACTCCAAGGCATCCACCGGCAACATCAAGGACGGTGGTCTTGAAGGTGTTCCACAACTCTTCAGGACCCCCCAAAGCACCCAGACCCCCCAAGTGTCCACTCAGCCTGTTCGCAAACTCCTCAGCTACTCTCTCATCCCTGAGCTTGGCAACATCCAGCCTAGGCTGGGATGGTACCATTCTCCAGGATTTAAGGTGCAGCTTTAGAGTTGCTACAACAAGCCTGTGGTCAGTATTGAGGAACTGAGCACTCCGGTAGACCCTGCAGTTCTGGATCATCCTCCAGCGACCGTCAATGAGGACATGGTCAATCTCCTTTGCCACACCGCCAGCGTTGGAATACCAAGTCCAGCGATGAGCTTGCGGGCGCTGAAACCATGAACCAGCCACCCTAAGTCCATGACTTCTTGCAAAGTCAAGGAACTTAGTGCTATTCTGGTTCATAGTTCCTGACCCATGGGGACCAACACACACCTCATAACCATCCCTATCAGTTCCAGTCGATGCATTGAAATCCCCCAAGACTAGAAGTGTATCTCGTCTGGGGCACTGATCAACCACAGACTCGAGTGTGGCGTAGAATGTGTCCTTCACGGTAACATCACTCGCCTCAGTCGGAGCATAAATAGAGACCAGGGAAATGACACCTAAGGAGTGACGAATCCTTAATCTCATAATACGCTCGTTGACCGGTGTTACCTCAATTATCATTGGGGTCAGCTTATTGGACACAGCTACAGCAACTCCTTGGGTATGGTAACCATCAGAGCGACCAGACCAATAGTAGGTGTAACCACCCACCATTATCTCGCCGCAATCCGGTCTCCGAACCTCAGAGAGAGCTGCAATCCCGATGTCCAAACGCTTGAGCTCAGATGATAACAGAGACAGGTGATCATCCTCTCTTAGGGATAGGACATTCCAGGCACCCACCCGAAGGGACCGCCTCAGGTTAACCCAAGGAGACCGCCGTCTGGTGGACGACACCTCAGCACCACTCCGACACACTCTCCCGCAATCTGACCCAGGGATGTTACCCCGTGGTTTCCCTCCTATCAAAGATTGGGGGTCCCGAAGGCTTTGCCCCAATCCCATCATCCGGTGAGCTGCCCTGCGAAGGGAAGCTGCACAGGAGGTACTCCCACGGAGTGGGTTTTCAGATTTTTTTGCGTTTTTGCGTTTTGCGGAATGAAGCGTTTTACGGTGGCTGGAGTGCAAATCCTGCCACCAACCTCCTAATAAGAAGTAACCCAACTGCAGGAGGACGTCCGCAGACACAGTTGGGCACTAGATATGGATGGCCGTTGGCTCACAAGGAGCTCCTCCGCCCTTTGACCTTTAAATATCTCGATATCTCGTTGAATATCTCGATATCTCGATATCTGAATATTTAAATATCTCGTTGAATATCTCGATGACCTTTAAAGTGGCGGAGCATGACTACAGGATTTTTGCAATGACAGAAACTTTAATCTGTTATAACTGCGGGGCATATGGTCACACCAAATATTATTGTCCTGGCGGTAAGAAAGAAACATATGCTGCAGCTGCTGCAGATGGACTGGGTCATGCGACCGCAACTACCACAGGCAGGTTGAGTAACGTGACTGTAGAGGCTGCAGGTAAACCAAAACATGTGACTACCCCTGTTGAAAAGGAATTGGGCCACGTAAATACGGATTCCGGAGGAGGATTGGGTCACGTGACTGCAATGGCAGAACCTCCCCTTCTAACCACAGCCGTGTCAGTAGATTTGGCAAACCAACCACAGATAGACAAACGACAAACGTTAAAATGTTCAGGTAGGATTGGAGATGGTGTCAATAGTAACCAGGTTGAAACAGCAGAAGGGCTGGAACCCTTGGAAGTTTTTTCAGTGACGACGATAAAGATATGGAAACTGCTTCAAGGAGAGTTTTGAAATGGCCCAACATAAGCAATGAAAGTAATTGTAAAGGCAGCAAAGTGTTGGTAGTCCAAGAAGATGGTGGTCTCGACAAGCCTTCACATACTGAACGGAATGGTGAAGCACTGGGAGATGAGCTTCCACCCATTACTAATGTTGAAGGAGATGAAACGATGGACAAGAATGCTTGTATGCATGAAACAGAAAGCTTGGTTATCGAAAATAAGTCAACTTGAGACATATGACAAAAAAAAGAAAAAAAAAAAACTGACAGTGATGAAGAAGATTCCTCCATGCAGTGCTAACAGGAAGAAAGCACCACTTCCGATACAAAAGGGGGTCAAGGAACACAACTACAAGTAAACAACACAGGTGTGGTCTCCGATGAATGGTCCTCCTCCTTAAGTGAAACTTCGGGGTCACTGCAGGGGGATAACAAGCAAAACGTAGTAGTAAAGGAGGAAATTGTTAGGTTTCTGAACGAAACCTTCAGGCAACGCAAGGTGCAAATTAAGGATTATTTTCCTGATATTAAAGTTTTCATTGCGACTGCAAAACATATGATACAGAGGAATGATGACTCTGTGGAACTTTCTGAACCACAGTTTCAACGCCTCAGGAAAGCTTTGACAAAAACAAACAAAGAATTGCAGGAAGGAGTTTCTTTTTAGTGCCTGGTCTCCTTTCTCACCTAAACTTCGACAATGATGGAGTTAAAGATTGCAACCCTGAACATGAAGGGGGGTCGAGCCCCATTGCGAAGAATTCAAACGATCCAAGCTTTAGAGAGAACAAAGGCTGATATTATTCTCTTACAAGAGACCCATGTTACAAACACTCTAAAAATTGAGTGGGAGAAACTTTTTAGAGGGCAGTGGTTCCTAAGCGGGTTTCCCACACCCAAGGCTGGGGTTGCCCTGTGCTTAAATCAAAAGTTTTCCGCACAGCAGGTTTCCTTCAAGGAAATACACAAAGGGCATCTTATATTTGTGGAGTTCTTGTGTAATGCACAAAAAATAATTATGGTGAATGTCTACACTCTGAGTGATCCTATAGAAAGGAAATTTTTTTTATCCTATTTTGGAAGAGTTCATTAAAGACCAGGACCCGACTGCGTTTGTTTGCTTTGCTGGAGACTTTAACTGTACTATTCGCCCAGAAGTTGATAGGAATGGTCATGAGCCCCATGTAGCCTCAAGTAAAGGGTTGAAGGACATCATTAAGAACTATTGTTTTACAGACGTATGGAGACTACAACACCCATACCTGCATAGCTACACATGGTGCAGATGTCAGGACGGGTTTATATCAAGAGCAAGACTTGATAGAATATATGTCAATAAGCCGATGCTAAATGTTATAACTACATCCCAAATTTTACTAACCGGTTTTACAGACCATAGTTTAGTTGTGCTTTCCTTTAAATTACCATTGCCATCAACTGGCAGTGCATATTGGACCTTGAATACTCGTCTTTTAAGTGACAAAAAATTTAAAGACTATTTTAAGGCTATGTGGAAAAAAATTTGCACTTCCAACTTTGAGCACGCAAACCTCCGAATGTGGTGGGACCTCGCAAAGTCCAAAATAAAATCCTTTTGCCAGCAATATAGTCTATAAACAACTAAGGTGGAATCTTACTCAATAGAGTTGTTAAAATCTGAAATTGTGTCTTTAGAAGGGAATAATGACGATGCTGGGAAGGACACACGAGATCAGCTGTTATGGGCAAAGAGAACTTTGCTAACAGAAATGGTTAAAGAAAGGGCAATAGGCACCTTGGTACGATTGAGGATGAGCAATCTGACACATGATATGCCAAATAAAGAATTTTTCAAATTAGAGAACTCGACCAAGAAGTCTCAACAAATTCATAGTTTATTCACTCCAAATGGAGTCTTGAAGACATCCCAAAAAGGAATCCGGAGTTTCTTAAAATAGTTTTACTCAGACCTTTACTTTCCCAGGAATGTAGAAAATGGAATGATACAGGAACTGATTGCTGGATTTCCAAAAATTGAAGAGGACCAACAACGAGTGCTCGACTCCTTAATCACGGCTGAGGAACTCGAAACGGCAATGCGAAGTTTAAAAGACGGGAAGGCTACTGGGATTGATGGCTTACCTGGAGAATTTTACAAGACCTTTTGGAGGGCTATTGGACCTGAGTTGCGTGATGTTCTCGACGAAAGTATTCGCGCTGGAGAATTGCCACTGTCATGTCGGAGATGTGTCAGTTCGTTGAAAACTGGTGACCTGTATCGTTATTATGTGCTGATTATAAGATTCTCTCGAAAGTTCTTGAAAATCGCATGAAAGATGTGGTCGGTTCTATTGTACACATGGACCAGACCTATTGTGTGCCGGGAAGGTCTATACATGACAACATTTTTTTAGTGAGAGATAGTCTTTCTTGCAATAACTGTTTGTTTGATGATTATGGGCTAGTATTTATTGATCAAGCTAAAGCATTTGACCGCATTCATCACCAATATCTTTTTTCTGTCCTTGAAGGGATGGGTTTTGGGAATTCGTTCATATCGTATGTGAAATTATTGTACTCTGGCACTTACTGCATGATAAAAGTTAACAAGTTATGTTCCCCCTTTCCCTTTCGGCGAGGCATTCGTAAAGGGTGTCCTCTTTCTGGCTTATTGTATGTGATAGTGCTGGAACCACTCCTGGTCTCCATTAGGCAACAAATGCCCCAGAATAATGGAGGCGTAGAAGGTCCAAGTTTTGTGTTGACTGCTTATGCTGATGATGTTTGTGTATCAATTAGAGACCAAAACAGTGTCTTATGTTTAAGCAATGTTTGGGAAAATTCTCCGCAGCATCTTCTCGTGAGGTAAATTGGAACAAAAGCACAGCCCTATGGTGTGGTCATAAGGATCTCTCCTCAATACCACCACCTCTACTCCCACAGGGTATGGTATGGAAAAATGATGGGGTCAAATATATCAGAGTCTATCTTGGCAATCCTGAGATAGAATCAAAAAATTGGGAGGGTGTGGTTGAGCAGATTGAAAGTCGGTTAAAAACATGGAAAGGACTACTTAGGTTCCTGTCCTATAGGGGACATAGTCTGGTTATCAATAACGTAATAGCAGCTAAGTTATGGCACAAAATGATTGCCTTACAGCCACCCAAAGGGAAAGTCCTTGCCATCCAGCGAGCACTGGTGAATTTCTTCTGGAGCGGCTACCACTGGCTACAACCGGCCATATTGTACTCTTCCCGGAAAGAGGGTGGCCAGGGCGTGACGGACATCTCTGGCCGAGTCACTGCCTTTCGTCTACAAACAGTGCAAAAACTGCTGTTCACTGAATGACTGCCATGGCGTCCCTTTGCTTTCTTTTTGCTGCAACAGACTGGAGGATTGCTGTATGACCGACAACTTTTCTTGATTGATCTGGAAGGAATTCACCTTGGCTCACTTCCAACTTTTTACCAAAGCTTGCTGGAGACTTGGAAGGGTTTTAGCGTCCACCGTTTAATTGACGCTTATAACTGCAGAATGTTCCTCCAGGAACCTCTTTTCTACAATCCATTTCTCCCAGGTATTCCTCAGAGTAATGCCTTGATCAAAAATTTCGTACAAGGATGAGTCAATAAAGTGTGTGATCTCACAGATTCAGCAGGACTGAAATGGAGACCTGTTGGGGAAATTGCAGCAAGCTTGGAGTCAAGATTGCTTTGATTCGTAGACCAAGTTATCCGAAGTGTAATTAGGAAATTCCGACTGCTGAATATTGGTTGGGAAGGTGTTGATATTGAGGAGCATTTTAGACTGGGGTTTCCCAAAATTAAGGTGCTCCCCCTTGTTTGCTTAAGCAGTGATCACTCCCCTCCCCTTTCACTTGCAAACTAAAACTGGGCTTCATGATCTCTGTAGACAAAGACAAACGGTATTATCCCCTTTTGGATCAGCACGTATAGCAAGGTGGCCAGAAAAGCTAGGACCTGGGTGTCCATCAGCTCCATTGTGGCCATTGATGTACACATTTCAGATTTATGGCCTATTAGCGGATATACAATGGAGACTAGCCCATTGGGCCCTCCCATCCAACACACTGATACACCTTTTCAATAACTCAGTGCAAGTCACTTGTCCTTTCTGTGAACACAAGGAGGACCTTTTTCATGCATACTGTACGTACAATGCAAGAGAGTAAAACCTCTTCTTTATTTACTTTCAAACCTTTCTCATAAACTGTCCTTTCACTCTACATAGGTTTGTTTTTGGGGTACCTTTTAGCCCCCCATGCAAGGATTCTGGGGTCTTGCTTAATTTCTTGGTGGCTGTTGCAAAATATAGTATATATAAATCCAGGAAAATTAAGATTGATAATGGTCATAGGTCCAATGTCATGCCCATTTTTAAAGGGTTCGTTGAAGCATGACTTAAGTTAGAATTTAATTATTATGTAAGTATGGGAAATGTTAAACTTTTTGAGAAGAAATGGTGCTGTGGTAATGCTTTGTGTCTTGTGGCTAATTTAGAATTGGTGATAACCTTGAAATGTTTCAATGGACGAAGATGCCTTTTTGCATGTTGCAATCAATAAACGGTTTTGCAAATATCTCCCTCTCTCTCTCTCTCTCCCTCTCTCCCTCTCTCTTCCCCTCCACCCGCTCTCTCCCTTCCCCTACACCCTCTCTCTCCATTCCCCTACACCCTCTCTCTCTCTTCCCCTACACTCTCTCTCTCTCTTCCCCTCCATTCTCTCTCTCTCTTCCCCTCCACTCTCTCTCTCTCTCTCTTCCCCTACTCTCTCTCTCTCTCTCTCTCTCTCTCTCTCTCTCTCTCTCTCTCTCTCTCTCTCTCTCTCTTCCCCTCCATTCTCTCTCTCTCTCTCTCTCTCTCTCTTCCCCTCCATTCTCTCTCTCTCTCTCTCTCTCTCTCTCTCTCTCTCTCTCTCTCTCTCTCTCTCTCTCTCTCTCTCTCTCTCTCTCTCTCTCTCTCTCTCTCTCTCTCTCTCTCTCTCTCTCTCTCTCTCTCTCTCTCTCTTCCCCTCCATTCTCTCTCTCTCTCTCTCTCTCTCTCTCTCTCTTCCCCTCCATCTCTCTCTCTCTCTCTCTCTCTCTCTCTCTCTCTCTCTCTCTCTCTCTCTCTCTCTCTCTCTCTCTTCCCCTTCACCCTCTCTCTCTCTTCCCCTTCACCCTCTCTCTCTCTTCCCCTCCACCCTCTCTCTCTCTTCCCCTCCACCCTCTCTCTCTCTTCCCCTCCACCCTCTCTCTCTCTCTTCCCCTCCACCCTCTCTCTCTCTCTCTTCCCCTCCACCCTCTCTCTCTCTCTCTTCCCCTCCACCCTCTCTCTCTCTCTTCCCCTCCACCCTCTCTCTCTCTCTTCCCCTCCACCCTCTCTCTTTCTCTTCCCCTCCACCCTCTCTCTCTCTCTTCCCCTCCACCCTCTCTCTCTCTCTTCCCCTCCACCCTCTCTCTCTCTCTCTTCCCCTCCACCCTCTCTCTCTTCCCCTCCACCCTCTCTCTCTTCCCCTCCACCCTCTCTCTCGCTCTTCCCCTCCACCCTCTCTCTCGCTCTTCCCCTCCACCCTCTCTCTCGCTCTTCCCCTCCACCCTCTCTCTCTCTCTCTCTTCCCCTCCACCCTCTCTCTCTCTCTCTTCCCCTCCACCCTCTCTCTCTCTCTCTTCCCCTCCACCCTCTCTCTCTCTCTCTTCCCCTCCACCCTCTCTCTCTCTCTTCCCCTCCACCCTCTCTCTCTCTCTTCCCCTCCACCCTCTCTCTCTCTCTTCCCCTCCACCCTCTCTCTCTCTCTCTCTTCCCCTCCACCCTCTCTCTCTCTCTCTCTTCCCCTCCACCCTCTATCTCTCTCTCTTCCTCTCCACCATCTCTCTCTTCCCCTCCAGACTCTCTCTCTCTCTCTCTCTCTTCCCCTCCACCCTCTCTCTCTCTTCCCCTCCACTCCTCTCTCTCTTCCCCTGCACCCCTCGCTCTCTCTTGCCCTCCAACCCCCTCTCTCTCTTCCCCTCCACCCCTCTCTCTCTCTTCCCCTCCACCCTCTCTCTCTTCCCCTCCACCCTCTCTCTCTCTCTTCCCCTCCACCCTCTCTCTCTCTCTCTCTCTCTCTCTTCCCCTCCACCCTCTCTCTCTCTCTTCCCCTCCACTCTCTCTCTCTCTCTCTCTCTCTCTCTCTCTCTCTCTCTCTCTCTCTCTCTTCCCCTCCACCCTCTCTCTCTCTCTCCCCCTCCACCCTCTCTCTCTCTCTTCCCCTCCACCCTCTCTCTCTCTCTCTCTCTTCCCCTCCACCCTCTCTCTCTCTCTCTCTTCCTCTCCACCCTCTCTCTCTCTCTCTCTCTCTCTCTCTCTCTCTCTCTCTCTCTCTCTCTCTCTCTCTCTCTCTCTCTTCCCCTCCACCCTCTCTCTCTCTCTCTCTCTTCCCCTCCACCCTCTCTCTCTCTCTCTCTCTCTCTCTCTTCCCCTCCACCCTCTCTCTCTCTCTCTCTCTCTCTCTTCCCCTCCACCCTCTCTCTCTCTCTCTCTCTCTCTCTCTTCCCCTCCACCCTCTCTCTCTCTCTCTCTCTCTCTCTTCCCCTCCACCCTCTCTCTCTCTCTCTCTCTCTCTCTCTCTCTCTTCCCCTCCACCCTCTCTCTCTCTCTCTCTTCCTCTCCACTCTCTCTCTCTCTCTCTCTCTCTCTCTCTCTCTCTCTCTCTCTCTCTCTCTCTCTCTCTCTTCCTCTCCACCATCTCTCTCTTCCCCTCCACCCTCTCTCTCACTTCTCCTCCACCCCCTCTCTCTTGCCCTCCACTCCTCTCTCTCTCTTCCCCTCCACTCCTCTCTCTCTCTTCCCCTCCACCCCTCTCTCTCTCTTCCCCTCCACCCTCTCTCTCTCTCTTCCCCTCCACCCTCTCTCTCTCTCTTCCCCTCCACCCTCTCTCTCTCTCTTCCCCTCCACCCTCTCTCTCTCTCTCTCTCTCTCTCTTCCCCTCCACCCTCTCTCTCTCTCTTCCCCTCCACCCTCTCTCTCTCTTCTCCTCCACCCCCTCTCTCTTGCCCTCCACTCCTCTCTCTCTCTTCCCCTCCACCCCTCTCTCTCTCTCTTCCCCTCCACCCTCTCTCTCTCTCTCTCTCTCTCTCTTCCCCTCCACCCTCTCTCTCTCTCTTCCCCTCTACCCTCTCTCTCTCTTCCCCTCCACCCTCTCTCTCTCTCTTCCTCTCCACCATCTCTCTCTTCCCCTCCAGAATCTCTCTCTCTTCCCCTCCACCCTCTCTCTCTCTTCTCCTCCACCCCCTCTCTCTTGCCCTCCACTCCTCTCTCTCTTCCCCTCCACCCCTCTCTCTCTTCCCCTCCACCCTCTCTCTCTCTTCCCCTCCACCCTCTCTCTCTCTTCCCCTCCACCCTCTCTCTCTCTTCCCCTCCACCCTCTCTCTCTCTTCCCCTCCACCCTCTCTCTCTCTTCCCCTCCACCCTCTCTCTCTCTTCCCCTCCACCCTCTCTCTCTCTTCCCCTCCACCCTCTCTCTCTCTCTTCCCCTCCACCCCCTCTCTCTTCCCTTCCACCCCCTCTCTCTCTCTTCCCCTCCTCTCTCTTTTCCTCCACCCTCTCTCTCTCCCTCCCCCCCTCTGCACAGCTGTTGTTTGCTTGGCATGCACGTGCAATCGCACGGTGCTGTTGCTCAGTCTCTCGCGGTACGTGTGGAGCCTGTGTTGCTTCTCCTTTCTCTCTTCATATTGTCTACTCTAAATGTTTTGGTTTTCTTTTCGCTTTACCCCTTTCTCCTTGGTTTGTCTTATCTATTGAGTGAGAGAGAGAAAGAGAGCGCACACAGAGGTGGTGTTCGGGTGTTTTTCAGAATCTCCCGGTTTTGAGGCTTGTGTTCCAGCTGACGTGTTTGCTAGTTTCAGCCAACGCTTTTTGGCTGACTTAAACGATTCTTGGACCTCATCCATATTATTATTATTATTAAATTTTTCCTCCACTTGCTGGCGCCGCTTGTGGTCGGTTTCTTTTGTTGATTTAAACTCTTTTCTTCTGTTAAAATTACTTTTGGCTATGGCAAACATTTGATTGAATCATAGCATGTACAAGTCACTTACTCGAAAGAATGGCCTCGTGTGCGATCCCCCAAGGGAGGTAAAGATTGAGGACGTGTTACTGGCAATCAGAAAGATCGTTGGTTTACACAACATCCATGCAGCCTCTGGTATGAACAAGAAGGTCGTTGTGTTAGTTTCCGAGGTGCACATGGTAACCTCCATTGTGGAGCAAGGCCTTGCCTTACACCCCGACCTGTTTCTCCTTGTTTTGCCACTAGACACACCTGCGGTTAAGGTGAACGTGTCTAATGCTCCAACTTTCATTCGGAATGATGACTTGTGTAATCAATTGAGTAAGTTCGGTACGATCGTATCAAACATCACGATGGTGCCGATACACTCAGGAAGTGGAGAATTTAAACACGTGATGACTTTTAAAAGGGTACTGTCCATGATATTGCCTGAAAATGAGCAAAAGCTAAACGTAGTTTTACATGTAAAAATTAACAGCCATGTGTATAAAATGTCTGCCTCCACGGATGTCATGGTGTGCTATCATTGTGGAGCGTACGGTCACGTGAAGAACTCCTGTCCCGGTTTGATGAGATCATCAGAAAATCAAGGACAGGAGATTGTAGAACCTCCCCCCCCCACTCCCCAGGTAATGGGGTGGATGAAAGGGGAGAATCCTCTTCACCACCTGTTTGTGAGCGGGAAGCAACAGACCCCTCTCCCCACTTACTGGGGGTTGTGAAATGGTGGAACCCTCTCCACCACATATTGGTGAGCGGCAAACAGGCCCCTCCTCTCCACCTTCTAATGTACCAGAAGTGGTTGGTCCCTCGACCTCCACTGTACAGGACTGTACTGATTTTGACATGGAGGGGTTCGTGACGGTCTCTCGTAAAAAAGGGCAAAAACGTTCTTGTCCAGTCGTCAATGAGACAAAGCCAACACAAAGTAAGATACTCGTGTCAGATGTGCCGAGCTTGCAAGATGCATCTCACATAGGGAATCCCTCTTCGGGACTGGGAATTGAACCGGAACCGATAACTCTGACTCATTCATTTGCACCACTCACTGAATTGCCTGAGTTGTACGAGTGTGATGTAGACATTGAGAACACTCGTGCTTCTCAGGGGGCTACAAGTGGGGATTCTGATATTTATGGTCTTTGCAGTGATAAAAAGGAATTTGTCACTGAAGTGTGCGCAAAGGTGTGTGTTTGTGATGACAAGGCTGATAAGCCGGAAAGCCCCTCAGAGGAAATCTGTAATCCTACCCTTGTGGAACAAAATGCAAGGGATGGTAAGAAGGAGGCTACACGTAATAGTGGGCAGCTAAGAGGGAATGAAAGGACCGATGGTTCAAATTCTACGGAGATTTGTGCCTTAGAAATAAGTTTGGATCAGGAAGAGAATGACAGATGATGAGGCTGACTTCGATGATACCTCTTCTACCCTGTCAGTTAGTGGGTGTTGTGCCTAAGAGGATGAAGATCGAGACACCATGGTTACCATGGAGATGAAATTATTAAATGAAACCTTCAGGAAAAGGCATGTGAGAATTCGGGATTTTTTCCCGAATCTCCATGCCTTTCTACAAACTGCGAAAAATATGATTCACGAACCTCAGAAAGTCAGGATCTCAGAACCTCAATTCCAGCGGTTGAGGAAGTGTGCCACTAAGACCGGAAAAGAACTCCAAGAGTAGTAATAGTAGTATTTTTAAAAAGCAAATGAAGGTAGCATCCCTCAACATAAATGAAGGCCGCAGTTGTGTGCGTCGCCTCGAGGTGTTGCAGATGTTTGAGAAAGAAAAAAAAATCGATATTCTAATGTTACAAGAGACACACACCAACCAACCTTGTGAGGATGAGTGAGGCAGGGTTTTTAAAGGTTGCCTTTTTTTTCTCCAGTGCCTTTGAGGATGCTAAGGCAGGTGTGGCAATTATTGTGCACCCTAGAATCCCATTCTTGGAGATTTGTTGTAGGGTGGTTTGTAAGGGCTTCTTAATTGCTGTGGAATTGATTAGCAGTAATCAAAAAATTTGTATTATTGATGTGTATTGCCCCAGCGACAGTGCTGAAAAGATTATATTCCTTCCAAAGTTAGCAGGTTTTTTGAAACACTTGACTTGACTCGTTTAATTTGTATGGGAGGAGATTATAACTGCACACTCAACCCCCAACTGCACAGGAATACTCCTGAGCCCCATACACCCAGTGCAAGGTATTTCGCAAAACTTGAACAAAAATTTAAATTTCGGGATGTTTGGCGTCTGCAAAATCAAAACATCCGTCAATATACATGGGTGTGCTGTTAAAAGAACCAGATAACCATGGGCCGACTGGACAGATTATGTAAACCAGGGAATGATGAATTTGGTTCAGAGAACATGCATTAGTCCATCTGGCTTTTCTGATCACCATATGATGATAATGGAATGTATGTCACCCTTTCATTGCTGTCATAGTGCATACTGGACTTTCAATGTTAAATTATTACAAGATGTACAGTTTGGAAATGCCTTCAGACTGGAATGGAAAAAGTTAGAAAAACAAGTGTTCATATCCTAATACTCAACAGTGGTGGGACTGTACAAAATCCCAAATTCGGATTTTCTGTCAACAATATTGCTCACGTGCCACCAGTAATGCATCTGGGTTGATAAGTGCTCTCAAAGCAGATGTACTTAAATATGAGCAAGAAGCTGGAACATCCAGTGGAAGTGATCACTATCAGCAGTTGGTGGGGAAAAAAAAAGACCCTACTGGCTGAACTAGTCAAGCAGCGTGTGGCTGGAGCAATGGTTCACCTTCGGATGAGCAGAATTCAACTGGAGACTCCAAATAAGGAATTCTTCAACCTTGAGAAGGCCGTCAAGACCTCTTGGCAGATTCACAATTTACACCCTTTTGACGGTGTTCTGACTCGCCAGAGTGACATTAAACACTCAATGCAGGATTTCTACTCAAATCTGTTTACATCGAGAACTGTGGACAAAACGATAATAAATGAGGTGATTGAACTTCTCCCATCCCTTTCTCAAGAACAGCAACAGCAACTCGAATGTGACAATTTGTTTGAGGAGCTCACTGCAGCATCAAAACTGCTTGAGGACGGCAAAGCCCCCGGACTTGACAGACTTCCTGCTGAATTTTACAAAGCTTTTTGGAATATTCTGGGTCCTGCTCTAATGGAGACCCTGCTTGAAAGCCTAGATCAGGGTGAATTACCCCTGAGCTGCAGGAGAGCGGCTTTGTGTCTCCTCCCAAAGAAAGGGGATTTGCAGCAGATGACGAACTAGTGTCATTGCTAAACACTGATTATAAGAATGTGTCAAAAGTGCTTGTAATGTATCAAAAAAGTGTCATCTCTCTCCTGATTGGAAATGACCAAACATATTGCATACCTGAACGATCAATCTATAACAGTATTTTTTGGTTCGAGATTTAATTGCCATTGGTCAAACCGTGCCTCATGGTTTTGGGTTGTTACTCCTGGATCAGGAAAAAGCTTTTGACAGTGTGGATCATTCATTCTTATTTGCAGTTCTTACTAGAGTAGATTTGGGGGAAAAATTCATCTCTTGCATAAAACTTTTGTACAGAAATGCATTATGTCTGCTGAAAGTAAATAATAGTTTGTGTCATCCCTTTCCTTTTCAGCATGGTATCCATCAGGGTTGTCCACTGTCAGGCATGTTGTACACACTTTCTGTTGAACCCCTATGGCTCTCCTTCGTGCCTCATTGTCTGGGTTATCCTTGTCAAAAAGTCCGAACATTGTTACTTCAGCTTATGCAGATGACCTGTGTGTTGTGGTCAAAAACCCAAAAGATGTCAGTGAGCTATCCCGTTGTCTTGCCAAATTTGAACTTGCCACATCAGCAAGAGTAAATGGGAACAAGAGTGTAGCTCTTTGGCTATACCCAAATACACTCTCATCACACTCTTCATGTGCACTTCTCCCAACTCTTCCAGGAGGAATGTTATGGAAAACGGATGGGTTTAAATACCTAGGAATCCATTTTGGGAACTACGAGCTATATGCAAAGGAATTGGGATGGGTTCCAAGACAACATTAAGCAGAAACTATCAAGGTGGAAAGGAATGCTCCAATTCTTGTCACTTAAGGCGCGGGTAACGATCATTAATAACCTGATACTTCCAACCGTATGGCACAAGGTCATCACACTCCAGCCTCCTCAAGCTGTGATCACAAGCATTCAGAAGAGTCTGATTGATTTTTTCTGGGGAGGCCACCACTGGCTCAAGCCAGATGTATTGTGTAGGCCACGAATGTCTGGTGGCCAAAACTTGGTGCACATCCCTAGTCGAATAATGGCTTTTCGACTCATGGCAATAAAACGTCTACGATATGATGAAGTGGTGTACTGGCATCCTCTCACCATTACCTTGCTTCGGCAAACAGGTGGTTTGGACTATGACCGGAAACTCTTCCTCATAGACTTAAAGCAGGTTGATAGAGCTCGGCTCCCTGCATTTCATCAATCTCTTCTGAATGCTTGGCAAGCTCTTGGAGTGCAGCGGCTAGAGATCTCCTATGATGCCAGGAAATTTGTGCAAGAGCCACTATTCCAAAACTTATTTGCTGGAATATCTACCAGCTGATCCTTCATAAAGTAGTTTACAAATAGTGGAATAAATAAAGTGCGAGATCTTCTGGAGCCTTCCTTGAAACGATGGTTACCTGCTGGCTCGGTTTCTAAAAAAATTGGATTGCATTCAATGAGAGTAGTGGGTGAGGTCATGAGGATAGTAACCCAGACTTTTCTACATTTAAATATTGGGTGGAATGGGCCAAGTGAAGTAGATTTTCACCAAAATTTTCCTGAACTTTCAATCACTGTCCAAAAACACCATGACGTGTTCTCTTCAAACAGTGATGAGTCTGATGTGTTCCACGTCATGGGGATAAAAACAATATATGAAATTTGTCGAGAAGTGTGTTTACCGGGCTGTACGGCACCGTTAAGAAACCATTGGAAAGAGACCTTACCTGCAGGACCTTTCCTTACTCCCAATTGGAAAGTGATGTATAGATCTCCGACCGTTGGTCACACGAGAGACTTAAATTGGAAACTGGTCCATCAAGCCCTGGCCATACAGGTTTTACTACAGAAGTTTAACCCCTCTGTGTCTAACTCATGCCCCTTTTGTATGAGTATTGAAAATCTGAATCGTGTGTTTATTGAATGCAAGAGGTTGTCACCTCTGTTTCTGTATCGGAGTCGCATTTTTTGTCAATTTCAAATTGTTTTTTCCTTTCCAATCTATATTTATGGGCTCACTTTCAACACGGGAAACAAATCTGTGTTTTTGCTTTTGAATTTTTCACTTGAAATTGCTAAGCTTGCAATTTATAAGACCAAAAAAGCCGGATTGGTGAATAAGAAAAATGAAAATGCACTTTTTTGTTTCAACGACATGGTGTCTGCTCGTAAAAAAATAGAACATGCATATCATGTAAACATGGGTAGTCTTCCAGTTTTGAAGACTTATGGTGCAATGGTGGTGTCTTGTGCAAATGTGCTGAGAATGAAGTTCACCTTTTTTTTGTGAGTTGTTAAAATATAATTGATCCTTGAACTTTCATTGCTTATCTGACCCAGCTTGAGGACCTGTACTTAAAGAATTGCACTTGATTCTCATGTGTTGATGCTTTTATTACCTCAGGCAAATGGTGCCTCAAGATTTTTTCTTTGTTTAAATTTGCCTTGCAAAATGTTTTATACTTTTATAATAAAAGGACATAAAAGTCAAAGTCTCTGTGTCTCTCTCCATGTGTCTCTGTCTCTCTCTGTGTCTCTGTCTCTCTCTCTCTCTCCTCCCCTCCGCCATATATATTGTAACGGATTCGCGCCCGCCGGCGTGCTGACGGCCACGTAACTCGAATCGCGGCACGTCGCCCACCGGACGGACAATCCAGTCGTGACCCTCTCGGACTAACGCCGGGAACCAGTCACGGGTGGACCTTTCGGTCTCACCGCGATCGAGCCAATCGGCCCCCGCGTGGGACAGGGTTGCTCGCCAAATTCGACCTACCTAAGTACCCACACGGAGGGGAGACCGGGCGATCGCACCTCGCCGCAGGTCGACTTCGGACACGGGCCACTTAATCGACCCGTTCCGTACTATCGGGATAACCGAGCGGTGTTATCGTCGGCCTCGACGGTTCGATTAATTATCGGGCGTATTCAGCCCACTACCAACCCTTTACGTGAAGCAAGATGAGGATTCAATGAGAGAAATGACGAAGCGAAGCGGGAAACAGTTCAACATAAAGCACATTTATTCGCGATGAACGGAAAGCACACATATACATTCCACCAAAAGCACATAGAAAAGAAGAGAAACACAATGCAATTTTACACAAAAAGCAAATGTAAAAGCGAAGACACAATGCAGAGCTAATACCGACTACCGAGCACACGGCAACACTTATACAATTCTACTTCACAGACGGCGCCGACAACACATATTCCCAAAGCAAAGAAAAAGAAAAGAGAACCACCCTCCAGGATGAGGCGGGCCTGGGGCCGAGACCGGGTCGGGCCTACCCGTCTGATGATGAGGCGCGAAGCGGCGATGGTGCCCCAACTCCGCGGGCCTCGCGGACAGTGTCTGGTAGGGGGTGGGAAGGGGGCCCCCTTGGTCGCACTATCTCAGCGCGGGGGGAAACAGGAGGGGGTTGCTGATGCTCGGGGAAAGGAGGATTTTTACTCTGTCTCGGGTCCCGCGACGAGCGTCTCCACCTCGACCAGGTCGCGCCGTCGGCCTCCCTGGTGTGCAGCTCCCGGCACCGACGCGAGCACCCCCTCGTCTGCCCTCGCCGCCGCCGCCTCTCCACAGCTCCGTCCTCTTCGCTCCGACTCCAACTCCGAACTCTTCCTCCTGCGAACTCCTTCCAACGCACACACGACTCCAACGCACACGACGACTCCAACGCACACGACCACGACGACACTTTTCTGACGAACGCAGCCGCTTATATAAGCCCCGTGGCTTCGCCTTTGACCCCCTGCCTTCGACCTTTCACCTCGCTCCCCATTGGCCCGAGAAAAAGTGGGCGTGAATGCATTTTGATCCATGAATTTGCATATAGCGACCGCCCTCCAACGCCCTGGAGGCGGGGCCAAATCGCCCCTTGCTCACCGATTGGACGGAACAAAAGTGGGCGTGAGTCGTTTTTGATCCGTTTTTGGAGCGGAAAGTCTGTGGTTTCGTACACGCTGTTCGGCGCGCGCCCTGCACGAGTCCAATACCGGTACCCACAAGCGGCGCAAGAACGGTGGCGATGCGACGGTTGCGAGGTGTGACGGTAAAGGTCGTGGCTGCTTTGGTGAAGCGGCGCCGCGGTGAGTGGTTGATGTTGTGATGACTGTTGAGACGCGGTTGGCGGTGGTAATCATGGCGGTTGGTCCAAAATAAAGATAGTAAAAGAAAAACAGCTATCCTGAAGAGTCGCAGCACGCATGAATGACATTTATTCCCTCTAGACAACGGGTTTGGGCCTAACTACACATATACTTACGGAGATATCTCACCTAAGGGACCTGAATGGTGGTTTGCGAATTTGGTAACCACAACACTACCCCCTCCCCTTTTTACAGACTCGTCCCGAGTCGTCAAATTTTCGTGTGCCATCATGTGTAGTTTTCCCCTAGTACATTTTATCTACGGATCCCTGAGTGCGACATTCATGGTATTCGTGTCCCCAAAATAAATAACCTGAGGGCTGCGTAACTACCTAAACAAACTCACTCACACGGACGACTTAAATAAAATTGCCGGCGCTAGGACAGACATGCCGGGGGCGCACTCATATTTACAGTACATCTTAACCTTAACTTACAAATTTTACACTAAACCATGGCCCAGGATCAATGAGCTCTGCAAAAAGAAAGCAGTTAACAGGGAGCCAGGCTGCTCGCATGCAGTCTCTGGCTCAAAACAATGCAGGTGACATTGAACGTTGCTGGCTGCTCACACGCAGTCCAAGGCCTTCCCTTTTGAACTGAACACAGTGAACCACAACGGTGCATGGGCTGCACAACGTAGTCTCCGTGCCAGCTCAAGTGGCACACGCAATGAGCACAACGAATGGATGGATGGACACAAACACGGTGCACGGGCCGCCAGTGCAGGCCCGTGTTGTAGCTGCCAACAGGGCAGTTCTCGCAGCTTGCAAACTGTTGCCTTGATCCTGGCGCACATGGCAATGAACAGGGGGGGGGGGGGCAAAGCAAAAATTGAACGGGGCTGGTGAACATGGGCAGTGAGCATGGCATGGCAAAGGTGAGCAGGCAAACACAGCCCGCAGAAGAAGGCCGCTGCAGGCAAACACAGCCGGCAGATGAACTGGCCGGCACAGGCCTTGAAGTACCACAGCTGCAGATGATCCGGCCGGCACAGGCCTTGCAGTACCACAGCTGCAGATGATCCGGCCGGCACAGGCCTTGCAGTACCACAGCTGCAGATGATCCGGCCGTCACAGGCCTTGCAGCAAAACAACAGCTGCCGATGAAGTGGGCCGGCCTTTGCCTTGCAGCAACGCAGCCAGCAGATGAAGCTGGCCAGCCCCTGCCGTTCAGTGGAGGTTGGTGGAGGGAGTGCGGTGGTGCTGGCCACTTGGAAGGCGGGCTCGGACCTACCTACCTGTCTCCCTCCCAACCTATCGCCTTTGCCTGTCACTGTACATACCCACTCCCTTAATTTGTCAAACCCCAATTTAGCCCCAACTTATTTTTTTGTTGTTTTTATTTTTTACTTCCCCACTATAAATCGTCCCCTAACCCCCTTTATCGTTCTTGTTCGGCTAACCTATCCTGTCACCTAGCCTACTCCCAACCCCTACGTTCCCTTCCCGGAGGGGAATAAGGGAGAGCTAACGTCCTGTGTCGAGGCCCAACGAAGCCTCAGAATGGCCTCCCCAGAGTTCGGCGATCTATAACCAAAGTGGGTCCAGCGGCCCACAACGACAGCGAGGGGATGGATGGTGCGGAGGGGTACATCTCCTAATCTACCCTAACCATTTAACTGTTAAACTACCCCGGGGCTTTCAACAAGCGCCTCTCGCTTAAACTATTGGTTCCAACAACCCAGATTCCCGTCGCCTGTGTTGGTGTCCTCACAATTTCGGGCCTCGCCCCCCAATTTTCTCTCCGTGCCCTCACACGGTCTCATGGCTGGGACACGTGGCTCCCTTTGGCAGGCACGACCCTCTGCCGAATCTCCCGCTATGGCACCCCCGGGCACTACACTGCCTCCGAGCCAACCAGCTCCCTAACACCGGGGAGTGCCCCCCATGGCACCTCCACTGAAACGCACACGTGGCAGGCTGGCTTCCCGGGCCCCTTTCCGAGGGTCACCCTTGCCCACAACACTGCCCACGCGGCTAATGGCGCCCCGGGCCCCCGCACCAAGCAGGTGCACCCGTGCCCACTACGCTATCCCGGCCCCCCATGGGCCCATGGCCTACCGCGGCCGACTAGCCTGGTGCCCGGGGTACCCACTCAGCGATACTCACCTTTCGCAGCCACGCTCCCAAGCCCGTCAACAGGGCTCCTGCACCCCTCCAAATGGGTTTCGAGCCTACATTCCCACCAACAGCAAAACGACCTCCATTTTTCAATTTAACTAACCCCCTAACTCACTCTACACTGACCCCGGGGTCCCTTGGGCGGGAGTCACTCCTCCCCCCCATCACTCATCGCACCATGCATTCCCATTCGCTCCACTCACACAGACCCGCTGGCCTCACTCACTCACCAAGCACATGCTTCCAATTCACTCACCAACAACTCTTCAACACACACACCACTGAACTCTGCCATCCTTCTAACTACCTCCCCAAACTAACTCGTGCTCCCACGTCGTCCCTTAAACTACAGCACGTTCCTTTTAACCTACGTAGCTAAGCTACGTCCCCACTACACATCCAAAGTCTGTCTCTGTCTCCAAAATAATCCCATTTTATTTCCCAACCTAAATCTGGCTACAATCCCTCTAACTAATCCATTCCACGGACTCCATGAGGACTTACCCCTGCCCCATGAAGTCGGTCTAACTAAGCTAACCCTTCCCCCTAACTAGTTTCCATCCTGTGCCCAGGTCAAGGGGGTCTTCCACCCCTTGCCCAGGAATCCTGTGCACCCGAAAGTGAGGCTTGCTTCCTTTTTTTTTCTTTACCTGCGCAGCACCAGCGCGGCAACTCAGAGCTCGCGCACTTTACACCTGCCCGTGACGTCATGCAGCTGCACGTGTTCCTCGTCCCTCCTTGGACGGTACCATCCGGCAGGGATATCCCTCCTGCCGGATTCCGACCCCACGTGCAGCCATGGCGTCACCGTGCGCATAAAAAAACACAAGCCCCACGTCTCGAGGGGTTCCCCACGCGAACACATGTGCTTTGCCCGTTGGAGCTTAACACACACGATCGCGTGGAGAACCCGTCCGGTCCAAATCCATTATCCTGCCTAAACTTTGTCCGTCCGCGGGATCGGCAAATCCACCGCGTGCGTTTCCGGACCGGGACTTCATTCCCGCAAGCGAGCACGTGGCGGTCTCGTGCGTTGCACAGCACGGACCGCGTGCTCGCGGCTGGGTGAACCCGGCACGGTCCCCGAAACAACTACAGCCGCTACTCGGCTTCCTTTCTTCACATGTCTCCGTCGTCGCCTCCATTCCACCCACGCACACCTGCGTGTTACGACGCTCACACTCCACTCCATCACATTCACACCAGGAGACGCGGCTGCGTGCTCCCGCATGCCAACCGACATCTCCCTCACATACCGCTCTCTCACACACACGGTCTCCCTATAAATCATACCACTCACACGTGGTGCTCCATTCACTCGCGCGGGGGCACTCACCCGCGGTGCCTCACTCACACACGCGGGGGAACTCACCTGCGGTGCCTCACTCACACACCGTGCCTCACTCACACACGCGGGGGCACTCACCCGCGGTGCCTCATCCACACACACGGCGACACTCACACACGGTGCCTCACCCACACACGCGGGGGCACTCAACCGCGGTGCCTCACTCACACTGGCCGTTTCATCCACACACACGGCCTCTTCCACACACGGTGCCTCACCCACACACGGCGTGCTGAGAAGCACGTACTCTGGCACCATCGCCACCACACCACTCACACACGGGGTCGCTTCCACACACGGGGACGCACTCACACCTTGCACCACACACACAGGGACAACCACACTGGGGATTCGTGTCCCCACAAGGGTCTCCGGGGCCTCTATACCCCCCAAGCTCTCCGTGCACCCGTTCGCAGCACTCGTCCCCTCAACCTCGCAAAGCACGACCGAACTCACCTGGTCGTGACTCACCTCAAGGGGGCATACTCCCTCCCCTCGTTCCTGGAGGAGGCCATCCAGGTGCTCGCACTGGGTCCCCACACGCTCCGCGAGCTCACCCCCATTATCCTCCACTACCTCCGTGTGTGTGTGTGTGCGTCACTTACCCCGTCTTCATCGTGCAGTCTTCCCTCTATCGTTCCCATCTCCCGTGTCTCTGCCAACTCGGTCACCTCTTCACCCTTTACCTCCCTTGTCTCAACTATTATTATTTCCTTTGTCACGGCCTTCATGCCCGCCTGCAGGCATCGGCCCATGTTCTGCGTCTCACCCCGCAGCTTTTTCGTTTCTTCCTTCATTTGCTTGTTCATGCCTTTCATTTCGTTTATAAATTCAGTTGTGTTTGCATCCATCTTTTCGATTATTTGTTTGGTCATGCCTTTCATTTCGTTTTTCATTTCATGCGCATTCGTTTCCATTTGCTTGTTCATTGCCGCCAGCATGGCGTATAGCTGGGCCATGTCGGGTGCGCTTGGGTGAGCCGATTCGGCAAGAATCGGGAGGTTTTGGTGGAGAGGGGGAGGGGAGGTGTCATACACCGCGGCCGCTGCCGCACCTATTTCGGGCTCTGGGTTCAGTTGGACGAGTTCATGTTCCTGCACGGGCATTCCATCCTGGGCCATGGATCCTACGCATTCTACATCCATTTCTAATACCCCCGGCTCCCGCTCGCCTTGAGACGCCATCTTGCTTCTCTTAAAGGGTTAATTTAGCTCGCTCGTAATTTGGAGGGAATCGGGGGTCGCTTCTCTCACCCCTGGACCGATTCCCGTGAATTTCGCTGGAGACAGGAGAGCCCGTTGTCCCGTTCTCCAATACCAGTGCCGCGAGGAGGGCGATGAGTTTGTATCGCACGACCTGACACCAGTGTAACGGATTCGCGCCCGCCGGCGTGCTGACGGCCACGTAACTCGAATCGCGGCACGTCGCCCACCGGACGGACAATCCAGTCGTGACCCTCTCGGACTAACGCCGGGAACCAGTCACGGGTGGACCTTTCGGTCTCACCGCGATCGAGCCAATCGGTCCCCGCGTGGGATAGGGTTGCTCGCCAAATTCGACCTACCTAAGTACCCACACGGAGGGTAGACCGGGCGATCGCACCTCGCCGCAGGTCGACTTCGGACACGGGCCACTTAAGCGACCCGTTCCGTACTATCGGGATAACCGAGCGGTGTTATCGTCGGCCTCGACGGTTCGATTAATTATCGGGCGTATTCAGCCCACTACCAACCCTTTACGTGAAGCAAGATGAGGATTCAATGAGAGAAATGACGAAGCGAAGCGGGAAACAGTTCAACATAAAGCACATTTATTCGCGATGAACGGAAAGCACACATATACAATTCCACCAAAAGCACATAGAAAAGAAGAGAAACACAATGCAATTTTACACAAAAAGAAAATGTAAAAGCGAAGACACAATGCAGAGCTAATACCGACTACCGAGCACACGGCAACACTTATACAATTCTACTTCACAGACGGCGCCGACAACACATATTCCCAAAGCAAAGAAAAAGAAAAGAGAACCACCCTCCAGGATGAGGCGGGCCTGGGGCCGAGACCGGGTCGGGCCTACCCGTCTGATGATGAGGCGCGAAGCGGCGATGGTGCCCCAACTCCGCGGGCCTCGCGGACAGTGTCTGGTAGGGGGTGGGAAGGGGGCCCCCTTGGTCGCACTATCTCAGCGCGGGGGGAAACAGGAGGGGGTTGCTGATGCTCGGGGGAAGGAGGATTTTTACTCTGTCTCGCGTCCCGCGACGAGCGTCTCCACCTCGACCAGGTCGCGCCGTCGGCCTCCCTGGTGTGCAGCTCCCGGCACTGACGCGAGCACCCCCTCGTCTGCCCTCGCCGCCGCTGCCTCTCCACAGCTCCGTCCTCTTCGCTCCGACTCCAACTCCGAACTCTTCCTCCTGCGAACTCCTTCCAACGCACACACGACTCCAACGCACACGACCACGACGACACTTTTCTGACGAACGCAGCCGCTTATATAAGCCCCGTGGCTTCGCCTTTGACCCCCTGCCTTCGACCTTTCACCTCGCTCCCCATTGGCCCGAGAAAAAGTGGGCGTGAATGCATTTTGATCCATGAATTTGCATATAGCGACCGCCCTCCAACGCCCTGGAGGCGGGGCCAAATCGCCCCTTGCTCACCGATTGGACGGAACAAAAGTGGGCGTGAGTCGTTTTTGATCCGTTTTTGGAGCGGAAAGTCCGTGGTTTCGTACACGCTGTTCGGCGCGCGCCCTGCACGAGTCCAATACCGGTACCCACAAGCGGCGCAAGAACGGTGGCGATGCGACGGTTGCGAGGTGTGACGGTAAAGGTCGTGGCTGCTTTGGTGAAGCGGCGCCGCGGTGGGTGGTTGATGTTGTGATGACTGTTGAGACGCGGTTGGCAGTGGTAATCATGGCGGTTGGTCCAAAATAAAGATAGTAAAAGAAAAACGGCTATCCTGAAGAGTCGCAGCACGCATGAATGACATTTATTCCCTCTAGACAACGGGTTTGGGCCTAACTACACATATACTTACGGAGATATCTCACCTAAGGGACCTGAATGGTGGTTTGCGAATTTGGTAACCACAACAATATATATATATATATATATATATATATACATATATATATATATATATTGTGACGTCCACGGGACTTGAACAGTCCCGCCAACGTAGAATGAGCCGAAACGATGGAGGCGATTTATTTGTTTATAACCCAAACATGGCGGTTCCAATCGCTCTACCGCAAACGGGACGAGGAAGGTGGCACGGGTCGCTTTTCACTGAGTTGATGTTTATTTGTTTTTATTTTCACCAGAAATAACAAGACTCGGCAAGAAGAGGGATCCGGGGCGATTCGACGGGATGGTGTGGGATCGGGCGTGGGGAAAAACACAGACAATTCCAATGAATAAAGAGATCTCAAACCTTCTAAGGCGCCAAGCAGACACACACACACACACACACACACACACACACACACACACACACACACACACACACACACACACACACACACACACACAAAACGTAGCTATCTCTGGTGGTCAGGCTGGACCGTGGTGTGGACGCAACTGTCCCTGGATCGGCGCCGGACGAGCCGGCCTTGCTCTCGCCAGGGGGGGCAGGAGAAACCGCGGTGCTGTCGACCTCCTGGTCTTGGCCCAAGTCCGCCCACAGCCGCCAAGTATACACGTGTTTTAATTGACACATACACACATACATACATGTACAGAGAATTGGTGTCTTTTCGTATGAAGCAAGATAAATTTCACGATTCTCAGAGCTTCCTCAACTGGCAATTCACGTCTGGCAATTCACTCAGGCAGATTGGCAGGGACTGCAAGCCAGTGTCCCACTTCAGGAGAGGTCTCGAATATCTGCTGCCCCTGATGTTAACTCTGCCTTGGAATTCTTCCAGAGAAACTTACTCTCTCATGCACAGATTCATCCCATCTTGTCTTAAGTTGTCCTGTCCTTCCTGCTCATGGTACACTGAATTCATTGGTGAGGCAGTTGCTATGAAAAAACAATTGCCTTCTCTTCCTGGAAGGCAAATTCAACCGAAGGTAATCATTGTGCATTCCAAAAAGTCTGCAACAAGTGTGTGTCCACTCTCATGAGAGCGAGAAAACATCATCTGTTCCATCTGATAAATAAGATTTCAAACTTGTCTCCCTACTCAAAAACCTGGTAGCATCTTGATAAGTTTGTTCCTGGTGTATTCTCCCCATCCATCCCTTCCCTCACCTCAAATCTACTTTCTTAACAATCCTCTTGAGGAAGCTAATCAAACGGCACACTAAATACTACATTGGAGTCATCAGAAGGAACCCGAATAAGTACAGAGCAAAGATGGAGTTATCAGGAAGAACATGGATAGGATTCGGGTTTCAGCTGCAACTCCTCAAACCTCAAACCCATCCAGGTGCAGCCAAGTGAGTCCGACAGAAAACTTTTTGCAAGAATTCACTTCTCCTGAACAGATAAATAAAGAAAGAGAACTAAGTCACTCAAACTCCTGGGGCTCATCAGCCATCATCTTTCGAGGGCAAACATTTCAAAGGTGGCCTTCAAAGCCAGTCGCCATCTGGGCATCCTCCATAGGCACACCTGAACTCCTATCCACCTACAAGGTCTTCATCTGCAGCTTGATGGAGGACTGCACTCTCTCTGGGCTGCTCCCCTGCATCACACCTTTCTCAGCATGATGTCATGGATACCAAGGCCTTCAAAATTATTGGAATCTCTCATGATTAAGCTGAGTCGATGGGCCTCTCACTTTGCCAACTCGCTGATCTCTCTGTCTTCCAACACCTCCTTTCTGGTCTTGCACCCTCTGCTCTTTCCGTGCTTTGTCCCCACCTAGTTTCTGTAGGGCGCACATGGTCCACCACCAAGCCCCTTCTGGTGAAACTACTTAAATCTAGGAACACTGCTCACATCCAATCATTCATTCCTCTTTTTTTTTCCACCTGAAGAACAAACTTCCACATTCTCTTCAACGTCATTCTGCCATCCAGGTCCTTGAGACAGCTGTCCCCCACCATCTCAGATCATCCCCAATCCAAAACCATGATCTTTTCCACCCTCATGAAAGCCCCTTCCCTGCCCCCCCAAATTTCCAATTTTTCCACCCATTGTTTGGCCAAGTTTCCCTTTATGTAGTCCTTCAAATCTGCTGTTTGTTTGTTTGTTTGTTTGTTTGTGTCTCTCTCTCTCTCTCTCTCTCTCTCCTTCTCTCTCTCTCTCTCTCTCTCTCTCTCTCTCTCTCTCTCTCTCTCTCTTTCTCTTTCTCTTTCTCTTTCTCTTTCTCTTTCTCTTTCTCTTTCTCTTTCTCTTTCTCTTTCTCTTTCTCTTTCTCTTTCTCTTTCTCTTTCTCTTTCTCTTTCTCTTTCTCTTTCTCTTTCTCTTTCTCTTTCTCTTTCTCTTTCTCTTTCTCTTTCTCTTTCTCTTTCTCTTTCTCTTTCTCTTTCTCTTTCTCTTTCTCTTTCTCTTTCTCTTTCTCTTTCTCTTTCTCTTTCTCTTTCTCTTTCTCTTTCTCTTTCTCTCCCTCCGCCCTATCTCTGTGTGTGTGTGTGTGTCTCTTTCCCTCCTCCCTCTCTCTCTTCCCCTCCGCCCCATCTCTCTCTCTTCCCCTCCGCCCCATCTCTCTCTCTTCCGCTCTACCCATCTCTCTCTCTTCCGCTCTACCCATCTCTCTCTCTCTCTCTCTCTCTCTCTCTCTCTCTCTCTCTCTCTCTCTCTCTTCCCTTCCGCCCCATCTATCTCTTTTCCCCTCCGCCCCATCTCTCTCTCTCTCTTCCCCTCCGCCCCATCTCTCTCTCTCTTCCCCTCCGCCCCATCTCTCTCTCTCTCTCCTCCCCTCTACCCATCTCTCTCTCTCTTTCTCTCTCTCTCTCTCTCTCTCTCTCTCTCTCTCTCTCTCTCTCTCTCTCTCTCTCTCTCTCTCTCTCTCTCTCTCTCTCTCTCTCTCTCTCTCTCTCTCTCCCTCTCCCTCTCCCTCTCTCCTTCTCTCTCTCTCTCCCTCCGCCCTATCTCTGTGTGTGTGTGTGTGTGTGTGTGTCTCTTCCCCTCCTCCCTCTCTCTCTTCCCCTCCGCCCCATCTCTCTCTCTTCCGCTCTACCCATCTCTCTCTCTCTCTCTCTCTCTCTCTCTCTCTCTCTCTCTCTCTCTCTCTCTCTCTCTCTCTCTCTCTCTCTCTCTCTCTCTCTCTCTCTCTCTCTCTCTCTCTCTCTCTCTCTCTCTCTCTCTCTCTCTCTCTCTCTCTCCCCCTTCCCCTTCCCCTTCCCCTTCTCTCTCTCTCTCTCTCTCTCTCTCTCTCTCTCTCTCTCTCTCTCTCTCTCTCTCTCTCTCTCTCTCTCTCTCTCTCTCTCTCTCTCTCTCTCTCCCTCCGCCCTATCTCTGTGTGTGTGTGTGTGTGTCTCTTCCCCTCCTCCCTCTCTCTCTTCCCCTCCGCCCCATCTCTCTCTCTTCCCCTCTACCCATCTCTCTCTCTCTCTCTCTCTCTCTCTCTCTCTCTCTCTCTCTCTCTCTCTCTCTCTCTCTCTCTCTCTCTCTCTCTCTCTCTCTCTCTCTCTCTCTCTTCCCTTCCGCCCCATCTATCTCTTTTCCCCTCCGCCCCATCTCTCTCTTCCCCTCCGCCCCATCTCTCTCTCTCTCTTCCCCTCCGCCCCATCTCTCTCTCTCTCTCTCTCTCTCTCTCTCTCTCTCTCTCTCTCTCTCTCTCTCTCTTCCCCTCCGCCCCATCTCTCTCTCTCTCTCTTCCCCTCCGCCCCATCTCTCTCTCTCTCTCTTCCCCTCCGCCCCATCTCTCTCTCTCTTCCCCTCTGCCCCATCTCTCCCTCTCTCTTCCCCTCTACCCACCTCTCTCTCTCTCTCTCTCTCTCTCTCTCTCTCTCTTTCTCTCTCTCTCTCTCTCTCTCTCTCTCTCTCTCTCTCTCCTGTTACGCCTTGATACCTGCAATGTACTAGCTCTTCCACAAGCCTTGACTACATATGCAATTTTTTTTTTTTTTTAGCATGACTGCAGGACGTAGTTTTCAACAGAACTGATAGTTTTTAAGAAGATACTAACAAAGCTGGACAATTATGGATATACCCTCAATGTTCAAGATTATTATTATTTTTTAGAATTGGCATTGTTGTTTCCCCACCCTCAATAGCCCCTCCCTTTGGCAAGGGTCAGTGGTTAAACCACTTGAACTATGCCACTTGTACAAGGGAAAATCGCAAGTCATCTCCCCAGTTTCTGCTTCTCTCCTCAATCTTTCTCTCAGGGTATTAATTCTCTGTCTTGTTTCTCCCCATTCCAGACAGTAGACAAACAAGAAACGTTGTCCACCCAGAGGTTTCAAGATAAATAGGGTCTTTTCGGATATAATCAAAGCATATAAAACGAGAAGGGCACTCGGTAGAGCGCATACCTCCACCACGTAATGCCTGATCCACGAGAACATATCAGACCCAATACACTTGAAATATCATGCCATACAGTACTATTGTTATGAATTTGGAAACCATGAGCACTCAACATTCAGGTCCCAAAGATCAGTTATATCGGTAAGTATGTGCTTGTAGTTAGGGTCCCGTCCCCTTGTATAATGGGTGATTAAATGTACGTGCGCTGCGAAGTTGTTTTATAGTCAGGTCTTTAAATCATTAGATCCGACAAACCAACTACCCTGCCACTGAACTAGCGCTTTACAGCGCATTCCCATTCACAGCTCCTCCACTGAACTAGCACTTTACCAGGCTCTCCTTGCTGTCCAATCAGGAGCGAACAGCACGTCGACACACCTGATCCCTGTCCAACCAAGCGCACACAGAGCATCTGACACCGAGGCTCCACCCCGCCCAGGGAGCTGATAAAAGACCAGGCTCCCTTTGGAGGCTTGTTCGGGTTCGTGTTCATGATAGTGTTGGCGTCGGAGCCTGGTTGTGTGTCGGAGCCTGAGGAGGATCATTTGCTTCGCCTGCTTCGCCGCTTCCTCGCTTGTTTTTGCCGATCTTGCTGGCGTCTTCCGCTCCACTCCTGGTGCCTTCGTCCTTGACGCCACGTGAAAGCTGCGGGTTTGAGTCCTGCCACTGAGCCAGATCGTTGAAGACCGCACAAGGCGGACAGGTCCAAGCACAGGCTCTGGTCTCCAGCTCACCTTTCCTCAAGCTGGAAGCCTTCAATAAAGACCCGACGGGGTCCATTTCTTTTGGTGTGTGTCTGTGTGTGGGCCCGTCTCTTAAGTAGAACTGTTAAGTGCTTTTGCTCACTGTATATTTCCTGCCTGATATTCGGATAACTCTGCCCTTGCGTGCTTCCCGCCCCGCTATTATTGTAATAAAGTTCCCTATTGTTGAATGTCCCAGCTCGTTCCCTGTCATTTATTTTATTGGCTTAGCACGGTGCGTGTTAAGAAATAGCGAGACAGTAAAATTGTTCATTTGGACTGACGTGCCTTGGTGACCATCCGCTCGGGTTACACACAGTTCGAGCACGGTAACAGCTTGGCCCACTCGAGGTCTGTCGAGGGTGTAAATTCCCCGGTGGCTTTGCCACGTGGGTAATTAGGTATATTGAAGTTTGGCAATTAACCCTACCCCACGCGGTCGAATTATTGGCGATTCATGGTCCTGTAAGGGACCCGTGCCTTTCGGACTGATCTGAGGGTCACGACCTAAATTCCGGTGTGTTCGGTGGAGCCGACTCTACAGCTCCCTCTAGCGGTCGTGCTCGCCACCGAGACCCGGCCCCACAACACTATATCGTTATTGGCCCTATCTCTCAATGGTGAAGAATCACTTTGAAGACTAAATCATTCTCGTATCCAGATCCAGATATTCACCAAAATCGAATCAATTAGTCATGGGATACACCCAATCTGTCCACCAAGTTTCATCCGAATCTGTCCACAATTTTTTGAGATATCGTGTTATGTGTCATTTGTGGTCCTATCTCTCAATGGTGAAGAATCCTTTAAAAATTATCAGATCCGGATCTTCACCAAAATCTAATCAGTTCATCCTTGTCACACACTCTATCTGTCCACCAAGTTTCATCCGGATCTATCCACAACTTTTTTTGAGATATCCTGCACACAGACAGACAAACAGAGAGAAGTGAAAACATAATGCCCTTCACCTTCGGTGGCAGAGGAAATTAAACATCCCATTGGCACAATATCCTTCGATGTGGAGGATATCGTTTTCGATTTTTGTACTGCGCCCATGCCTCTACAGCTGGCACACATGAAAGCAATCCTACTATATTAAAAAGTCAGAAAAAAAATGAAAAAAACATGTCGAGATGGAATCCACAAAAACAACGAAACAAGGAAGGAAGGAGTGGCTAGGTTCACACTGATGGTTCATAGGTTCCCGGTGTAATGTACGAGTAAAGGTTCACACTGATGAGTGTCTAATTGTAGGTGTCCAAAGCGAGTCAGTAGAACAAACAGACAGAGGCAGTGACAGAATGTCCTCCACAATGCATAGCATCACCTCCAGCTCAGCCATTCACTGTCGTCGTGACATGTTGCTCTATCGTGTGGGATTCCTGGGGCTTTGTTGTTTTTAGCCATTTATCCACCTTTAAAGTGAACGTCCAGCCCTGAAAATATGCGGGAAACATGTCAGGTCAGTGTCGTAAAAATCAGTCCAACACAGATTGCATTACATTATTTAAGGGGAATTACTATTACTCTTCCAAAGTTTTAATTACAAGTTTCCAAAGTTAATCTCAGGCAGGTCGCACCCCATTGGGCAGGTGGGTCACATTTGGGCAATATGTGGCTGTCAACCCTGGGGTCAATCGCACACCCTATAAGGATTAGGGTGGCAGCTATTGTGGAGTAGATTCGGACCAAAGCCGGCCGTCCTACTTACTGCCACTGATGAGAACATCTGCTACCGACTTGTGACATCTGCTGGTCCACACCATCTGCCAGCCCCACCTGCCAGTCCAGCCGTGCCTGCCAGCCATACCACCTGCCAGTTTTTCCACTGTCCATCATGCCATGCCATCTGCTACTTACACCTTGTGCCATCGTTGCTGTGGGTCATAAAGACCAGAAGACAGCTGCATGCATGTTTCAAGGCCAAATGGGCTGAGTTTCTTTAATTTTCTTGTTGGGCCATGAAGTAATGCCATTTGCTTGTTGGAGCAGAAACTTCTGCATTATAAACAAATTTACTTTTGCAGGGTGTTTGCATGTCACGGGTGAACGGCCTTCATCAGAAAGGAAGAGCAACCAGCAGAACAGGAATTTGGTTCCAATTTGCTTTTCTCCCCCAAAATAGTGTTGCTTCCTTGCTCTGTTTTTACATTGACACCACTTGGATTTGCATTGAACATTCAATAGATCAACCAAAGGTGGCCATACATGTTATATTCGTGAAAATGAACACAAGGACTTTGATGGGAACTTTTTGAAGAGAAGAAGCCAAACGACAATATTTTCCCACGCTTTGGGAGTCACGTGCGTCGTGCGTGGAGAGAAAGGGGCAGGGTGTTCGCCAAGTTCTGGGTCGACACGTGGTTCGGGAGTACCCATGAAATGATGACGGTTTTCTTTTCATTCCAGGTTGATAAGCAATGATCGTTAGCAGCATAAGTTGCATCGTATGACCAGAAAATCCTGGAAAAACTGTCCAGTGTATTTTGAACATCGTGACTCGTGGTTTTCTTTGATGTAAAGGCGCTTCAAAGCATTTATAAACACAATTCCTTGACTCACAGAGAATTTGAATTCAAAGCGCCAAGCATGTACTCCAACGGAACGGAGCGCTCGGCACCGCTTACCAACATGGCGGTCTCCATGGAAACAATGCGATCGTAGTACTCGAACATCTGCTGGGTAGGCCGTCGTTTTCACTTTTACTCGATCCTCTTGAGACAACTTCCCCAAACGAACTTACTGTGTTCGAAGAAGAGGGAAACAAAGATAAATTAGTGGGGAGTCACGTCAGTCACCCTCCGAGCAAGTTTATCCACGGACATTACGATTGTGCGTTTTGGGGAGGGAAGATGGGGGTTTGTAGGTTTGTCCATCGTAGGATAACAAGTAGAGTAAACATTATAGTATGAAATACGCGTTTCAGTAACAGTACGAGTACAATTTACATACCATGGGTATGCTTCTGAACATTTCATTGGTTGCAGACTGTGGGATCATTTTGAATCTGAGTACGGCGGCCATCTTTACCAACATCAAGCGCCCCTCTTAATCTGCTTGCTCCACTTGTCGAGCGGCTCGGCGATCTGCTTGCAAACCGGTTGATACGGAACGATTGGATTGGAAAGTGATAGCAAGCTGGGTTGTTAATACTGGGTGGTTTGCCATCGCCTTCCCAGTGGTAGATTTGGTGGGAATCGGTATCAAGCAGCACATCAGAAACAGTGAAAGCACCTTGACCCACAATGATCGCACCTCGACCCCCAATGATCGCACTTCGACCCGCGACGATCGCACCTCGACCCGCGACGATCGCACCTCGACCCGCGACGATCGCACCTTGACCCGCAGTGATCGCACCTCGACCCGCGACGATCGCACCTCGACCCGCGACGATCGCACCTCGACCCGCGACGATCGCACCTCGACCCGCGACGATCGCACCTCGACCCGCGACGATCGCACCTCGACCCGCGACGATCGCACCTCGACCCGCCCCGATCGCACCTCGACCCGCCCCGATCGCACCCCGACCCGAGACGATCGCACCTCGACCCGCGACGATCGCACCTCGACCCGCGACGATCGCACCTCGACCCGCGACGATCGCACCTCGACCCGCGACGATCGCACCTCGACCCGCGACGATCGCACCTCGACCCGCGACGATCGCACCTCGACGATCGCACATCGACCCGCGACGATCGCACCTCGACCCGCGACGATCGCACCTCGACCCGCGACGATCGCACCTCGACCCGCGACGATCGCACCTCGACCCGCGACGATCGCACCTCGACCCGCGACGATCGCACCTCGACCCGCGACGATCGCACCTCGACCCGCGACGATCGCACCTCGACCCGCGACGATCGCACCTCGACCCGCCGTGATAGCACCTCGACCCGCAGTGATCGCACCTCGACCCGCAACGATCGCACCTCGACCCGCGACGATCGCACCTCGACCCGCGACGATCGCACCTCGACCCGCGACGATCGCACCTCGACCCGCGACGATCGCACCTCGACCCGCGTCGATCGCACTTCGACCCGCGACGATCGCACCGCGACGATCGCACCTTGACCAGCAATGATCGCACCTCAACCCGCATTGATCGCACCTCGACCCGCAATGATTGCACCTCGACCCGCAGTGATCGCACCTTGACCCGCGACGATCGCACCTCAACGATCGCACCTTGACCAGCAATGATCGCACCTTGACCCGCTGTGATCGCACCTCGACCCGCAGTGATCGCACCTCAACCCGTAATGATCGCACCTCGACCCGCAATGATCGCACCTCGACCAGCGACGATCGCACCTCGACCAGCGACGATCGCACCTCGACCCGCGACGATCGCACCTCGACCCGCGACGATCGCACCTCGACCCGCGACGATCGCACGTCGACCCGCGACGATCGTACCTCGACCCGCGACGATCGCACCTCAACCCGCGATCGCACCTCGACCCGCAATGATCGCACCTTGACCCGCCGTGATCGCACCTCAACCCGCGATCGCACCTCGACCCGCAATGATCGCACCTTGACCCGCAGTGATCGCACCTTGACCCGCGACGATCGCACCTCGACGATCGCACCTCGACCCGCGACGATCGCACCTCGACCCGCGACGATCGCACCTCAACCCGCGACGATCGCACCTCGACCCGCGACGATCGCACCTCGACCCACAAGGATCGCACCTCGACCCGCAATGATCGCACCTCGACCCGCAATGATCGCACCTCGACCCGCAGTGATCGCACCTCGACCCGCAACGATCGCACCTCGACCCGCGACGATCGCACCTCGACCCGCGACGATCGCACCTCGACCCACAAGGATCGCACCTCTACCCGGAATGATCGCACCTCGACCCGCAATGATCGCACCTCGACCCGCAGTGATCGCACCTCGACCCGCAACGATCGCACCTCGACCCGCAACGATCGCACCTCAACCCGCGACGATCGCACCTCGACGATCGCACCTCGACGATCGCACCTCGACGATCGCACCTCGACCCGCGACGATCACACCGCGACGATCGCACCTTGACCAACAATGATCGCACCTCGACCCGCATTGATCGCACCTCGACCCGCAATGATCGCACCTCGACCCGCAATGATCGCACCTCGACCCGCAGTGATCGCACCTTGACCCGCGACGATCGCACCTCAACGATCGCACCTTGACCAGCAATGATCGCACCTTGACCCGCTGTGATCGCACCTCGACCCGCAGTGATCGCACCTCGACCCGTAATGATCGCACCTCGACCCGCAATGATCGCACCTCGACCAGCGACGATCGCACCTCGACCCGCGACGATCGCACCTCGACCCGCGACGATCGCACCTCGACCCGCGACGATCGCACCTCGACCCGCGACGATCGCACCTCGACCCGCGACGATCGCACCTCGACCGCGACGATCGCACCTCGACCCGCGACGATCGCACCTCGACCCGCGACGATCGCACCTCGACCGACGATCGCACCTCGACCCGCGACGATCGCACCTCGACCCGCGACGATCGCACCTCGACCCGCGACGATCGCACGTCGACCCGCGACGATCGCACCTCGACCCGCGACGATCGCACGTCGACCCGCGACGATCGCACCTCGACCCGCGACGATCGCACCTCGACCATCGCACCTCGACCCGCAATGATCGCACCTTGACCCGCCGTGATCGCACCCCGACCCGCAATGATCGCACCTTGACCCGCCGTGATCGCACCTCGACCCGCAATGATCGCACCTTGTCCCGCGACGATCGCACCTCGACGATCGCACCTCGACCCGCGACGATCGCACCTCGACCCGCGACGATCGCACCTCGACCCGCGACGATCGCACCTCGACCCGCGACGATCGCACCTCGACCCGCGACGATCGCACCTCGACCCGCGACGATCGCACCTCGACCCGCGACGATCGCACCTCGACCCGCGACGATCGCACCTCGACCCGCGACGATCGCACCTCGACCCGCGACGATCGCACCTCGACCAGCAATGATCGCACCTTGACCCGCTGTGATCGCACCTCGACCCGCATTGATCGCACCTCGACCCGCAATGATCGCACCTCGACCCGCAGCGATCGCACCTTGACCCGCGACGATCGCACCTCAACGATCGCACCTTGACCAGCAATGATCGCACCTTGACCCGCTGTGATCGCACCTTGACCCGCAGTGATCGCACCTCGACCCGCAATGATCGCACCTCGACCCGCGACGATCGCACCTCGACCCACGACGATCGAACCTCGACCAGCGACGATCGCACCTCGACCCGCGACGATCGCACCTCGACCCGCGACGATCGCACCTCGACCCGCGACGATCGCACCTCGACCCGCGACGATCGCACCTCGACCCGCGACGATCGCACCTCGACCCGCGACGATCGCACCTCGACCCGCGACGATCGCACCTCGACCCGCGACGATCGCACCTCGACCCGCGACGATCGCACCTCGACCCGCCGTGATCGCACCTCGACCCGCCGTGATCGCACCTCGACCCGCAAGGATCGCACCTCGACCCGCAAGGATCGCACCTCGACCCGCAAGGATCGCACCTCGACCCGCAAGGATCGCACCTCGACCCGCAATGATCGCACCTTGACCCGCAGTCATCACACCTTGACCCGCAATGATCGCACCTCGACCCGCAATGATCACACCTCGACCCGCAATGATCACACCTTGACCCGCAATGATCACACCTTGACCCGCAATGATCACACCTTGACCCGCAATGATCACACCTTGACCCGCAATGATCACACCTTGACCCGCAATGATCACACCTTGACCCGCAGTGATCACACCTTGACCCGCAATGATCACACCTTGACCCGCAATGATCACACCTTGACCCGCAATGATCACACCTTGACCCGCAATGATCACACCTTGACCCGCAATGATCACACCTTGACCCGCAATGATCACACCTTGACCCGCAATGATCACACCTTGACCCGCAGTGATCACACCTTGACCCGCAATGATCACACCTTGACCCGCAATGATCACACCTTGACCCGCAATGATCACACCTTGACCCGCAATGATCACACCTTGACCCGCAGTGATCGCACCTCGACCCGCAATGATCACAGTCCTGGCAATTCATCCGTGAGGAGAAACAACAACTTGCATTTCCCGAGATGATTATTTACTCTGAGAACTCCACGACCAACACGAAGAGCACAAACCCGAACATGAACGATGAAGCGAAAGACGAACACAACGTGCAATTGTAAACTCGATCTCCGAGGACTTGTATTTACACAGAAAAATTAAATATTTCAAGCCGCGCTCTGAGGTAACAGCCGAGCCCATTGGTGGTGACATTGAAACTTCGATGGGATTCGGAGAATATACTTAACCCCGTGTCGAGTTGAGAAGGACTTGGTGCGGGCAGGGGAGCCAACCGTTGAGAGATGGAGGATGGAGGGAGGCGTGGTAACGACCCTCATCGACATAGGGGGTCCGTAATTATTTAGTTAAATTGTTTTGTTTCCTATAATGATTGTTTGTGATGATAAAACACCGGGGGTGGGGAGAAGTTTTATTTTGCTGATTTCCCCAACACGCCATATTGCCACGGACAGACACCCTCCCTCGGAAAATAAATTATACCCTGTGGAAACGATTTGCATGATCACAATCGCGGTAATGACGTCATGACGTAAACGAACGCAAGAGTGTTGGCCACGCCCCAGCCAGAATGAATATGTTGAACGAATCTGCACATAGGAATAAGTGAATAACACCCCAAATTTCACGTCATGACGGAAATGAACGCAAGAGTGGCCGCGCCCCATCCAGAATGAAGTATTTTGAACGAATCTGCACATAGGAATAAGTGAATAACACCCCAAATTTCCTTTAATCGCTGCACGTGTTTTTGAGAATGAAGATACAGAAAACTCCGAAATTGAAAGGGGCCTGGATGAAGGGGGCCCGATGAAGGGGGCCCATTGTGGCTCTCGGCGGCCCTGGGTGCGAGCAAACTCTTCTGGTGGCAAACTTGTAATCACATGTCTGCATTTCTGAGGTAAATGTGGACAAATTATACCTTGAAAAATTTTGATGTCCCCTCTACAAGGGCTCTATCAAATGGTCATGTAACGTGTGGTAAAGTTTCAATTTCTTCAGGTGAACAGTTTTCCATGTACGATCTTAAGTACATGCAGACATCCGTACGTTCTCCGTACCACGTACGCGACTGCTTGATTGCTGAAGCCCGATTTTCGCTTCGTGAACCGGGTTAATGAATGAACTATAAATAAATCTCCAAACAAAGCTGTTTATGTTTGTTCAAGACTGATATGTTCAAATTATATATTCACATAAAACTTGTGTGTGTGTGTGTGTGTGTGTGTGTGTGTGTGTGTGTGTGTGTGTGTGTGTGTGTGTGTGTGTGTGTGTGTGTGTGTGTGTGTGTGTCTGCGTCCGCGTCCGCGTCCGTGTCCATAACTCCAAAACCATAACACCTCGCATCCTGAAACTTTGCAAGCATACTCAGAAAAACCCCAAGGAAGTGCAAGAGTGTAAATTGGGTGTTTGGGTTAATTAAAACACCCCTTTTGGAAGGTAATTAACGACTTTATTTAATTATATCCTTCATCAAGAGATCCTCGGCCACCTCGCTCTCTGCAGTCTTCAGGCGTATCCGAGGTAACCTCGCTGGGGTCTTCAGGCATATCCTTGGTCACCTTGCTGGGGTCTTCAGGCGTTTCCGTGGTAACCTCGCTGGGGTCTTCAGGCGTTTCCGTGGTAACCTCGCTGGGGTCTTCAGGCGTTTCCGTGGTAACCTCGCTGGGGTTTTCAGGCGTTTCCTTGGCAACCTCGTTGGGGTCTTCAGGCGTATCCTTGGTAACCTCGCTGGGGTCTTCAGGCGTATCCTTGGTAACCTCGCTGGGGTCTGAAGCCGCCATGTTTTTTTGGCCTACTTAACGATGCCTTGACTTGGAACAGGCCGCAACGATTTCTTGTGACAAAAAAGTTTTTTGTTTTTTTTCACTTTCCTCACTCATATTATCGAATACCTGTTCACCATAGCTACGAATCGCTGGGTACATTGCAATGCTTATAAAACAACCAGACGTTAGCGTTTGTTGCTTCATTTAATTTCCACACATGAGTATCTCTTAAACTAAAGAGAATTACAAAATTTAAGCTCCACAATCAAACTTACAAGCTGTTTCGACTCTGAAAAAAGTGTTCATTTATCCATTTCGGACATATTTGACATTTCGGGCGTCTCCGGGAGGTGTATCTTTAATATATATATATATATATATATATATAATATTGTTACGAATTTGGAATTCAATTGCACACAACATACAGGTTCCTTTAGTCAGCTATGTCGATAAGTGCTTGTTCCCTAGATAGCTCACCTTCCATTGTTTAAATGTTTAGAAATCGATTAGATGCGCTGCGGATAGATTTAATAGTTCGGGAGCGAACAATGGAGACGTCCATCCCCCTCTTCTGCGAAGAGGAAGAAGAGCCCTGCGGTGATGTCAACAACTCCCTCCCACCCGTGGTTGAGCGAGGGGGGGGGGGTGGATCACGAGGGCATGAGTCACGCCGGGTGCGGGGGAAGGGGTGAAAAGGATAAAGAGGACATCTTTTCTCTGTTCAAAAAGAGTCCTGTGGGAGTCCTGTGGTAGGGCTGAGTTTGTGGGCTGAGTTCGTGGGATTCCCGTGGTGGGGCTGAGTTCGTGGGAGTCCCGTGGCAAAGTTGGTGAAGAGTCCCGTTTTGAGTCCTGTGTGCAGAGTTTGTGTACTGAGTCCCGTGGGAGGAGTAAGCTTTTTTGCTTCGGAGAGAGAAGTCGTTCAGCAGGCCATCGGATCCTGCTTGGCTTGCTTGGCTTGAGGCCTTCGGAAGCTTTTTGCTTCGGCTGGCTCAGTGAGCTTCGGCTGGCTCAGTGAGCTTCGGCTGCTGCTTTGTTTTGGAAGGAACTTGAGCTGGTTGTTCGGCTCGAGCTGCGAGTGGAGGCTTCTTCCTCTTCTTCCTCTCAGTTCGTGGAGCTTGTCGTTCTCCATTTTGTTTCCCCGCTTGGTGCGACGCGTCGGCCTCTTCTTGGAGTTGGTTCCTCGGGGAAGCGACGCATCGACAGGAAGGATCGGCGCCTCATCTCACCGGCACGTGTTGAGAAGCGCGGGAGGATTCGCGGGAGCTCGGGAAGGAACGCAGCTCACGGCGATTTGGATCCAGCTCGCTCTCGCTGGAGCCCGGGTCCGGACAAGTTGAAGACCACACGAGGTGGAAAGGTTCGAGTCGAGCTCTGAGTTTCAGCTCACCTGTCCTCCGAGCTGGAGCCCGTGATTAAAGGCCTCAGCCACCATTGTGTGTGTGTACGTGTGTGTGTACGTGTGTGTGTACGTGTGTGTACGTGTGTGTGTACGTGTGTGTACGTGTGTGTGTACGTGTGTGTGTACGTGTGTCCGTGGGCCCGTCTAATAAGTAGGAACTGCTGTGAAGTGTAAATGACTGTACATAATAAGTAGACGGTTGTAGTTCTTTTGTCATGCTTTTGTTGCTTGTATAATTACATACGTGTTTCATAATAATAAATGTCCTTGTGTGAATGTAAACCTGCTCGTTGCGTCCATTCCCTCATTGACTGAACATTTCGTGTGTTGGGAGTTAGAAAGCCGTTGGTTTGCCGTAATAGGGGGACATTTGGACCGACGGTTCTCGGCGGTTACGCCGCTTGGAATCGCGCACGGACAAGCTCGCCTCGGCGGTTTGTTCCGTACGAGTTCTGTCGAGGGTGGAATACCCCGGTAGTTAGATCACGTGGGTATTTAGGCACATTGAAGATTGGCAATCGACCCTACCCCACGTGATCTGCTAATTGGCGTATTTCGGTTCTTGTACAAGGACCCGTCGCTCGGAGTTATCCGGGTGGCGATCTATATTCCGGGCGATCGGTTGGGCCGACTCGACTTGCGGCTTCGTTCAGAGCGGTCGGTCGCGGCCCCGACCCCCCCCCCGGTCCGTAACAATATATATATAATATATATATATATATATATATTTATATATATATATATATATATATATATATATATATATATATATATATATATATATATATATATATATAGTGGTGTATGTTTGTTTGTCCTCGTATAACTCGAGAAATACGCATCCCAGAGCAAAACTGAAGGTATATTCGAAATCAGCACATTTCACAGGTACTCCAGCACACCTTAAGCGTTTAAAAAACCGAAAAATAAAATTCGTCAATTTTAATTTTTTTGGCCGTTTCCATTTTTCTGCCGCAATTGATTGATTTTCCGCATCGCGACTTTTATTCACAACCTGATCAAAACAAGACAAAGACAGACCAGTGGATGGACAAACCAGTGAACGTTTACAAAGTTTCTTATCAAAATTTGACTTTCTGATTTTAGATGCCCTGAAAAAGGAAGAGCTCCATTGGTCCCAAGGCAGCTGCAGCAAAGCGAAAACACTCTAAGAGACAACAGGAGACTGAAGAGGAGCAAGATGCCAGGCTAAATGAACAGGCACAGCGGCAACAGCAGCAGCGACAAAATGAGACTGAAGAGGAGCAATCAGCCGGGCTCTATGAACAGGTTCATCGGCAACAACAGCGGCGAGCAAATGAGACCGAGGAAGAGTGTGATGCAAGACTTGAGCCAATGCCTCACCGCACTGCAGAAGCACGAGCACTGGCCCGGGCACAAGAGCACAACAATGCCAACAGGGTGGCATTCACGTATGACCCAGCTGACCCAAAACTCATGCAGACATCGGCCGAATGGACTAAGTCTGCACCCACTGCTCTGCTTACAAGTTCAAGGGAGAGACCAAGTTTGTGTGCTGCAGTGATGGCAAGGTCGGCCTTGAGCCCAATCCTGCCCTTCCTCCCTTGCTGAAGCAACTTCTCCCAGGCGAAGGTCACCTCAGCAAGTACTTCCTTGACAACATTCGGACGTATAATGGCAGCTTTGCGATGACGAGCTTCGGGCACAAGGAAGCTGAAGTCCAGGGCTGGAATCCGAGCTTCCGGATCCAAGGTCAAGTGTTCCACCGCATTGGCAGCTTGCTCCCGCTTGAAGAGGGCCAGCCAAAGTTCCTACAGGTCTACTTCCTGGACTTACACGCCAAGGAGCTGGCTGCCAGGAATCACAGCGGCCTCAAACCACACATCCTTGAGATGCTCACAAAGTGGTTTCACGAGAATAACCATCTGGTCCGTGAGCTCAAGATTGCAAGAGATGTACTTGCAGAAGGATGCAACTCTGAAGAGCGCCAGATCATTATCAGAGAGAACAAGCGACCGCAAGGAGAGCACACACGCCGCTACAATGCCCAGTCTCCACCAGAAGTCGCCATCCTAATGGACAATGAGCCAACAGAACCCAGAGACATTGTCCTCAGACTTCGCGATGGTGCACTTAAAAGGATCAGTGAGCTGCATGCTTCTTATGATGCACTCCAGTATCCTAGAGTGTTCCCATGTGGAACAGATGGCTACAGCATCCATCTGGTGGCCAGGACTGCTACTGGACAGGATGGACGAAAACTCATAGCTGCAGTACTACAGCTACCACATCATGGTGAGAGAGGGCAACGACACACTGCAGATGCGGCGACTCTTTCAGCAGTTTCTGGTCGATGTCTACTGCAAGATCGAGACAGAGCGACTGGGCTTTATCCGCCGGGAGCAAAAGAACTTGCTTGCTGATAACTATGACAACCTCCGTGACAGCCTCATGACCAGCGATGGTGACCCTCGCAATGTTGGACAAAGGGTGGTCCTTCCAGCAACTTACACCGGTGGACCGAGGTGGATGCATGAGAAACAGAGTGATGCCATGGCCTATGTGCGTCACATGGGGAGGCCTGACTTCTTCATTATGATGACCACGAATCCCAAATGAACCGAGGTCCAGGAAAACCTCCTGCCAGGACAATATCCTCACGATCGCCCAGACATCATTGCCCGTGTCTTTCGCCAAAAGAACAAGAAGCTCATGGAGCTACTAAAGAAGGGAGCTTTTGGAAGATGAGAGCCTTTCTGTACACCATTGAGTACCAGAAGCGTGGTCTTCCTCATGCCCACATCCTCCTGTGGGTTGCTCCAGATGACAAGGTCAAGACCAAAGACATTGACCTGGTCATAAGTGCTGAGATTCCTGACAAGGAGCAAGATCCATTGCTGCACAAGATGGTCGTGGCACACATGATCCACGGTCCATGCGGAAACCTCAACCAGAATAGCCCTTGCATGAAGGACCGCAAGTGCTCAAAGGATTTCACAAAGCCATTCCTGCAGAGCACTGAGCAAGGAAATGACAGCTACCCCAAGTATCGCGTCTCAAGCCAGAAGATGATGGTCACACCGGTGAGATAAAGATGCGCCAGCAGGGAAAATGGGTGGTATATGTAGTCACCAACCAGTGGGTTGGGAGTCACCAACCATACAACCCGTTCCTCCTCCGCAAATTCAATTGCCACATCAACGTTGAGATTGCTCCAGCATCAAGTATATCACAAAGTATGTCACCAAGGGGACCGATCAGGCAGTGTTTGAAACCAACATGCAACATCAAGCATGGAACGGCATTGGCCAAGGTCATCAAGGATGCTGCTGCCATCATTGTGGATGAGGCCCCGGTGACTCACAAGTCAGCCTACGAAGGTGTAGATCGCACACTGCAGGACTTCACAGGAGTCCAGCAACCCATGGGAGGCATCCCCACACTGCTCAGCGGAGACTTCTGGCAGACCCTTCCAGTGGTCAAGAGAGGCACCAGATTCAACATTGTCAACGTCAGCCTGAAGACGTCCCACCTGTGGCCCCATGTGACTGTCAAGCACCTGACCACCAACATGCGAGCTCACCTGTCTGCGGATGAAGGGGCCACCAACTTCTCCAAGCTGCTCCTGGAAATTGGCAATGGACAGATCCCATTTTTGGCCGAACCAGACACGATCGCAATTCCTCCTGGACTGGGCAAGGTCGTCTCCACACTGGAGGAGCTCAAGGCTGAAGTCTACCCTTGCTTGACCACAAATGGAGTCAAATCTGAGTGGGTGGCTGAGCGTGCAATTCTCTCTCGGCTGAACACCAATGTCAACCAGCTCAACAACTTGCTCATGGGAGAGTTCCCTGGTGATGAGAGGATCTACAAGTCTGTAGCCAGTGCCATCTGTGATGAGGAGGCAGTCACTTACCCTGTTGAGCTGCTCAATTCTCTCAAACTGTCAGGAATGCCACCACATCTTTTCAAGCTGAAACTCGGTGTGCCCATCATGATTCTGCGAAACATGGAGCCACCCAAGACCACCAATGGCACTCGCTGCATCATAACCCGCCTGCATGCCAATGTCATTGAAGCCACCATCTCCTGTGGACCATACAAAGGAGAAGTCGTCCTTCTGCCTAGGATCCCGTTCATTCCATCCGACTCCGAGCTGCTGCAAGCTTTCCAGTTTCGCCGACTCCAGTTTCCCTGCAAGCCATGTTTTGCGATGACGATCAACAAGGCTCAAGGTCAGATGTACAAGGCAATCGGTGTCGACCTCTCAGTCCCGTGCTTCTCCCACGGCCAGCTGTATGTGACTGCCTCTCAGACTGGCAGCACAGTGAAGCTCAGCATCCTGGCAGCCAACAGTCAGACACACAATGTGGTCTACCCCGAGGCACTGGAGCACTCATGACGAACGCTGACAACGACAAAGAAATGTGAAATGTGTCCAAATTAATTGTGGTAGATTGGGAAGCACCACATATAATGTGATATATATTAAGCACCACAGTTTACCCCTTTCTTATTCCTATTTTTTTTTTCCCCGGGCAGCGCCGGGTACTTCAGCTGGGGTGTTTAAAATGACGGTTCGGTGTTTGCCAGTTGCATGCCAAGGGAGCCGTTTCATTGGAGTGCTTAAGCCAGCGCTCTGCAATATTCGCACTGTCACTGAATACTGGATATTGATCGAATTGAACAAAGTTCAGGGCTACTCACCTAAGTTGGCCACGTGTTGTTCTGCGGTGCATCAGGCAATGGCCTACGTTGCCTCGCTGAAAATGTGAAATTTTATTTTCCACGTCGTTTCCCATTTTTTTGTTCTTCCATTATACGACCCGTCACTTTGGCAAAGATAAATACAGATATAAATTGAACGTTTTGCTTTTAAAAGTTTCTTCAAACGTTTTGTGCATTGCGTGGTAAAGCCATTTGGCGCGTTATTCAACTTTCAATTCCGAAACCGTGGTTCTGCACTGGAGGTAAGAAGGCAAAATAAATTATATCTATGTATAATTCCAGGTGT
>NC_140964.1:727745-730245 GCF_056783735.1 Eptatretus burgeri | reverse complement strand
CAACATATATAACAGCAACTTATATATAACAACAACATATATATAACAACAACTTATATATAACAGCAACTTATATATAGCAGCAACATATATATATATAACAACAACATATATAACAACAACATATATAACAACAACATATATAACAACAACTTATATATAGCAACTTATATATAACAACAACATATATAACAACAACTTATATATAACAGCAACTTATATATATACAACAACATATATAACAACAACATATATAACAACAACATATATATAACAACATACATATATAACAACAACATATATAACAACATATATATAACAACATATATATATAGCAACATATATATATATATATATATAACAGCTTATATATAACAGCAACATATATATAGCAACATATATATATATATATATAGCAACATATATATAGCAACATATATATAGCAACATATATATAACATATATATAGCAACATATATATATATATATATATATATATATATATATATATATATATATATATATAACAATATATATATATATATATAACAACATATATATAACAACATATATATAACAACATATATATAACAACATATATATATATATAGCAACATATATATAGCAACATATATATAACAACATATATATAAGCAACATATATATAGCAACATATATATAACAACATATATATATAACAACATATATATAACAACATATATATAGCAACATATATATATAACAACATATATATATATATACAACATATATATAACAACATATATATATAACAACATATATATATATATAAGCACTTATATATATATAACAACATATATATAACTATATATATATAACATATATATATACAACTATATATATATATATAACAACATATATATAGCAACATATATATAACAACATATATATAACAACATATATATAACAACATATATATAACAACATATATATATAACAACATATATATAACAACATATATATATAACAACATATATATATATAACTTGTACTATAGCAACTTATATATATCTTTCTCTCTGACTTATATATATAACAACATATCTCTAACAACATATATATAACTTTTTCTCCAACTTATATATATACAAACATATATATATACAACTTATATATATAACCAGCATATATAACTAATATATATATAGCAACATATATATAACCATTTTATATATATAACAACATATATATAAGCAACATATATATATAAGCTTATATATATAACAACATATATATATAACAACATATATATAACAAGCTTATATATATATAACAAGCATATATATATAGCAACATATATATAGCAACATATATATATAGCAACATATATATATAACAACATATATATATAACAACATATATATAACAACATATATATAACAACATATATATAACAACATATATATATAACAACATATATATATATATATATATAACAACATATATATATAACAACATATATACAACATATATATATAACAACATATATATATATAACAACATATATATATAGCAACATATATATATATATATATATATAACATATATATATAACAACTTATATATATATAACAACATATATATATAACATATATATATATATAGCAACATATATATATAGCAACATATATATATAACAACATATATATATAACAACATATATATATATAACAACATATATATATAACAACATATATATATATATATATATATATATATATATAACATATATATATATAACAACATATATATATAACAACATATATATATAACAACATATATATATATAACAACATATATATATAACAACATATATATATAGCAACATATATATATAGCAACATATATATATAGCAACTTATATATATATAGCAACATATATATATAACAACATATATATATAACAACATATATATATAACAACATATATATATAGCAACATATATATATAACAACATATATATATAACAACATATATATATAACAACATATATATATATATATATATAGCAACAACATATATATATAACAACATATATATATATATACAACATATATATATAACAACATATATATATAACAACATATATATATAACAACATATATATATAACAACATATATATATAGCAACTTATATATATATAGCAACATTATATATATATATATATATATACAACATATATATATAAGCAACATATATATATATAACAACATATATATATAACAACATATATATATAACAACATATATATATATAGCAACATATATATATAACAACATATATATATAACAACATATATATATATAACTTATATATATATAACAACTTATATATATATAACAACATATATATATAACAACATATATATATAACATATATATATATATAACAACTTATATATATATAACAACATATATATATAACAACATATATATATATAACAACATATATATAACAAC
>NC_140964.1:630232-710232 GCF_056783735.1 Eptatretus burgeri | reverse complement strand
CTCTCTCTCCCCCTCTCTCTCTCTCTCCCCTCTCTCTCTCTCTCCCCCTCTCTCTCTCTCCCCCCTCTCTCTCTCTCTCCCCCCTCTCTCTCTCTCTCCCCCCTCTCTCTCTCTCTCTCTCCCCCCTCTCTCTCTCTCTCCCCCTCTCTCTCTCTCCCCCCTCTCTCTCTCTCTCCCCCCTCTCTCTCTCACCCCTCTCTCTCTCACCCCTCTCTCTCTCACCCCTCTCTCTCTCACCCTCTCTCTCTCACCCCTCTCTCTCATCCCTCTCCTCCCCCCCCCCCCCCACTTCTCCACTCCCCTATCTCTCTCTCCCAACCATACCCTTGGTTCCCCATCTTTCACCCCTGTTGAGGGGACTGTAGCATGTACGAATCAGATTTGGAACCGACCGGTGGGGTGCAAAGGTCGATGCATGTTGAAGCTATTGGTTTTGAATGCTCCTGCCCCAGGTCTCAGTGTGTGTGTGTGTGTGTGTGTGTGTGTGTGTGTGTGTGTGTGTGTGTGTGTGTGTGTGTGTGTGTGTGTGTGTGTGTGTGTCTCGTTGATTGGTTTCTACATATGCAGGTTTCAGAATTAGTCCGGGGGCTGAGGCGGGTCCTGTGTGCAATCATATGTCCCCTAATTTTGACTCTTGATCCTTGTCGGGGACCCCTCGGAGATTGAAAAAACTTGGGTAGACATTCCAGATGTGGGGCAGAAAGGTGTAGTCCAAGATGGCCACCGCGTCATTATAACCAGTATAACTCCATGTGGAATTGTCCTAGAGTGATAAATTTTGTGTCTTTACCTAGGTTTTTTGGGTCAAGGAATCCATTAAAATCATTTGCAGGGTTAAAAAAGTACGGGATAACGGTGAAATCCAAAATGGCCGCCAATATGGCCGCCACGCCCTTTCATCTCGCCTGTCAAGGTTCAGAATTGAGCTAGAAGAATAAATCGTGTGTACTAATATGGGTTTTAGGGGTCAAGGATTTCACTCAGACCAATCAATTTGCAGAAGCAACAATGGATAATTGTTAATTCCAGTACAGGGGCTCTAATTGACCAGGACACAGGTCCCCTACAAGGATCAAGAGTTGAAATTGGGGGACATATGATTGCACAGGGCCCCCCCCCTCCCCTCAGGACTATACGTATAATAAATAAGAAACGTGTTTTACATTGAATGAGACTTTAGTAACATTTAAATCTATACTAATAAATCCTGAGCACCGTTATTTACCATGCACAATGCAGTACACATTATTCATGAATCCAAATCTGTTTAAATAACTCGATCAGTTTGGTATACAGTGGGCATCAAACCTCCGACTATTATGTTGCTTTTAATGTGCACAAACCACACCTACTTAGTTGGAATAACCCCGTTAGGGTTTTTGCATTGGCTGCTCTGATTGTTTGCCTGGCATTCACAGAATATGCAGCATCAAACTTTTCTTTGTCTACAAGGACAGAAGCGAGTGGCACATTTCACACAGTTACATTTTAAAGCTACTTCTTCAGGCAAATTAATGGTATTTCATTGGTACGAGACATTCGTTTTCCTTCATAAACCCATAGTCTTGTGGGTTTTGTGAAAAATCTCCTAAACAGTTGACTTGCATATCGGTCATATAGAATGCCCTATGAATATGACCTTCCGTAGCATAGCTGGTTGGGGGAAGGTCAATAATTGTCATCGACTTTCTGTGATGGTACATGTTGTAACGTAAACAATCCATCGTTTCAATGCCATAATATCCTTCACTTAATGTCGAGTTACTTACTAAATAGTCACTGGGTATCTCTCCCTTCTTTGTTTGTTTGAAGAAGTCCTTTAGCTCTTGACATTTTAGTGTCTTCTGAAATGACTTTGGAACATGAACTACACCAGTTTCTGAAATTCATGGCTTCCTTTGAACACCATATGATTTGTCCTGATATAAAACCGAAAGTGTCATGAGTACCACCCAGACCCGATAGCGTCGCCTCCTCGTGATCAAAATTATCAAATGCGGCAGTGGTGAATTTCTCTGGATTAAGATGGCTTGGCAAAGGAACATCATCAGTTCCATTTGTGAAAACTAAGTCTGCCAAATCAGTCTTATACCGGATAATTTCATCGTAACTCACTGATATTCCGAAACGGTTTAGACAGGTGATGAGTGTTTAGCTTTTGCATGTTGCGTGGATTCCTTCTGCGCACATCAGATGGAGTGGTGTCCTGCGTCTACCATTATGGACCATGAAGTACAGAACCTGGAAAACTGACTTTAATTTCCTCAGTTTTGGCGAATGAGCACTGCCGTTACTACTAGTTTCTTAATCAGAGGTATCGTCATCATCGCTCAATGGAGAGTTGTTATTGCTACCCATGCTGCATTCAAGATCATTTCTATTATAATTTAGTAACACACACAAATAAGTCAGTAACTCATCTGGGATATTCATATTATCCCAGGAGTCTTGCAGATCAACGGAATCACAAAACTTGTCTTGCAAATCAAAATTATGTCCAAAAGAGAATGCCTAATAGTTGATGCGCATTGAGTGATGGGATTGCTTGACTGAATGACGTCAGCCATGTCTGCAGGACTGGCATTTAAGAAAACCATGGCACACTTATTTGCTTCTGTAGGCCTGGAAATGTTCAAGTCTTGGCCATAGTGACTTTCAAGAAAAAGTCGAATGTCTCTGTTGGAAAACGTTTCCTGGGAATCCCTGAATCCATTAACATTGTTACGGAGGTTGCTTAAGGCGAAACCTTGTCCACCTTTCAATGCGAAATCAATGTTCTCTAACAACCTTGCAAAACATTTATTTTTTGATAAACTATTGGATGTTGCGTCACATTTACTTTTCGCACGGTCGTACCTAATAAGATAATTTCGGATGCAGTTTTTGTGACAATATATATCTGACCCAAAGATGGAGTGAACATCTTGCACGTCACTTGTCCGAAAGTATACTTCATCTTGAAAGAATACCACAGCCTTTAGTAACTTTTCTGCGCGTACATCTTCACAAATCCTGAATTTCTGTCGGTCTCCTTTTATCTTTACATTGGCACACACCGTACATTTCCTTTCAGAAGCCGGTATATCAGTAGATGGAGGAGCTCGTGGTGCAATTCTGGCTCGGGTTGCTTGGCTCACAGATGGGTTTGGGACCAGTTCAACTCCTTCCGGTTCTTCTGGCTCTTCCACCGCTTTGGACGGCTCTTCTTCAAGTTTAATCAGTGTCTTTTTGAGGGTGTACGATTTATAACATTTGTTGTTCACATGATAGACAAACTGTTCATGACCGACTTGCTCTAGCCTCCTTGCAACCAAGTCGTTACGTATTCTAGCAGCCTCTAGGACTTTCATCCGAGCCTCTGCGTTGCTGCATGTTGATTCTTTGGTGTCAATCTGACAAATAATACACTTCTTGATGTCGACATCAGCGAATTCTGAGCGGCGCCTCTTCAGTGGAATCCCTTCCATTTCATTCAATACCTGAAAAGGAGAGGTAAATATTAGTTGATCTGTTACGAATGAAATGTGACTAGACACCAGTAAATTTCTCAGGCACTCTATCTTATCCAGTTGCATCATTTTACGAATTGTTGGATAATCAATTAGAGCCCATGTACTGAAATTAACAATGATCCATTGTTTTTTGTGCAAATTTATTGGTTTGAGTGAAATGCTTGACCCCTAAAACCCAAATAAGGACACCAAATTTATTCCTCTACCTCAATTCTGAACCATGACAGGCAAGATGAAAGGGTGTGGTGGCCATATTGGCGGTCATTTTGGATTTCAACGTTATCCCGTACTTTTTTTAACCCTGCAAATGATTTTATTGGATTCCTTGACCCCAAAAACCTAGGTAAAGACACAAAATTTTATCACTCGAGGACAATTCCACATGGGGTTATACTGGTTATAATGATGCGGTGGCCATCTTAGACGCCATCTTGAATTACACCTTTCTGCCCCACATCTGGAATGTCTACCCAAGTTTTTTTCAATCTCCTAGGGGTCCCCTACAAAGATCAAGAGTCAAAATTAGGGGACATATGATTGTACACAGGACCCCCCTCAGCCCCAGGACTAAATGTGGAATGGAGTCCTCCCAGGCTCAAGATATCCACCTTCATTTCAGTAAGGGGTCATGATTCATGGACCAAGCTGTGAAGTTTTCTATTTTCAAATTTTGTGTTGAGGGCTCTCTTCAGGATCGTCGCTGAGCCTCGGACAGCTTCCAACTGTAGTTCGTTTCTAATATTCCCAGGGATGGTTTTTAGCTCACCTGTAAAGTCGTTCCTGGGAGCTTATGGAATGATGCATCGTCAGTCCGTCCATCCAAAAATACTTGCAACTTCTCTGAAACTACACCTACAATTTCAATGAAATTTGACCACAACCTTCATCACCCGTGATGACATTGAAAAAAACAAAAAACGGGGTCTGAAGGGTTCCACAGAGGGAGTTTCCAGGGGGGGGCGGTGGGCTGCCCCCCCCCCCCCACAAAGAGGTATTGCCCTTCTTATGAGAAACGATACATACAATTCCGATGAGACTTAACTACAACCTTCATCACCCATGACGTACCAAAGTTTGTTCATGGCATTAGCAAAATCTGGCTCCAAGGGGATTTAAGGGGGGTTTCCCCACAAAATATGTATTTGCTTTCTTCTCCAAAACTACATATACAATTCCGATGAAACTTGACCACCATCTTCACCACCCGTGATGTACTGTAGTTTGTTACTCGACATTAAAATAAATTGGGGTTTCGGAGAGTCTATGGGGGTGGGGGGGGTTGCCCCCCAAAATATGTATTTGCTTTCTTTTATGAAACCACACACAATTTCGATGAAACTTGACCACAACCTTTATCACCCATGACGTACCAAAGTTTGTTCATGGCATGAATAAAAAAAATCCATCGGTATTTACTTTCTTCTCCATTACATATTTTGTGGATCATCCATGCCTACTAGTGGTTGCCTAGTTATCTTGTCCAACCACGACCAGGTGAGCGCCCCCAGGTATTGCCACTATGTTTAATATCTCTGTGATGTTCTTTGTCATAATTCCTGTAGGTCCAACTATCACTGGTACAACTTTGGCATTCTTCAATTCCAGGATCTTCTCACTTCATTCTTGAGGTATTGGTGTTTGGTCATTTTCTTGATTTCTGCATCGTTTAGTCCAAAATCACTGGTATAACACCTAAATCAGTAATGCCTTCTTCTCTTTTTTGTACCTAAGTACCATCTCTCTCTCTCTCTCTCTCTCTCTCTCTCTCTCTCTCTCTCTCTCTCTCTCTCTCTCTCTCTCTCTCTCTCTCTCTCTCTCTCTCTCTCTCTCTCTCTCTCTCTCTCTCTCTCTGTCTCTCTGTGTCTCTGTCTCTGTCTCTGTCTCTCTCTCTCTCTCTCTCTCTCTCTCTCTCTCTCTCTCTCTCTCTCTCTCTCTCTCTCTCTCTCTCTCTCTCTCTCTCTCTCTCTCTCTGTCTCGCTCTCTGCCGGTATCAGGCCAGTGGGTATGTCTGGACCGTGGTTATCTCCGGCTGGACCTCCCCCTCACACTGCCTTACCTTGCCCCCCCCTCACGCTGCCTTCCCATTCCCTTCCCTCATGGTACCTTCCCCTCCACTCATGCTGCCTTCCCATTCCCTCCCCTCACGCTTCCTCTCCTTTCCCTCAGGCTGCCTCCCCTCCCCTCACACTGCCTCCCCTCCCCTCGCGCTGCATCCCCTCCAGTCATGCTACCTTCCCTATTCCCTCAACTCGCCCTGCCTTTCCTATTCCCTCCTCTCATGCTGTTGTTCCCCCTCCCCTCACGCTGCTGTCCCCCCTACCCTCATGCTGCTTCCCGCCCCTCATGCTGCCCCCCTCATGCTGCCTTCCCCATTCCCTCTCCTCACGCTGTCTTCTCTCTCCCCCCCCCTTCACACTGCCTCTCCCTCCAGTTGCACTGCCTCCCCTCCAGTTGCACTGCCTTCCCCCTCCAGTCGTGCTGCCTTCCCCATTCCCTCTCCTCTTGCTGCCATCCCCTCCCCTCCCCTCACACTGCCTTCCCTTTCTCTTACCCTTTCCCTCACACTCCCTCCCCCCTCATGCTGCCTCCTTACCCTCATGCTGCCTTCCCCCACCGCACACTCCTTTCTCTCCCCTCACGCTCCCTTCGCCGCCCCTCGCACTGTCTCCCCATTCCCTCCCAGCCTCCTCCCAAACCCCCTCCCACCACACAACTCTCCGGAGTTTAAGGAGAGGAAGGTGTCAAAGAATGTGTGAATTGATCAAATGAAAGCTTTTTGTTTTTTGACCCCCCCCCGGCTTTCCCTCAAGTCCTCCTATCAAACGTATGTCGAGAACACCCCCTTCCCCTCCCCACTACCCCCTTTCTCCCCCATCCTCCTCTCTCTCTCTCCTCCCTCCCTCCCTTCTTTCTTCCTCCCCTCCCTCTTTCTTTCCCCCGTCCTTAATATTTCCGTCAACGAAGCAACAGGTTGTATTTGCGAATATAATATATTACTAGCAAATACAACCCGTCGCCTAGCTGACGGGAATATTAAGAGGAGGAGGGGGGGAGCAGAGAGGAGATGGGGAGAGAGGATAGAGGGAGTGGGAGAGAGAGAGTGCGGAAGGAGGGGACAGAGGGCTTTGGAAGGGGAGAGGGGAGGGCAGATGGAGGAAGAGAGGGCGGAGGGGAGGAAGAGATGGTGGAGGGCAGAGTAGAGGGCGGAGGGGAAGAGAGGGGAGAGGGCGGAGGGGAAGAGAGAGAGAGAGAGAGAGAGAGAGAGAGAGAGAGAGAGAGAGAGAGAGAGAGAGAGAGAGAGAGAGAGAGAGAGAGAGAGAGAGAGAGAGAGAAAGAGAGAGAGAGAGAGATATAGGTATAGATATAGAGATAGAGATAGATATAGATATAGATATATATATGTATATATATATATATATATATATATATATAGATATATATATATGTATATATATATATATATATGTATATATATAGATATATATATATGTATATATATATATATATATATATATATATATATATATATATATAGATATATATATATATGTATATATACATATATATATAGGGGTGTCCGGACGCAGGCGACGCCCCTGAACTTTTTTCAAGTCCATCGATAGGAAGAGAGGGGGGAGAGGGGAGGAAGAGAGGTTTATCGCTGGGTCGGGATTAGAAACCACGCTAGACAACTTAGAGTGAGCGTGCATACCTCTCGGCTAGCTGTTAGCAGCTTTGTCACAACTGAAAATAATTTTTACTCATTGTAATCATCTAATTTATTTTGCCTTCCAAACTCTGGTATTGAACCGTGGTATCGCCATTGAAGCTTGAAGAGCATGCGCCAAGTGGGTTAACCAAGCACTCCACCAAAACAGTTGAAAAAACTTTTACAAACTAAATGTTTAATTTTTATATATGTATTTATCTATGCGGAAGTGATGGGTCATATAATGAAAGAAGATCGTACAAAAAGGAGAAACGTGGTTAAAAATAATTTTGCATATTTTCAGTAAGCCATCCACTGCCCAACGCACCGCATGACAATGCAGGGCCAACGCAGGCGACGCCCCTGAACTTTTTCAAAGTCCATTGAAATAGAGTATTGAGTGATGGTGTGAATCTTGTAGAGTGCTTGCTAAGTGGCTTAAGCACTCAAGGAAGTACTACATGAAACAGTTGATTTAGGAACAGCTGGCTTGGCAAGCGATAAGCGATCGCCGATCCGTCATATTAAACACCTCCCGGAGACACCCAAAATGTCAAGCTGTTCCAATTCGCCAAATGAACACTTAATGTACTTAGCAGTCGGAACTACTGCTGAAGTCAATAAAGAAGTTTAAATTTTGAAATAAGGCTGAGATGAAGAGATTCTAGAGGTTATGGCATGTGCGGAAATGAAATAAAGCCACGAACGCTGGCGTCTCCGGCCGTTTATCAGCATTGCAATGTATCCAGCGATTCGTAGGTATGATAATCAGGCATTCGATGATATAAGTGAGGAAAGTGAAAAAAACCCTTTATTGTTAAGAAATCGTTGCAACCTGTTCCAAGTCAAGGCATTGTTGAGCAGGCCACAAAAAATGGTGTGTTAAGACTCTTGCGAGCTGACAGTGTGCATATAAAGATCGTGCGCCACCATCTTCGTAAGGCTTATTTTGGTTTTTCGTGATGATCACCCCATAAATTATCCTCAGTAGCAGAGTTTAAATTAACCCAAACACCTAATTTTCATTCATGCACTATCGTGGAGTTCCCTTGGCATGCATGCAAAGTTTGCGGCCACTAGGTTCCATGGTTTTGGAGTTATGGAGGAGATCGAGTGACTGACGGACGGACTGATGGACAGACACACACTGACATTTATTAGTGGAGATATATCGTGCCTTCAGAAAGTATTCACACCCCTTGACTTTTTCACATTTTGTTGTGTTACAACCTGAAATTTAACCCTTTGAATCCTGACCTCCTTGGATTTTCGGCTCCCCCACCCTGGGGTCCCTGGAGAAAAATCCGACCGCTTGGGTATATGGAGGTTTTGAATAGCAGTTGGTAAAACGGCCACGAGGGTTCAAAGGGTTAAAATGGATTGAATTAAAAACATTTGTCACCGATCTACACAAAATACCCCAAAATGACAAAGTGAAAACATGTTTTTTGAAATTTTTACAAATTTATTGAAAATTAAGGACAGAAATATCTAATTTGCATAAATATTCAACCCTCTGAATCAATAACAAGGAAATCCAACACAGGTGGAGACCATTCAGCCCATCATGCCTGCGTGAACACCACACCAATCCATCCATACAAGATCAAAGGAAGAAAATGCAAAAAATGTTTTTCATTAATGAAATAAAAAGGTTTTTTTAAAAGGGGCGGGAGGGCATCAGACCACATGTATGTGTATGTGTGTGTGTATATATATATATATATATATATATATATATATATATATATATATATATATATATATATATATATATATATATATATATATATATATATATATATATACACACATACATACGTACCTTGCTCATATATACATGTATATGTAATACACATATCATCGGATGGAGGCCCTCAATATATACACTGCATATATGTGTATATATAGTTACGGATTTCAGAATCCGGTCTGATTAATGCATCCGCACATCCAGGTCCTCAGACAGTTATTTCTTTAAATGCATGTTCAGATTAGCCCCATCCCCATGTCTAATGGGATCTTAAATGTGATGCGTTGAGAAGGGTAAAGGATAGATCCCCTCTCTTATGGGAAGCCTTTTTCTTTACGACAGACACGTTTACACACATTTCTTTCACTAGCTCTGAAACCCGCCCTCATTTTTCCTCAACAACGTTCTTTCACGAGCTCTGAAGGCCACCCTCATGTTTCCTCAGCAGCATTCTTTCACGAGCTCCGACACCCGCCTTTTTTGAGAGCGCACGGGTCGTCATGGTAACTGTGCACAAGTGGGGCGGGGTGAGCTTGGGGCGGACTGCACCCGCAGAGACGGCCCGGAGATATAAAACGAATGGGACGTACGTTCTGTGAGAGGAAAGCGGAGGCAAAAGAAAGCAGGACGAAAGAAAGCCAAGGAGGTAGAAGAGAACGAGAAGTAAGCTTGAGAAGCGAGCAAGAAGCGGGTGTAAGCATGCAAAAGAGGAGAAGGAAGCGAGCGTGTGGTGCGCGTGTGGGTGTGGAGCAGCACCGCCAACAAGTGAGGCACGGGTCGGTCACCAACAACACCAGGGTCTAAACCCGTGACAGACAATCTCAGTGCCCTCCAGACGTCAACTGGCATTCAAGGCTGTTCGCGAGAGGGTGCACAGCAAGGCTGGGTGCTGGCGACGGACGTGACGTGCATGCACACATTTCAGGACGTTTTCACTTCACAGACAACTACTTTCTGGTGAGCGAGACGATTCTTCCCCCCCCCCCCCCCCCGAATGATCTGTTGGGTACCCATGTCTATGTTTATCTGCAAGTAAGTCAACCTCCGACAAGCATCTGCTCTTTGTCTCTTTCCTGGCATTTTGATTGATTTGCTTTGAAATTTATTCTTTATTTACCTCAGAAAATAAAAAGTTATTTTTATTTATTTATTTTATTATTGATAAATTATTTGTCGATTTGCAACCTCTCCGTGTTTGTCCTTTCCTTCCATTGGTCTGGCATTGTCAGGACCAAGATGGACTGGGAGGTAATTACCTCAGATTTGACCAAAAATAGTCGGCACGCACCAGCGGTTAAAACGCTCGGCCGCCCTAATTAAAATCTAATCGAGATAACATTGGTGCTTTGCAGAGGGCGCGCTTCCCACTCAGGAAACCACGTGACCTCTAATTAGACGGTGGACACTGGAACTTGTGGTTGACTGGGTGGCGTTTGTGGTTCTAAAACAACCCACCGTACCACAACATTAATTGTGAACGGTGGCCCCAGGTCCGGCTCTACCGAGGACAACCGGGGATTAATCCCCCTGAGTGACAAGCTGGTGTCTCGGTACCCGTGGCCGCAACTATATATATATATATATATATATATATATATATATATATATATATATATATATATATATATATATATATATATATATATATATATATATTGGGTGGTCGCAAGACTACCGTTTTTCTCAGGTTTTCCGTCTGTCTGTATGTATGTAATGGACAGCTCTAAAGGCCAGAGAAGTCAACCGATTTTGATGAAACTTGACTGGTAGGTTCATACCAGGATCTAGTTGAAAGCTTTTGAGCACCGTTGCTATGGACACCACCGTTGCCTAGCTATGGGACTTTGAAATTTTTGAAAAATTCCGAAAAATATTTGTATATATATTTTTTTTCGAAAATCAAAAATCTGCTTCCGCACTTTTATGCGCACTATAACACTGGTCAACAACAAATTTGTTGTCTGCATTTTTAAGCTGATTTAGGACGAATCTGATGTGCTGAATCCAAAACTCACATTAGTTTTGTTCAATCAGGTCAAGTTTTTGAGATATGGCCACATGTCGTTTTTTACATTTTTGTTCACATGTACGCATGTGTGGAGCATTTTAGAAGAAGTTGGTGGGGGTAAAATGTCATGTCAAATAATTGTTTTGATTGGAAATAATTATTTTAATGACAAGAAGTATTCAGGTACGATAGTTCTGGGTGATTATGTCGAAAAGGGATCAGTTTGAAGTCATAAAACCTCAAAATCTTCCAAAAATTGGTGAGGCAAAGCATAAAGTTCGTGGATCAAAACTAAAGTTAATGGGGCAGATTTTGTAATAATGTGATACAAAAAAGTTGTATTTCTTGAAATAACGAACTCTGAAGAATGTACAATACCTACATGCGCCAATTTATGACATGCGCTTCTGCTCAAGCTTGGAGTGCCACAGTACGAACCCAAAGATTGGAGACTGTTCATTGACAGCAGCAAGCGATCACTGAAATGTGTTCTGCTACACAACGGCAACCAGTTTGCCTCTGTACCCATCGCTCACTCGACTACACTGAAGGAGAAGTATGAAGCGGTGAAGTACGTGCTGGAGAAAATTGGTTATGATCAGCATAAGTGGTTTATTTGTGTTGACCTGAAGATGGTGAACTTTTTGTTGGGACAACAGTCTGGCTTCACCAAGAACCCATGTTTTCTGTGCATGTGGGATAGTAGGGACCGTGCTCAGCATTACACGAAGAAGGACTGGCCTGTGCGGGAGGAATTGGTGCCATGCAAAGAAAGGAACGTCATCAACGACCCTCTGGTGGACAGAGACAGAATACTCTTCCCACCACTGCACATCAAGCTCGGCTTAATCAAGCAGTTCACCAAGGCTCTGGACAAAGATGGTGACTGCTTCACTTACTTGTGCCAGGCTTTTCCAGGATTGACCATGGAGAAGTTGAAAGCTGGCATCTTTGATGGTTCTCAGATCCGTCAGCTCATCAGAGATCCAGAGTTCAAAAACTCAATGAACGAAGTGGAACTGGAAGCGTGGAAGACATTTGTTTTGGTAGTGAAGAACTTTCTTGGCAACAATAAGGCCAGAAACTACGCAGAACTTGTCAACAACATGCTGACTGCTTTCAGAAACCTGGGCTGCAACATGAGCATCAAGATGCACTACCTATTTTCACATATGAACCGGTTTCCTGAGAACCTGGGTTCAATGAGTGACGAGCAGGGGGAGAGATTCCATCAGGACATGAAGGAGATGGAGACCAGGTATCAGGGTCGCTGGGACGCAGTCATGATGGCTGACTACTGTTGGAATCTGAAGAGAGACCTCCCTGCCGCTGAACATTCCAGGAGTTCGAAGAAACGGAAGTTCAAGCCCTGAAGTTTGAACAGTGGTGACGCAACATGCAATTTACTTGTACTTACCTTTATCAATGCCCACCATTCAGATGACAGTAATCGATGTTTCTATCATGTAATCAATAAATGTTGTTGGCAAAACATTTTTTTTCTTAAAAACATGTTTAGGATGATATGTGTTGACAAAAATCAGCTGATAATGCCACAAAAATGTAATTGATTTTGTCACAAGATCTGATTTTTTCAAATCAACTTAGCACAAAAACCTGACCTGATGGAGAGAAACGGATGCCATTTCCTGATTCAGCAGTGCCAGAATACCCTAATTCACTTGTAGAAATCTAGACAACATTCAGAAAGTAAAAAATTGTTGACCAGTGTAATCAACCTCTGTCAAAAAATTTCAGCCCAATCCATCAAAAACTGTATCACTACTATGCAATTATATAGCGACCACCCATGTCGCCTACCGGCGTGTGTGTGTGTGTGTGTGTGTGTGTGTGTGTGTGTGTGTGTGTGTGTGTGTGTGTGTGTGTGTGTGTGTGTGTATACTATATATGTATTTTCAAATATAACTACAGTATATATTGTTGGGGGTCGGGTGAGAAGACTACTAGGTGGGGGAAGCTATCTTGATTCCCACCAGACTCCCCCGAATTGTAGGCCGTCGCACACGGATAATTCCGTGATGCGGTTGGTAGCTTAACTGACTGTGGACGCTAATAACTCAACTGCGTGACCTAGGGTCCTCTCGTCTATGGGTTAATCGGGTTACCTAATTGATTGCATGGTTTAATTACCGGGGAACACGCCCTCGGTACGCCTTGTCCGAACCGGATCACTGTACCAGACCGGATCATTTTTCCGGATCGGATGCAGCCGAGCAACACTGCCAAGGACGTACTGGCTAGAAGGAACGGATCATTGGGAATAAAGACTCGGCTAAACTTGGATTCAAACCATGTTGGACCAATGAGAGAAAAGACAAAGGCGAGCTGGGAACATTCCTGATGACAATTATTTATTAACAAGCTAGCGAGGAAAAGTATGTGGTACGACAAAGATTTATTGGGTCCGTTACGCAGGGATAGAGGAGAGAGGTGTGGGGTGCGACAATAATGCAAGCAACTTACAAAAGCAGACACAGTGCAGACTTGACGTGAGATTAATAACAGTAACAACAATAATGCTCTTCAACAGGCTTACTTAACAGCAGGTGCCAGCACACTCAGACACACACAGAAAAAGAAACCCCAATAAGAAGGGACTTTTGCAGCCAGGGATGGAGGGGAGTTGAGGTTATAGCTTTCGGTACCTTGGCGTTTCGGGGGGGGGGGGTGGTGGGTGCTCCATCGTGTGGTACCCGACAATAGTCGCGTTGTTCTGGCCATAGCCGCACGTGTGGAGATCGTATTCTGAAGGAGGAGCATGAGTGGAGAAGGGTGGAATCCAGAGGGCGAGGGTGGAGCAGTCGGCGGGACCAGGCAAGAGGCGGTTCGTCGAGGCGAGATGTGGGCGGAGTCGAGAAGCAAGAACGCACTCCGCGTGAAAACACCACTCAACATCTCCTAGACGGAGGAGCTTCCCCATCTTTTATAGAGCCCAAAGCTCCGGGGAGGGGCCATGCCGAATCCAACGTCATCGCCCGAGTCGGCCGCTCCGACTGGCTCCGACCCCTCACGTGGTCCGCCAGCCTGGGCTGGGTTTCGGGCAGACGCTGGTGCAGCCCGCCTACCATGCTGCCAAAGCGTACGTGACTCGCCGCACATGTCTGGTTTCGGGTAGACGTTGATGCATGATTATGGTAGACGAGACGAGACGAGGGGCAAGCAGGCAGATTTACCTCAGAAAAGAAAAGAAAAATAGTGGGGATAAAATAAAAGGGGAAAATGATTTAATTATCCTAACTATTAGACCATCGCAACGCACTCCCTTGTTTCCCCACTAAGCAAAAGGAAGGGGTTTATCTGCACGTCTATTACTGGCATAACTGTCTCGGGACACCGATCTGTTGTATGCATGCGGTTCCGAGAACCGCAACAATATATATACAGCTCTGGAAAAAATTAAGAGACCACTGCAAAATTATCATTTTTTTTTCTGCTTTTACTATTTATAGGTATGTGTTTGAGTAAAATGAACATTTTTGTTTTATTCTATAAACTACTGACAACATTTCTCCCAAATTCCGAATAAAAATATTGTCATTTAGAGCATTTATTTGCAGAAAATGACAACTGGTCTAAATAACAACAAAGATTCAGTGTTTTCAGACCTCAAATAATACAAACAAAACAAGTTCATATTCATTTTTAAACAACACAATACTAATGTTTTAACTTAGGAAGAGTTCAGAAATCAATATTTTCTGGAATAACCCTGATTTTCAATCACAGCTTTCATGCATCTTGGCATGCTTTCCACCAGTCTTTGACATTGCTCTTGGGTGACTTTATGCCACTCCTGGCACAAAAATTCAAGCAGCGTGGCTTTGTTTGATGGCTTGTGACCATCCATCTTCCTCTTGATCACATTCCAGAGGTTTTCAATGGGGTTCAGGTCTGGAGATTAGGCTGGCCATGACAGAGTCTTGATCTGATGGTCCTCCATCCACACCTTGATTGACCTGGCTGTGTGGCATGGAGCATTGTCCTGCTGGAAAAACCAATCCTCAGAGTTGGGGAACATTGTCAGAGCAGAAGGAAGCAAGTGTTCTTCAAGGACAACCTTGTACGTGGCTTGATTCATGAGTCCTTCACAAAGACAAATCTGCCCGATTCCAGCCTTGCTGAAGCACCCCCAGATCATCACTGATCCTCCACCAAATTTCACAGTGGGTGCGAGACACTGTGGCTTGTAGGCCTCTCCAGGTCTCCGTCTAACCATTAGACGACCAGGTGTTGGGCAAAGCTGAAAATTGGACTCATCAGAGAAGATGACCTTACTCCAGTTCTCTACGGTCCAATCCTTATGGTCTTTTGCAAACCTCAGCCTGGCTTTTCTTTGCTTCTCATTGATGAAGGGTTTTTTTCTGGATTTGCATGACTTCAGCCCTGCCCCAAGGAGCCTGTTTCGAACCGTCATCGCCTTGCACTTCACCCCAGCTGCTGTTTGCCATTCTTTTTGTAGGTCACTTGATGTCATCTTACGGTTGTTGAGTGACATTTGAATGAGTTGGTGGTCATCCCGGTCAGTGGAAAGTCGTTTTCGCCCTCTGCCAGTCTGTAGCTTTGTTGTCCCCAATGTCTGCTGCTTGACCTTGTTCTTATGAACCGCCGTCTTTGAAATTTTAAGGATGGAAGCAACATGACGCTCACTGTATCCCTCTGCCAGTAAAGCCAGAATTGAACCCTTCTTTTCCTCACTCAAAACTTTTCTTTTCAACTCTTTTGGCATAGTCAATAGTTATTTTTTTTTGATTCCAATTACTTTTGAGGTACAACTAGCACTGTTTTTGCCATCCAGCTGGTCCTATTGCAAGAGGATAGTGATGACCACAGCAGTGGTTTTTATACTTTTCCTTGTTAAATAAGATTCGGTTCAGGTGATCACCGAATCAGTACCTCACCAAGTAGAATAAGGTGTGCCTGTGTTGGAATTCAACAGACACTGGAATGGAATGGCTGCCATACATGTGGAGATGCTGATTTAAAAATTTTTTGGAGTGGTCTCTTATTTTTTTCCTGAGCTGTGTGTATGTGTGTGTATATATATATATATATATCTATATATATATATATATATGTATGTATATATATATATATGTATATATATGTATATATGTATGTATATATGTATGTATATATGTATATATGTATGTATATATGTATATATATATATATATATATATATATATATATATATATATATATATATATATATATATATATATATATATATATATATATATAATGTATATATATAAATTTTTCGTTTTTCCACCAGTTCAGATGTCTGTCTGTTCAGGGAGGGGAGGGGCTTCAAAATGAGATTGCTGCCATTTTGTTCATTCCACATCGCTCTTGAGGCTCCATCGGCCTGTGGTGTACATTTGAAGATTGAACAACACATGTTCTATCATTAAATAAAGGTATCGTTTTGATTACACCTCATGTATTGGAAACGAGGAAATGCATGTTTTGTTTGGAGTGATCGTGATGAGAGTCTATTGTACACTGCCCAAAGAAGGTATATTTTCAGAATGCAGAAGAAATAAAACAGTGAAGTGTTTAATTTTTTTTAACTTTTGGGTATTTGTCCAACTTTTCAAGTCTGAATAGTGTCCAAGTACAGTATTACATAAACAAACTGTAATTCACATTATGTGACAATGCACCTTCCTTTTCTCCAACAACCTCATCTTTGGTCCCAAATTTTGATTCAGATCTAGGAGACTTCCATGGACATGCTGCTTCTCCCAACAATGGATGGAAGCCCTCAATGCCAGACAAGAGATCAAGGCCGTCTCTTTGGACATATCTAGTGCTTTCAATACAGTCTGTTTCAATCCCGCCTTGCTCTCCAAACTCTCTGCTTATGGTATCCAAGCCCAACTCCACACATGGCTTACCGACTGAATTTTCCACTTTCGTAGCTAACGTGTAGCTGTCAACGGAACCCTTTCATCTCCTCTCCCTGTCAAGGCTGAAGTTCCCTAAGCCATTTTGCTTTTTCCTTTTTACATCGATTGGTTTGGAGTTGGCGTGACACAGACATGATGGGCCGGATGACCTCCTGATTCGAATTTCCTTGTGTAGAACACTGCTTTTCACTTTGCGTACGCGGGGTAACTATAACGACACTCAGTAGAGCACATGTCTCCACCAGGCTGAACACTTTACGTTTTGGATCCCACTGATAGGCTCGATCTACATCCTTCATCTGGACCTGAACCAAAATCCAATCTGCTTGTTCTTGTCACGCAACTCATGCTCGATGTCGTTTTTGGTACCATAATCTCTCAATGGTGAAGAATCACTTTTAAAATTAAAACAACATTCTCGTATATGGATGCGGATCTGGACATTCACCAAAATCGAATCATTTAGTCCTCGTCATACACCCAGTCTGTCAACCAAGTTTCATCCGAATCCATCTCAAGTTTTTCAGATATCTTGCTCACAAACAAGACAGACATGGTTGAAAAAAACATAAGCACCGTCCACCTTCGCTGGCGGACGTAATAAATGAACGAACAGTTGATGGACATTGCAAATTTGGTGTAATATTTATTATGATTATTATGATTCCTGCACGGCAGCAACACTTGGCGGGAAGGATCAGCGACCGTCGTGCGTCGTCACCACGATCTGTTTGACGAGCCATCTGGAATGGGCGGGGCAGTGACGCAACAATGTGGGCGGGGTTCCCGAGTGAGTGCGCTCAGGCGCAGGGACCCGAATCAGCCGAGGTGGGAGGAGAAGGGGGCGGGTCGTTGTTGCCCTGGACACGTGGGCGCGACTGTCTGTGTACGTACCGTGTACCGTGTACCGTGTACGATCCGACTTCAAATCGTTTTTTCGACGCATTTCACGATTATCGATTTAAATATAAATCTGTTTCGTTCGTTTCGGCCTCACCACTCATTGTGTGTGTCGCTATATATCGTGTGGTGTAGTTTGTGGGTGACGGGGTCAGAATAGAATATCTCTTAATATGTTTAAAAAAAACGTGTTAAACAGAGAAAATAAGGGATTTATTTGCTGATTGTGATTGAAAGTGAGATTTACACAGATCAGATGGGAAAATTAAGATATCATGGTGGGGTCAAGAGGCCGGTCGGTGGTTGGAAAGGAGGAAAATAACGTGGGGGATTGCGAGGGAGGGATGAGGTGGGGGGTATCATGAGGCGGGGAAGCGTTAAAAAAACAAGTGGGATAATGAGGGATAGTGCTTCTACTGACTCGCTGGACACTGAGCAGTCATGGGCAGCTCGGTGTCGCCCAAACCTGCGTGGGAAAAAATCGAGGACCGGCTCGACGGGTCCGAGATCCTTAGCTCTCAGAGTTCATTGCTGGACTGGAAAGTGGCTCCTGGTCACAGCAGGTTGGAACCTTCGGATGATCATCCGCGGCTTCTGCGAGGGATCTTCCAGCTGGATCAGCGCAGCTGTGATGTAGTGCTGGACGGAGAGCGACTGCACTGGAGCCCTATCCAGCCGCTGGAGTCATCCTTCGGTAAGAGAGTGTCCGGAAGAAAAAGCAACGATGGAGCTGCGAGAATTAGGCTGGATGTAGAAACTCCGTGTCGTGTTTGGAAACTCCATGCCAGGCTACAAACCCCGTGCTGTTTCTTGGAAACAATAAAAACTGCAGGCTGACTGTACTTATGAACTCTGTGCTGTGGTGAGAAACTCCGTACCTTGCTAATGGAAACTCTAACGTGCTTAGAAACCCCGTGCTGTTTCTAAGGAACCCGTGCTGTTTTGAAGAGAAACCATCCTGTTTCTTAGGAACCCCGTGCTGTTTCTTCGGAACCCCGTGCTGTTTCTTAGGAACCCCGTGCTGTTTCTTAGGAGCTCCGTGCTGTTTCTAAGTAACCCCGTGCTGTTCCTAAGTAACCCTTGTTGTTTCTCTACTGTTTCATAGAAACCCATGCTGTTTCTTAGAAACCATGTGCTATGCTTTGAAATGCTTAGAAACATGTGCTATTTCTTGAAACCCGTGCTATTTATTCGAAATCCCATGATTCCCTGTGCTGTGCTTAGAAACCTGTGCAATTTGTTAGAAACCCCATCGTGCTATTCCCGTGCTGTTTCTTAGAAATCCCATCATGCTATTCGCATGCTGTTTCTTAGAAACCATGTGCTATGTTCAGAAACGCTTAGATACCTGTGCTATTTCTTGAAACCCATGCCATTTCTTCCAAATCTCATTATTCCCAGTGCTATTTCTTGAAACCCGTGTTGTGCTTAGAAACCCGTGTTGTTTCTTAGAAACCATGTGCTATGCTTAGAAACACTTCGAAACCTGTGCTATTTCTTGAGACCTGTGCTATTTGTTAGAAATCCATTGTGCTGTTCCCACGCTGTTTCTTAGAAACCCCATTGTGCTGTTCCCACGCTGTTTCTTAGAAACCCCATCGTGCTCTTCCCACGCTGTTTCTTAGAAACCCCATTGTGCTGTTCCCATGCTGTTTCTTAGAAACCCCATCGTGCTATTCCCATGCTGTTTCTTAGAAATCCGTGTTATTTCTTAGAAATCCATGCTTTTTCCGTGAAACCCCATTATGCTCTTCCCATGCTGTTTCTTAGAAACACCATCATGCTATTTCCATGCTATTTCTTATAAATCCATGCTTTTTCTTTGAAACCCCATCATGCTATTTCCATGCTGTTTCTTAGAAACCATTGGCGATGCTTAGAAACGCTTCGAAACCTGTGCTATTTGTTAGAAACCCCATCATGCTATTCCCATGCTGTTTCTTAGAAACCCGTTCTATTTCTTAGAAATCCATGCTTTTTCTGTGAAACCCCATTATGCTCTTCCCATGCTGTTTCTTCGCAACCCCATCATGCTATTCCCATGCTGTTTCTTATAAATCCATGCTTTTCTTTGAAACCCCATCATGCTATTCCCATGCTGTTTCTTAGAAACCATGGGTGATGCTTAGAAACGCTTCGAAACTTGTGCTTTTTCTTGAAACCCGTGCTATTTGTGAGAAACCCCATCGTGCTCTTCCCACGCTGTTTCTTAGAAACCCCATCGTGCTCTTCCCATGCTGTTTCTTAGAAACCCTATTGTGCTCTTCCCTTGCTAAGGGATTTATTTGCTGATTGTGATTGAAAGTGAGATTTACACAGATCAGATGGAAAAATTAAGATATTACGGTGGGGTGAAAATTAAGATATCCCATGCTATTTCTAAGAAATCCATGTTATTTCTTAGAAATCCATGCTTTTTCTTTGAAACCCCATGTGCTATTCCCATGCTGTTTCTTAGAAATCCCATCATGCTATTCCTGTGCTGTTTCTTATGAATCCATGCTATTTCTTAGAAATACGTGTTATTTCTTATAAATCCATGCTTTTTCTTAAAAACCCCATGTGCTATTTCCATGCTGTTTCTTCCAAACCCATGCTATTTCTTGGAAACCCCATTGTGCTGTTCCCATGTTGTTTCTTATAAATCTGTGCTTTTTCTTAGAAATCCCTGCTTTTTCTTGGAAATCCATGCTATTTCTTAGATATCCTTGCTATTTTTTAGAAATCCGTGCTATTTCTTAGAAATTTGTGCTATTTCTCAGAAATCCGTGCTATTTCTTAGAAATCCGTGCTATTTCTGAGAAATCCTTGCTATTTATTAACCCCATGTGCTATTCCCATCCTGTTTCTTAGAAACTCGTGCTATTTCTTCGAAACCATATTGTGTTGTTCCCGTGCTGTTTCTTAGAAGCCAATGCTGCTCATAGAAACTCTGTCCTGTGTTTACAAACACCATGCTCTGTGTTGTCCTTGAATACCCTGTGCTTTGTGTTGAGTCATTGCTGTATGTTGCTGTTCTATGCATTTGCTCTTTTGTAGTTGTGTAGTGCATTGTACTGTGGTTTGTGAGTTTGTAGTTTGTGGTTATTTATGGTGCAATGTGTCGTGGCTTGTAAATTATTGGTTGTATTGTGTATTGTGTTGTGGTTTGTAGATTGGTGATTGTGCAGAGCATTGTACTGTGGTTTGTGAGTTTGTAACTTGTGGTTATTTGTGGTGCATTGTGCTATGGTTTGTGATTTTTACATTTATAGTTTTATTTTGTTGCTATGCCTTTTTTATGGATTTGTTGTGTTGCTGTGCCTACTTGTTGCTATGTGGGACTTTTGCTCTGTGTTGCAGTGAACCCTAAGCAATTAACCACAGAGGATCAGGAGTAACATAGCAGTGACAATGCAGCAAACTTTAGCACTCCAGTCTCGGGTGTACACTTGTATTTGCTGCATTTGAGTGCAACATTGAAACAATTTAAAATAGATTTTGAAGCTTAAGGTTAAGGTACTACCAGATACTAGAGCTTCCCAGCAGGTAAGGATGGCTCAGGTGTGACCTTTCGACTACTGAGCGGTCTTCATCGAGGACTGTACAGGCATTGCGTGCCAGGTGGTAAATATAACCCAATGGAAATTTGGGGTGGGCATCACATGGCTCTGTGTTGGAGTGGCGACCCATCCAGGATTGTGCCCAATAGCCAAGGAGACTGCTTAGGCAGCACCAACACTCTGCACAGAGTATGGTCCCAATGGATGGATCACATGGCTGCAACATGCAGAGAGATCACCATCTGTATTTTGCAGTGACGTTACACCACCCCGACCTCCCACCTTCCCCTACCTGTCCGGAGGAGATTATTGTACCTGGCTCACCATGCCTGCACAGTCCCAGACGATGACCATTCGGTGGTAGAAATGTCGGACTTGAGTATTGCCAGCCAAACAGACAAACTAAACGATTGTGCTAACATTTTGAAAATGGATCTTCCTAACCACACCATTTTATTTTTGAGCTTGAAGCACTGGTTACAAGTCAGTACTTTAGATTTGCACCTTGCTTTCTAATAATTCTAACCATTATGAGTTCTGATGCACAAATGGCAGTGCTGAACAGTGGCTAAGTGGTTTAGGGTAATTAGGATAAACATACAGCGTTAATGCTGACCTTGCCAGATTGTTGTGTGGTGGAGTTGTCAGAAAATGCCTGTAGTCATGTTGATATTTGTGGGGGAGGGGTGGGTGGAGGAGGTGGAGTAGGAGGAGGAGGAGGAGGAGGAGAAAGAGGTGGGGAGAGGTACTGTGTTTTTTCCATTATGGCAAAAGCACTGTTGTGCAATAATAATAATAATTGTACCACCAACAACATTATTATTGTAAGATAAATAAACTGACTGACTTATTTTATAAGTCTCTGAGTCCATACCTGTGCTTTTCCTCTGATGAGGCTATGCTTGTGCTGTGCCTTTGCGGCAAACCAAAATACTGCATAATGTAGTGTACGAATATCTGTCCCATGACAATGCATCAACCCTTAAAGGTTGCCCTCGTTACATCACATTGCAGGTGGGCGGAGGAGTGGTACGAGAGGCAAGAAGACGGTGAATTTGTGTGACGTGCTGAGTGTTAAGCTGCACTGGCAGTCTGGGCTTGAGTACACGTCCATCAGAATCCTTCTGGGTCTCACGTTGTTCATGTGCCAGAGGAAAAGCTCCAGGGGTGACAGACTGCAGGAGTGTGCCTTGCATCTCAATAATGCCAGTGACGATCACTGTCGGATGTGGCATGCGCATCTACGTGCAGTCCTTGACAGTGAGTCGATTGGATTGCAAAGAATTGGGGTGGCTAGGTTTTTTTTGTGTTTGTATGTGCGTGTGCAGGGAAGAAGGGCCTACCTATTTTGCACTTTGTGAAGTGAGGCTTTCAATCTGGGATCGCAGCATCATTAAGCCAGTGCTCAGATGGGACTCGAAGCAGGCCACCTAATTTTTCTTACAAGTTGACTGATCATCTGCTCTCCTCTTTAAGTCACTTTAAGTATAGGTAGTAGGATGTAGACAGCCACCGCCTAAGGTAGTACTGTACTACCTTCCTGACTTAGGAACAAGTGGTGCCCAGAACCATCTTACACTCTCCATGTCTAGATTGCTGTCTTACTTTCTGTCTCACACAAACTAAGCTACCGGATTGGCTTTAACTCGCTTTCACTCCATATCTTTACATTCTTTCTCTTTCCTTTCATTTTCTTAAATTCTTCACTTATTTATATCTTCAGTCCTTCTTTGTTAAATTTACGGCCTGGCTTCATTTACAACACAGTCCGTGATTGGAGCCCTCAGCGTAAAAAAAAAGAGAAAAAACAAACTCTTCTCAGTATATTCTTTTATTTTTTGATACTTTTCTGTTTTTTGCCAGGAGCCATGATCATAAAAATGAATACAATAATCTCAATCACTAGCTCTTTGGTTGAGACGTCATGATGGCAGTGAGGAACTGGATAAATAGGTGTGCTATACATAAGTGGTTGGAAGGAATATGAAGGGTTGGGAGTGGGTGGTAAGGAAGGTGGTGGGGTTGATGCAGTAATTGAATCCTTTAACTCTAGGGCTGAAGGTGAAATATTTAATCACTTTTGGATTAATAGAGTGTAACACATTTTGAAGATTACGTAACTAGGCAGAAGGAGATGTGTGGCCTTTGTGTTGGAGGTTATCGAAATGTTGATGTCGAGACAGCTGGCTTTAGGTAATCCTCTTTTCCTGCTGCTTGGAACACTTGATGCTGTTTATCCTCTGCTTGCACGCAGTTGAGTTGTAAAAAACATGATTGGTTGTTGTCCCCTGTAGTGGAATGACCTGGATATGAACCCATTGATTTAAGAGTTTGGATATGAGTGTGCATGAGATGTACTCGTTTTGAAGAACAGAATGTCTTTTTTCCCCCCCATTCATGAACATCAAATGTCTAGACAGGATGGTGCAGAACTAGTGCACTTATCTTTTAGCTGTGTTGTCTGGGTTCGACTCTTGGCCTGACTATGAACCATCATATTGGTGATTCATAGATAGAGTGTTGCATCATGAAGGTGCGCTGTCCTTTGTTTGGATGTTAAGCTCTTAACGGGTCTATCAGAATTAGCTGGTGATCGTAAATATATCTCTGTGTCTTTCGATGAAGAGTGGGAGAGTTATCACAGGCATTCTTTTTATACGCCCGAGATATATATATATATATATATATATATATATATATATATATATATATATATATATATATATATATATATATATATATATATATATATATATATATATATATATATATATATATATCGGGGCGTATTATGTGATACCGGTCGTCCATCCGTCCGTTCCTGTCCGCACTCTAACTCCCAAAGTTTTCAACTTCCACGTTTCATATTTGGTACAAAGGTACAGACTGTGGAGATGGTGTGTCGCGACATACGTTCTTCATCTAAAGTGGTTGCCATGGCAACCAGGATGCTGTTTTCCATGTAGTAGCACAATTCTGTATATACATTCTTGTTCGGGCATATATTGTGCTCACTTGCACTCTTGTTATTTATTTATTTACTTTTTTATGTTGAAGGCTCCAGTCATGGACTAAATAGTCCTCATCGAGACCAGGCCTTAAATAAATGATTGATTGATAGAAAAGTAAGGAAAGAGAGTAAGGAAAGTAAGGAATCCTTTATATAGTTGGAACAACTGTTCAGAGGACAAGAATCTTTGACATCTGAGCAGGACTCCTAATTTCTTTGAGGCAGATTTAGCTATTTGAGTAATGTGTGGATTCCAGGATAAATTTGAAGTTAGAGTAATACCCAGTAGGTTTATTGTATCACATGGTGTAATTGTGGAGATTGGAGAGTTGAGAGGAGTTTTAGAGGGAGAGATGGGAAGAAATTGAGTTTTAGAAGCATTAGACTTAATCTGATTACATTTTCCCCACTGGGAAATTTTGTCCAAATCCAAATTTAAAGAGGTGGCTGTGATGAACCGAGATTTAGATCGAGTGAGGGAAGACGGGGCAGATGCGAAAGACATGGAGGGATGTAATGTTGAGTCATCAGAATACGAGTGTATTTGGTTATTTGTGGAAGAAAGAAGGTCATTGATAAAAAGAATGAAGAGTGTTAGAGACAGGACGGAACCCTGAGGTACACTGCTGTTGATAGGGAAAGGGGGAGATGTTGAACCATCAACAATTACGGAGACAGAGCGGTTGGAGAGAAAGCTTGATATGAGAGAGCAGAGTGAATGAGGAAAGCCAAAAGAGGGAAGCTGGGATATCAGACCCCGATGCCAAACTTTGTCAAAGGCTTTTGAGATATCAAGGCCGGCAACAAAGGATTCCCAAAAGTCTCTCAAAGAAGAGGCCCAGACATTCGTAATGTAAGAAAGGATATCACCTGTGGATCTAGCCTTAAGAAAGCCATATTGGTTGTCAGATAGAAGACTGTGAGATTCAAGATGCTTGAGAAAATGGAAATTGAGAAGACATTCAAAGACTTTTAGAAACGGTACAAGTCAGAGCAATAGGGCGGTAGTTAGAAGGGTTTGAACGATCACCCTTCTTTAAAATAGGCTGTACTTCGGCATATTTTCAGGAAAGAGGAAAAGTTTGGGTTTTAAACTAAACAGAAACAAACAAGCAAGGACTGGTGCAAGTTCTGAAGCACATTCCTTCAAGACACGGGGAGGAATGCCATCTTGCCCATAGTCCTTGCTTATGTCCAGAGAGGAGTATTTTTTGACTGCATGAAAAGAGATTATAGGGAGGGACATATGATTGGTGAGGGGAGCATCAGAGGGAGATGGAATGTTTGAGTCATCCAGTGTGGAGTTAGAGGAGTAAAGAGAACCAAAAAGAGTTGCTATATCAGTCGGAGAGACAGCGATAGTTTCATCGGAACGGAAAAGCGAAGGAAAGGTAGAGCGACAGAAGTTGTTGGAGATACTTTTAGTTAAAGACCAGTAAGATCGATTAGTGAAAGAAGATGAGAGGTTGTCACATTTCTTTTGAATCAAGGAATGCTTCGCCTCACGAATAACATGTTTGCAATGATTTCTGGCGGATATGAAAGCTGAATGCGAGTCGGAGGAAGAAGAGTTTTTATTGATTGCAGTGCGTTGCTCCAAAGTTGCAGTGCAGGAATTATTGAACCAAGAATTAGGAGAGATAGACTAGAAAGAGAAGGGGATAACAGCCTCCATTCCTGTAACAATAACCTCAGCTATACATGCGTTCAGCAGAGATAGAGGCATCACCCGAGGAGAGGCAGTAGTCTTTCCAGGAAAAGTCAGAAAAGAAGTTTCGTAAACCAGTCCAGTCAGCATTATTGAAATGCCAATACTGGTGTCTCGTCGCAGCAGTCGGATGAGAGTAATGGTGGTAAGTAAAGTGATGTTCACAAGATTGTGGTTAGAAGAACCAATTGGAGGTGAAATTGTGCAGTTGTAAATTGTAATGCAACGGATTGAAGGTGAAGAATAAATCTAAAGTGTTGGTAGTGTCGTCATGACGATCTGGGATATGGGTAGGGTGGGTAATAATTTGTTCCCAATCATTAAGAATGGAAAATGTAAGAGCTTCAACTCTCTCAACATTCATGTGGGAATATTTCAGCCACTCCCTGTGGTGTACATTGAAGTCTCCAAGATAGAGAAATTCTGCTTGAGGGTGTTTGGATGGCCTCATGGCAAGAGTTAAGATACTTAAAGAAAGATTTAAGGTTTGTAGAATTAGGACAGCAGTGAGTGAAACAGAGAAAGATAGTGATGGTCAGGAGACAAATCTTAAGCCAGATGACATCAAAGTTTGGAGATTCAAGGTCCATAAGGCATACAGCAGGCATGTTGATGTTGGAGTAGACACAGACTCCTACTTTGAAGCGGAATCATGAGTGAAGGTTGTCGGTCTCTGAGTCTCTGGCAATTGGGTCTCTGAGAGAAGCAATATATTAGGAGAGGAGCCTGCTAGATGATGTTCAACAGAGGAAAGATTCAAAGAAAGACCACGGATGTTGGTGAAATGAATTGAAAAAGAGTCACGTTGGTTCAAAATGCAAGGGTCTTGGGAGGGACCGATACTACAACTGCCTGAGCTGCCCCTTTCATTGGCAGCAGACAGACGGGTCACTGGAGATTCTTTGCACCCCATAATGCCGAGAACTCGGGGCTAACTTTTCGGACTTTATCATATTTAATTGGAGCCTGTCTGAGGGGAAAGAGAGGAAAGAGAAATAATAGAGAGAGAATGTAAAGTGAGTGAAAATAAGTGAGTATGAAAAGTGTATGATGTTTGTTTGCAAGAAAGAGAGATTAAAGCTAGCCCGGTAGTTATAGTTTGAGTGAGACAGAAAGTAAGACCAGCAATCTTCACACGGAGAGTGTAAGATGGTTCCGGGCATCACTTGAATGGGACTCCCAAGTCAGAACGGAAGTACCACCCTGAGCGGTTGGACCATTGGCCCCCTAAAGGAGCTCAGCCACCCTTTTGCAGGTATTGTTTTTAGTCCTGCAAGGTGTCACAGTCACCCTCCCCACTGGTGAGCCAGTGAGGGTAGTCAGTTTAGTTGTCGAGTACCTGACCATGTAGCTGGTAGCACTGGGTTACATGTTATCAGTGGCAGTCAAGAAACCTGACTGACCTGACATTATAGCCAATTTCTGCAAATTAATGACATAACCTACAGGGGGCAGTCCCATCGGTGGTACAGCCAAAGTCCCAGTATAATATGTAATAAATTGGGTATTGAACCAACCATGAACCCTGGCGTAAAATGCCATCCAACATTATAATAGTGACCCACTTCCATAATGGTCTTTCTCTCTGTTATATCATTATAGAATTCCCTAGGCATTCCCCAGGCCAACAATCCATCATTTCTCTGAAAAAGTATACAGTGGAATTGTATTAGTCTGTAAATAGCACAGCATTCTACTCTTCTGTTTATACGCTGGTGAGTGCACCATGCTGAACACTATTATCCTTGCAGCGGTGTGAGGGGGGTGCTCTAACAACTAGATGTCTTTCTCTCAAGTGTTGTGCTTGAACACTATTTCATATGGTCTGCACCGATGGTGCCAGTACGATCTCATTACCGCAGCTTAATGGTCGATATCTAAGATGTCGGGCACTTGTTAACACGGATTGGTGTTCTTGTGGTCCATTGCTACAGTGTCTTCATAATGGCCTGCATTGCACAGAAGTATTTAGCAAGGAAATACCCCAGTAGACAATACAATCACTCACGATTTGGTATTCTTGTAGACCTTCACCAATGTATCTTTGTGATTGAACATCCTCCATTAGTCATGTCGAGGCCTGTCCACACACCCCACTGCAATGAATTATCAGTTTAATCTAGCTGTTTGTTAAAAAAAAAAAGAATTATAAGGTTATAATTACAGACTTACGGTCACCTTGAACCTAAACTTGCTGTTATACTAGGTTTGGAACTGTATTTTGTAAAGTTTGATGTCCATTTTGCAGGTTTTACAAACAGGCCAAGATCACTGAAGGTTATAATAAATTCTCAATGCAAACGAGCTCCAAAGTTGTTTGAGAAAAAGGTGCTTCCTCTTTTCAACCAAGCTGACATCTCCACCGATGTACAAGGTATGCGAGAAGTCCTGATAGGGGTACTAAGGTGAGGTTTGGCTAGTGTGGCTGAAAAGTGGGGTTGTCTTGAAAATGTCACTGACATGGAATATCACCCACCCCCCTTTAAAGGGACACTGACATGGAATATCACCCACCCCCCTTTAAAGGGCCACTGACATGGAATATCACTCACCCCCCTTTAAAGGGCCACTGACATGGAATATCACCCACCCCCCTTTAAAGGGCCACTGACATGGAATATCACCCACCCCCCTTTAAAGGGCCACTGACATGGAATATCACCCACCCCCCTTTAAAGGGCCACTGACATGGAATATCACCCACCCCCCCCCTTTAAAGGGCCACTGACATGGAATATCACATGCCCCTCTTTAAAGGGCAAATGATATGGAATATCACTCCCACCCCCCTCTAAACTTTATGGTAAAATGAAAATGCATGCTTTCTTGATATTTTGACAAAAGTTGGTAAGAATATTTCAAAAGCTAACTCCAGATTTTAAACTGATATGGACTCTGCCCTTCCTGCACATCAGTAGCAAAAACTGATCGGTTATATTATAGCGTAATGAATTGTATGGGTGGTAAATTACCAGAATAGTGAGAGTGACTTATTACCTCCACCACCGAAGGTGAAGGAGGTTATGTTTTCACCCCTTTCTGTCTGTTTGCCTGTTGGGTGGTCGCGAGACTACCCTTATTCTCAGTTTTTCCGTCTGTCTCTGTCTGTATGTTTGTTTGTTTGTTTACATGTAATGGGCAGCTCTGGAGGCCAGAGGAGTCAACTGATTTTGTTGAAACTTGACTGGTAGGTTCACACCAGGATCTAGTATGCTTTTGAGCACCGTTGCTATGGACGCCACTGTTGCCGAGCAACAACGGGACTTTGAAATTTTGAAAAATCCAAAAAAATTGATTTTTTCGAAAATCAAAAATCGGCTTCCTCGCTTTTATGCACACTATAATCAACCTCTTTGTCAAAAAATTTCAGCCTGATCCGTAAAAAACTGTATGACTGGTATGCAATTATGTAGCGACCACCCATGTCGCCTACCGGCTTGTTGGGTGGTCGCTGCTAAACTACCCTTATTCTCAGTTTTTCCGTCTGTCTGTATGTTGGGTGGTCGCTAGACTACCCTTATTTTCACTTTTTCCGTCTGTCTGTATGTTTGTTTGTTTGTATGTAATGGACAGCTCTGGAGGCCAGAGGAGTCAACCGATTTTGATGAAACTTGACAGGTAAGTTCATACCAGGATCTAGTTGTATCCTTTTGAGCACTGTTGCTATGGGCACCACCGTTGCCTAGCAACGGGACTGAAATTTTTGAAAAATCCAAAAAAATCAATTTTTTCGAAAATCAAAAATCTGCTTCCGTGCTTTTATGCGCACTACAATCAACCTCTTTTTCAAAAATTTTCAGCCCAATCCGTCAAAAACTGTATGACTAGTATGCAATTATGTAGTGACCACCCATGTCGCCTTCCGGCTTGTCTGTTTGTTTGTTTGTTTGTTTGTGCACAGGATATCTCAAAAAGTTGTAGACGAATCTGGATGAAATTTTGTCGACAGGTTGGGTGTGTGACAAGGACATTCTGATTAGATTTTGGGGAAGATCCAGATCCAGATCCGACTACTAGAATTTTTAAAGTGATTTTCACCATTGAGAGATAGGGCTAAAAACGATATATAGCATGACATCTCAAAACATTGTGGCCTGATTCAGACGAAACTTGGTGGACAGGTTGGGTGTGTGACAAGGAAGAGTTGATTCAATTTCGGTGAAGATCTGAATCCGGATCCGGATCTGATAATTTTTAAAGTGATTCTTCACCATTGAGAGATAGGGCAAAACTTATATATAACAAGATATCTGAAAAAGTTGTGGAGGGATTCGGATGAAACTTGGTGGGCAGGTTGGGTGTGTGGCAAGGACTAATTGCTTCGATTTTGGTGAGGATCCGAATCCGGATCTGCATCAGAGAATTATTTAATTATTAAGGTGATTCTTCACCATTGAGAGATAGGGCCAAAAACAATATATAGCATGATATTTCAAAAATGTATTGGGCCAGATATGTTCTCGTGGATCAGGCATTGCGTGACGGAGGTTTGCACTCTACTGCCCTTCTAGTTGGCAGGTGTGTTTGTGAATGATTTGAGTTTTAACTTAGAAAATCAACAAGATGGGATGAAGTATCAGAGAAAGTAGCCAAACTATGACTGGTTTCATGGCAGTAGTTATAATAAATAAATTTGATCATTTTTTTTCCTTCAAAATACAATAAAGGACATAACGAGGCAAAACCGAAGGAATTTTACACAAGACCTCCTACACTGATGGATTTATAAAGGAAGGGGGTTATCGGATTTTCACCAGTGTGGGCGTGTTTTACAATAGACTCCCAATAAGTGGTGATAATGGGAAGACACAACACTCCATTAAACAAGCATCAAAACTAATTTTTCACTCAAACCGATTCCCCTTTTCACACAGAGAATACTCGACTTTTGAAATAATGTATGAATGCAAACGGGCCTTTCACGCATGTGCTGTGTGTGTGTGTGTGTGTGTGTGTGTGTGTGTGTGTGTGTGTGTGTGTGTGTGTGTGTGTGTTTACATTGACTCAGTTGTGCTCGACGGGCACTTTTAACCTGCCATCACTAGCGTGAAATGTATGATTCAGATAGTCTCTTAAACATAATTTTCAGCATTTAAACGAAAGAGTAGCAATTTCGACATGGTTAACCATAATTATTATGTTCCTCGATGCAAATCGGACTCGCTGAAATTTCGGAAATACGAGAAATATTCGTGGACGAAATTGAGAAGTGTTGAGTTTCTATCATTTCCTGTTAATATGAGTGAGTGTCCACAGTGGAAACACTGTATATTAAACGCGCACACGGATACTTCTTTTAACAATAGACGCGAATAAGCAGTATCATTTCTCTTGTGGCTCAGGAACCAAACAAACTATATTTATAACAGCTCTCACAGCTCCCTAACTGCCAACCCTTTCTTTTTTTATATCTTTCAATCCAGACAAATCTCACACTCTCACTATGTCTCTTCGAAAGGACAGTTTAAAAAACCCCCCCATCCACTTTCTCAACAATCCTCTGGAAGAAGTCCTTTCTTTCAAGCTTCTGGGTCTCACTATCTGCCATGACCTTTCCTGGGAAAGTCACATTTCCAACCTCGCCTCCAAAGCCAGTCGCCGACTGGGAATCCTCCGTCGTGCAAAGTCCTTCCTCGGCCCACCTGAGCTCCTGACCACTTACAAAGCTTTTGTCCGTAGCCTGATGGAGTACTGCTCTCCCCTCTGGGCTGGTGCTCCTGCCTCCCACCTTTCTCGGCTTCACGCTGTCGAAACCAGGGCATTTAGGATCATCGGCATCTCCCGCAATGATGATGAGTCTTTGGGCCTCTCACTCAATCACCGCAGGTTGGTCGGTGGTCTTTCTGTCTTCTACCGTCTCCTCTCCAGCCTTTCCCCCCCTGCTCTCTCTGCGATTTGTCCCCACCACATTTCCACAGGGTGCTCAAGGTCAGCCAACAACCCCCTTCTGGTAAAACTACCAAAATCACTCTTTCATTCCTCTTTTTTCCCACCTTTGGAATAAACTCCCTCACTCTATTCTTTCCCATTCTTCCCTCCAGGCTTTCAAAACAGCTGTTCACCACCACCTCTTATCATCCCCCATCCAAATCCTCGATTTCTTCTACCCCCGATAATCCACCCGAGCCCACTTCCTTCAATTCCCCTGCTTTCCTTCCTGAAAGTCCCTGTAATGTCCATCTTCCATTCCCCATGTTCCCCATCCCATCCCTCTCTCTTCCACAGATCTCCTGTGTCTGTTCCCCACTGTTTTGTCCCTCCCACTCCCGCCCCTCTTGTCTCATGCCCCTGGCTGTGCATTGTGTTAGCTCTCATACGAGCCTCGCCAAGGTATCCAAAAAAAAAACAAAAAAAAACACTCCCCCACTCCCATAAAAATCATTAATAGTAAATATCATCATTTTTAACTTAACATGTACATTCACAAACCCCAAATATGTCCTTCCCGTTGGTGTTCAGAAGCACCCAAACGAGATGCAGTGTTTACTTCTGGGAAACCTCGCCTCCAAAGCCAGTCGCCGACTGGGAATCCTCCGTCGTGCAAAGTCCTTCCTCGGCCCACCTGAGCTCCTGACCACTTACAAAGCTTTTGTCCGCAGCCTGATGGAGTACTGCTCTCCCCTCTGGGCTGGTGTTCCTGCCTCCCACCTTTCTCGGCTTCACGCTGTAGAAACCAAGGCATTTCGGATCATTGGCATCTCCCGCAATGAGGCTGAGTCTTTGGGCCTCTCACTCAATCACCGCAGGTTGGTCGGTAGTCTTTCTGTCTTCTACCGTCTCCTCTCCAGTCTCGCCCCCCCCCCCCCTGCGCTCTCTGCGATTTGTCCCCACCTCATTTCCGCAGGGCGCTCAAGGTCCGCAAACAACCCCCTTCTGGTAAAACTGCCAAAATCAAGAATCACTGCTCACCTTCACTCTTTCATTCCTCTTTTTCCCGCCTTTGGAATAAACTCCCACACTGTCTTCAATCCCATTCTTCCCTCCAGGCCTTCAAAACAGCTGTTCACCACCACCTCTTATCGTCCCCCATCCAAATCTTCGATCTTTTATACCCCCGTTAATCCACCCCAAACCCACCTCCTTTCCTAAATTCCCTGCTTTCCTTCTTGAAAGTCCCTGTAATGTCCATCTTGTATTCCCCATGTTCCCCATCCCATCCTTCTCCCTTCCACAGATCTCCTAATGTCTCTGTTCCCCACTGTTTTGTCCTTCCCACTCCCTCCCCTCCTGTCTCATGCCCCCCTTGATGTGCGTTGTGTGTTAGCTCTCATACGAGCCTCGACAAGGTGTACAAAAAAAAATGTACCTGATACAGCTGGCTCGCACGTCAATGTAGCTCACACAAGGTTTGTGTATTTCCACACTGCGAAGATGTCCTTTGCCAAAGAGTTGGTTACCGTTACTTGGTAATGACACACAGCATCATCTTTCCAACTGCAGACATCCATTAAATAAATCACCAAGCCTGCCATGTTCACAGGAGGCACTCCCACGTGGCATTCTGGGAAGGTTCAAAGCCCATTCACTGGTAGCGATCCGTTTGGGGTTTGTATTGTACACATCCGTCCACTCGCGTCTTGCACTGGCCCACATGGTCATGAGTTTGCATGATGAGCAGCTGCCCGTTCGGCGAGCTGAGAAAGTTCTCCAAGTCTTTCGTTGTGCAGAGACAGAACCCTTTCTCTCGGTACCTTTTGAAGTATTTTTGGCTTCTTTTGGAATCTTCCTGAACCATTTTAGGTAACAATCCTTGTCTCACACAAACAATACTGTGCTTTTTAGTGCCCCACACACCGCTGTCTCTAAGTGTTTCTGAGTATGTGTACTGAGCATTCTGAGGTGGATTACATTATTTCAAAAGTTGCGTATTAGATGAAGGGACAATCCTCCAAAATGCAATGGAATTGTAAAACAGACTATAAATTGGTGGTAAGGATACATTAAGGGAAGCAAGAAAAAGAAAAATCTAGAAGGGGATAAATGGTAACACGTCTATAAATAAGACCAAGAACTGATAAGCAAGAAAAGTCGAGATCCGAGGACAAATGGTATAAGGGACCATGGAGATAACCTGAAGAACCTGTGTTGTGTCCCGTTGGTTGTTATCTCTATATCCAGGTTTCAGAGGATGGAACGGAGACCTCCCAGGTCTCAAAGTGTCCACCTCCATGCGTGTGTGTATCGTTGGTTGTTAACTCCACATGCAGGTTTCAAAAGGTGGAACGGAGCCTTCCCATGTCTAAGTGTGTGTGTGTATATGTATATGTATATGTGTGTGTGTGTGTGTGTGTGTGTGTGTGTGTGTGTGTGTGTGTGTGTGTGTGTGTGTGTGTGTGTGTGTGTGTGTGTGTGTGTGTGTGTGTGTGTGTCCGTCCATTTGCGAGTTTCAGAAGGTGGAAGGAAGTTGTCCCAGAACTCAAAATCTCCACCTCGTTTTTCGGTAAAGGATCATTATTCATGAAGGAAATTATCAACTGGTTCATGAATCTTTCTCTTTCACCATTCGTCCCCCATGCTTCACACACAGAACATGCTTTCTCACCATTGCAATGTACTCCGTTTTGAGCATCATTTTCAGGAGTCGGTGTTAAAAAAAAATTGACCACACCTCCCCAGTAAAATGTTCCATCAAGCTCCATCAGTAAATTCATTTGCAATTCTAATGGTATGCATTCTGTGCGAAATTCTACTTTTTGGCCCAGTTAGGCACTTTATTGTATTTCAAAAGAACAATGGAAATCAAAATAGATCTTCTCTTTATGGCTGCCATCTTGTCATTATTTGACCATTTTTCTTTGATATTCCTCTCACATCCTCCCTCCACAGGCAAGAGTGTTTGACAGTCTTTTATGTTGCTTCTTTCTACTGTGTTCAAATTTTTTTTTCCTACAAGTTTGGTGGTGGCTCAACGGTCAAAGTGGTTGGATTAGGATCGTAAGGTCCTGAGTTGAAGTCACAGCCCGACACAAATATCACCATGCTGGTCGACTCGGCCTGTCATCCTTCCGATTTTGGCAAAATGAGACATAGCTTGCTGGGAGTGAGCCGGTTGAGTATCCTGTGTCGGAGTGGTGACTCGTCCAGGATTGTACCCACTTGCCAATTAAACTGCCTCAGCAGCTTCATGTGCCTGATGGTGTGAGGCTGGATCATCCAACCATATTTTATATATCAGAAGTTACTGAAGTTGGCTGATATTTTTTTGCCATGCCTCACATCAAAAGCTTTGTAAGCCATATAATATGGCTTGTCCTCAAAATAATCAAGGTTAAAGTGTTCAGAAGAGAGTACATTATTGACTTGGACACGTCCAATCCTCTCTTGTTGGCAAACAAATTTTGACCATTTCGGTATTGTTACCAGGTCTTTTGGGGTGCTGGGGGAACAGGGAGACTCACTTTGACTTACTTGCAATTGAACAAAATCCATTCACTCTTTTCTTCTCCATTTGTTAAAACATGCAATTCATTCTGGTGTAAAAACTGCCGAACACACACCAATGCTCAACCTGAGAAACAACCTTAAGCTGATAATATCATTTCCCGATTCAAACTAGTAATTTAGTACTTTTGCTTTTAAACGGTGGAGCAATCGATTCTGGGAAGGTAAGTTTGCTAGAGGTATGCACACTCACTTCTGAGCTGTCCTGCTTTGGTTTGAATCTCGACCAAGCTACAAACTACCATCCTGGTGTTGCACAGGCAGGGTGAAACATCAATGTGTATGCTGTTCTTTGGATGCATTTTAAACGAAGAGTCTCATCTGCTGGCATTATTTGGTGGATGTGAAAGATGCCAAGGTGTCCTTCATGAAGAGTAGGTGAACTATCCGTTGGCACCATGAAAAAAAATTACAAATTCCTGCCTGGACTGCAGGGAGCAAATGGTCTGGTCTTCTCGGAGGCTCCTTGACACCAGGTTACACGGCCTTGCATCACAGAATCTGGTTGGTGTCTGGGCAACAGCTTCTGCACTATAAATCAAATTAAGCATGTGCTTCATATATTTGATGCAAACCTCCTCCTTTGGATATAAAGGGCAACCTACACATACATTTATATTTGTTTCCTGGTCATGAAAGTTCAATCTTTTCAAGTACAATACAACTGCAGTCTGTTTTCAACCCAACAACATAAGAGAGGGAACATACAATGGTGAGAAACAAGTTGTGGTTGTTACTCTCAGTCCAGATTTGGAAAACGGTGGATGGTGGGTATGTGGGAAGCCAGCAGTGCTGGTACTATGGGATGTGTAAGCTGGCATGTTGTCCCTTGCCAAACCTCCTGTGTAGGTAATCAAGGTGCTTGTTGCTCTGCAGTGGTGACAGCAGCAGCAGGCGTCTTGCCTTGCACGCACGCGCATGTTGCTTTCCGAGGAGCAGACAACCGGAAATGATTAATGGCACAGCGGAGCCTCGTCAAAAATGTTGTTCAAAGAGTGCCTTTCAGAGTGTTTTTTTCCCCCCTACAGTTAAACTCAGAACTAAATGAGATGTGCTCAAGGCAGCTTACACACTGGCTGTGTGATGTGGAACCATAGCGTCTGTATACCATGCATTTGATATTATTTATATATTTTTTTTCTAACCATGTGGCACTACCTTTTCTGTCACCATTTAGTGACAGATGATGCTGACCACGCCAGCAAGGTGCTTCACTCCTGTAGACTGAGTGAGTATGATGGGTAAGTCAACAGTCTAACTTATCGAGTGCTGCTCGCACATTGCCCAATGTGTCTACTCCATTTACAGGAAACACTTTCAACATTCAGCTTTTACCATGCGTCTTCAATGAGACAAATACCTGGCGTTTCAACTCGGCCTTAATGCACGCAAATCCATCGTTTTAATTTAAATGAGGCTTTTCAATACCCTACGTTCTTAACATTAACTGCGTTTTGATATACATATATTTTGCCTGGTTTTGCATACGTATTATTTGTTTTGTATTCTGTAAGATTTTCCCTTTCCTATTACTTCTTCCTTTGTAACATCCAAACTTCAGACCATCCAGAGTGTGATGAAATAAACAGGATGTTGATTGAGGTATGCTAATTAACCACCATGGGAACCAAGGAGAAGCTGATGATTCTGGCATTAACTATCTTTTGCTCTGATGAAGGGTTAATGCCTGAAACCTCACCTTCTGCTTGCTTCCCATGGCGGTTAGCATACCTCAATCGATTAACACCCCGTTGATGTCATCCATTGGTCTACCTGTCTGCCAACACAGATCGACAGTTGCCTTCACTTTCCCAGCAAGGCTAGTTCTTCATTCTACTTCCAGAATATGTTTGTGTTGCTAACATTTGGTCCTGCAGGACTGAGGTCGTTTTCCTGATTGTCTCTCTTACTCTCTACCCCCTCTCCCACCCCACCAACTCCAGGCTACTCCTGCTCCTCACTAAATTGCAGTGTTACAGAAATATTGTGGCTTTGAAAAGGTACAAAGTAAATACGCATAACATCATCAGAATTTGATGAATAGGCCATTACATTCCAACCAACCAATAAACTATTCCACAGCCAGCTGTGCAATTTATGGCAGGTTATGCTTCTGGCGATGTCTGTTCATAGGTTTGGATAAATCGGCCAAAAATACCAAGTTTTGATTTCGTAACATGAATATATAGCCACCTAAAATGAAGGGGTGGGTGCAGGAGTTGGTGTGATTATTGTGAGAGAAAAAATCCGATCAGTTTTATATTTGCAATCAAGAACCTCACAAATGTAGATCCTTTCCTCTTATCTCCCACATGTTCTTACCCTTCTTTCTTTCTGCTATCATCCTCTCTTCTTCCCTTTCTCCAGTTTGATTCTCCTAATTTTGAGCTCCCATGCATATGTAATAAAAAGATGTTCCCGAGGGTGTTGGTTTTGGTTCCAAACAAAATTTACAAGAATAAATGGGGACTGTGGCGGCCAACCGGTGATTACATTGGACTGGGATCCCAGAGGCTGCGGGCGCAAATCCAGCTGATTGCAGCAGTTTTGAAGATATGAATTCTAAGCTTCTGGAAGTCAAGCTAGTCACCAGAGGATTCCCATGTCACCAGAATTGTTGGTTAAAAAAAACAAACACCCATCTGACTCAGAAATGAACTTCAGGGTGGAGGGAAAATCTGTCTGACTCACTTGCAGGTTTGGTCTATATGTGATGCTTGTCCACTCATTACCCTCGCCAGAGGAGAGGGTATTGCATTTGTGTCAGTTTGTTACTTTCAAAGAAGACTTGCAAGTATATTGGTTGGTCTGGTCTGTTATTCTGTCTGTCTGGCTGTTTGTTTGTTTGTCTGTCTGTCTGCTTGTGTGTCATTTGCCTATTTTTTACTCCGATCTTCAGGAAACTTCACCACCTGGTGGAGGTCGCGACATGCTGGAAGCCTATTATTTTTGAGGTCAGGTCAGGTCAGGTATGGATGGGAGAATGCACCAGAGCAGCATGTCGCTGCGTTCACTTTCCGTTGGTACCCCAGGGGCCTCCGTCTGGCCATCGCCCAGGTAGATGCCTGGCACATTCCCATCTCCTTGAGATGCTAATCAACCTGCTGCAACCGCAAGGCAAGTGGTCGGCCCGTTGGCCTCCTCCTCTCATGAGGCTCCCTCGCTGAGAGAATCTGGTGAGCAGGATCAGCATCAGGAAAATGAGCCACATGTCCAAACAGCCTCACGGACAATGCAGTGAACAAATCTCATTTAAGTCTCTCTCAGAAACTGCTCGTTGGACACAGTCTGACTAGTGATAGTCAAGGATTCTCTGAAGAGACCCGGTACCAAAGGAATTAAGTCTCCATCTCAGATCGCTAGTCAGAGTCCAAGCCTCACATCCATAGAGCAAGACTGGAAGCACCAAGGACCTGTAGACTCGGACTTTCTTCCTCCTGCACAGGTACCGACAGTGCCACACCCCATGATCCAGTGAATCCTTGACTCCCCAGGCCCGACTTAGATGTCTATTGACTTCTGGCTCACAGCCAGCAGAGACATGAATATCACTGCCAAGTTAAGTGAATCTCTCTGTGACCTCAACATTCTCACCACAAACAGGTACAGACAATATTGCAGCATCCAAGATGTCATTGAAAGCCTGGATCTTAGTTTTGACCCAGGAAACCCATAATCCCGGTGGTTCTGCCTCCTCATTCAGCACCTCAAGGGCCCCCAAAAGGATATCCAGAGTCTCCGCAAAGGTGACGCCATCATCTGCAAAATCAAGGTCAGTGATCTTGACATTCCCAAACGATGCACCGCAGCTTGATCTCTCCAACATCCTCCCGAGAATCCAGTCCAAACAGGTGCTGAAAAATGTGGGAGCCATTGCACACCCCTGACGAACTCCAGTAACAACTGGAAATAAGTCAGAGATGGTATCACCACATCTCACAGCACTCTCAGTACAAGAGTATCGTTCAGACATCAGATTGATCAGTTTTAGTGGCACCCCACGAACACCAAGAATCCTCCAGAGGGCATCCCAATTGACCGAATCAAATGCTTTGCAGACAACAACATCGGCTGCAAGCAGCCCCTGCCAAAACTCTCGTCTGTGTTCGGTGAGGACGCGAAGAGCAAGGATACGGTTAATCATTGACCTCTTTGGTGTAAAGCCTGACTGTTCTGGGCACGAGTGCTCAAGCAGATTGTGGTGAACCCTATCAAGAATTATCCAAACAAAGACCTTTCCCAGCACTGAGAGCAGCATCACCCCTTGGTCGTTGTTGCAGTCCTAGTGGTCACCCTTCCCTTTCCAGAGAAGGACAACAAGGCCCCTCTTCCAGTCAGTTGGGATGATGCCTGCGCTCCAGGCAAAGCACAGAACTGCATGCAACGACTTGAGTACAGCATTTCCACCAGCCTTGAGAAGTTAAGCATGGATGCCACAGATCCCTGGAGCTTTACTCCATTTCAACCGGTTCACCACAGCCTGTTTTTCCACAAGCGAAGGTGGATTACAGTTGATTGAAGGGTCAGAAATATGGATAGTAACACCTCTGACATCCATCTCAACAGCTGGTGGATAACCTGGTACAGCTGCTCAAAGTAACCGGCCGAGCGGGCCTTCACTTTGGACTCCTCTGTCAAGAGCCCACTACCCTCAGCTCTACTGCAGTGCACCAAGGGACGGGCTTGGAGGAACACAATGTGCAAATTCCCCTGAAAGCAGGATGTGAATCAACTGACCACAGGTGATGCTGTACCCCCTCTCAGATTCCTCGCACATCGGCCTCCTTGTCCACCCTCAGCACACGTACAGTTTTATGCCTCAACTCCCTGAACAGCGCAGCTCTGCCATTATCTCTGGCCCTGCAACTCTGGTCAATGGTATCCAGTGACCTTTGAGAGATAAAATTCTTCTTTGCCCCATGGTGAGTTCCAACACATCTACTGACAACATCAAGGATGGTGGTCTTAAAGGCACTCCACAACTCTTCAGGATTCTCCAAAGCAAACAGACCACCCAAATCCCCACTCATCCTGTTTGCAAACTCCTCAGCTACCCTCTCATCCTTGAGCTTGCCAACATCCAGCTAAGGCTGAGATGGCACCATTCTCCTGGATTTAAGCTGCAACTTCAGAGTTGCTACAATAAGCCTGTGGTCAGTATTGAGGAACTGAACACTCCGGTAGACCCTGCAGTTCTGGATCATCTTTGCGACCATCAATGAGAAATGGTCAATCTCCTTTCCCACACAGCCAGCATTGGAATACTAAGTCCAGCGATGAGCCTGTGGGCACTGAAACCATGAACCAGCCACCCTAAGTCCATGACTTCTTGCAAAGTCAAGGAATTTCGTGCTGTTCTGGGTCACAGTTCCAGACCCATGGGGACCAACACACATCTCATAACCATCCTGATCAGTTCCAGTCGATGCATTGAAATCCTCCAAGACTGGAAGAGTATCTCGCATGGGGCACTGATCAACCACAGACTCAAGCATGGCATGGAATGCATCCTTCATGGTGAGATCACTTGTCTCAGTCAGAGCATAAACAGAGACCAGGGAAACAACACCCAAGGTGTGACGAATTATTTTTCTCAAAATACGCTTGTTGACCGGTTGTTGACCGATACGCTTGTTGACCGATACGCTTGTTGACCGATAATACCTTGTTGACCGATACGCTTGTTGACCGAAATACGCTTGTTGACCGATAATACCTCAATTATCATTGGAGTCAGCTTAATGGATACAGCTGCAGCAACTCCTTGGGCATGGTAATCATCAGAGCGTCCAGACGAATCGTAGGTGTATCCACCTGCCATGATCTCACCACTGTCTGGTCTTCGAACTTCAGGGAGTGCTGCAATACCAATGTTCAAATGCTTGTACTCAGATGATAACAGAGACAGTTGATAATCCTCTCTTCAGGATAGGACATTTCAGGCACCCACCTAAAGGGACTGCCTCAGGTTAACCCTCAGAGACCGCCGTCTGGTGGACGACACATCAGCACCACCCTAACACACACTACCGCAACCTGACCCGGGAAGGTTACCCCATGGTTTTCCTCCTAACATCAAAGAGTGGGGGTACCGAAGGCTTTGCTCCAATCCGGTGAGTTTCCCTGCGAAGGGCACTGCACAGGAGGTACTCCCATGGAGTGGATTTTCAGATTTCTATGTGTTTTAGTGTTTTGCGGAGTGAAGGGTTTTATGGTGGCTGGAGTGCAAATCCTGCCACCAACCTCCTAAGAAAGACAGTTACCCAACTGCAGATGTCCGCAGACACAGTTGGGCACGAGATATGGATGCCTGTTGGCTCACAAGGAGCTCCTCCGCCCTTTGAGGTCAAAAGGTCAAGGTCAGATAAATCATCAATTTTCAAGGGATTCACTTGATGTCTATGATATACTGTTGTGGATCTGAGTTCAACACGAGGAGAAGCGCTCGGGTCCCTCTCGAATGCCCGGTCCTGAGGCCACCAGCCGCAGATAACTCCACCACCCGATGGGTTGCTTGTCAATCACGAATGCCAATTGGTGCTGCCAATTCTGGCAGGGATCTTCCTACTTCGTGTTACCATTTCCGGTGGATTGACAGCATCAAGGGGCTCGTGCCATCGATGCGCACTTGCTTTACTGAACCTGATCAGGTGCAGCTCAGCAAAGCTGCCAACTGGCTCAGATGTAGAGCCAATCGGTGGGGTAAAACTTCCTGGCTAACAAAGCGTGCGGACTATGCGAGATCAATGGAGGGAAGGACGCTACGAACTTGGTGAATGTCAGCAACAATGGTAGCGGCAGCATTGTGGTGAGTTGTGGTTGGGGTGGCATGTTGTTCATTGTGGTTGAGGTGGAAATGGTGAATGGACAGAGAGATTGGGTAATGTTTCAATGAAGTGGCGTTTTAATAAAGGCGTCTTGAGGTTGTGTGAATGTTGTATCGTTGGTGGGTCGAGTACGGTGAAGGTTGTAGTGATATGCCAGTCGGATTATGGCATGCGATTGAAACTCGGACTTGGCGCGCATATGCAAATGACTGGGTGGCCCTATTTGTTGTGTGCCTTGGCATACTTGCTTGCATGATAGATTTGTAAGAGAGATTCATATGCAGAGGAGTAAGATGGCAAAAGATAGGGGAAAAAACTACCGAATCCCACAAAATGAATATTGGCCCATAAACTCATTACACATCAGGGAAGAGCTATCTGAAACGAATAATAACAAAATATCTATTTTGGGAACCAATATATGTGTGCCATTTGCCTCCGGGGTCACAGTTCACAGAACTGTCACAATACTGTATATACAACTTTAAAATATGGGTGGACGGTGAACCCTTGTCGAGGTGAAGTCTTTGTCGGCCCATGTGAGGATGTTTTGAAATTATGTACTGTTTCAACGTGAGTTGGACCATGAATACATCTATTAATTGCTTATTATTGGACCTTGACTGCGTCTTGATTTCGAACTATTGGAACATACCTTTGAGACATGTGGACCTTTAGAGCCCTTACACCTTTTAGACCCCTTAGATATTTTAGACCCATGACGAGGGGGTAAAGAGTAAGAAGAGGTAAAGAGGAATACTTGGGGTGTCTCTGGTGTGTACTTGGAAGAGGTGCAGGTGAGTTGCAAGGAGGAAACTGAAAAAGACCTTTTATACGATTTAGACCATTTTAGACCTTTTATACCCTTTAGGACCCGAAGACCCTGTAGACACTTTACACCCCATTTGAACACTTAGTCACAGAATACCCTAAAGAGCCCATTTGACCTTCTGTCTTAGGGCCTTCTGCCATAACACTTGAGAGCCAGTCATAATCAAAAGGACCCCCCATTGGTAAACCACATCAGTACCAAGCTAAGAGGGCACAAAATAGAATTAATTAATTACATTTCTCTTTCTTTTTTTCAGGTTCTGCTCATCTTGGTTTGTGTCTTAGTAAAAAGTCCCACACGGCAAAGGGAAATGCCCCACGTGGCAGAGGGGAAATAGTGTCCATGACAACAATTTCATCCCCATTATAATTAAATGGGAAATGTTTGTAATTTTATTATTGCCAAACCACAGGAATTTTTCAAGATATCATATTAAACCTTACACAGCTTAGTTGTACTTATGTGCTGTATATGTGTATAAAATCTGGTCAAAATTAGTCAAAGGTCAAGCAAGGTCAATGCCATCCAAACCATGTAAAACACCGATTAGGTGCCAATTAGAAAATGTATCCATCAAACTTGTTATGCGCACTTGTAAAACTTCATAGGTCAAAGTTACCAAATTACCAAATTGCTGTTCCCATGGCAACTTATTTATTTGGATTTCACAAGTATAATGCGATGTATGACATATTTCTTGTTTGTTTCTTTCTTTCTTTGTCTTTGTCCACACATAATGTACTGTGCGAACATAGACCACAAACACCACCTGGTAGTAGCCAGTATTACTCGTTATCTTTTTTTCAGTACCTCCATAAAGTATCCATCATTAGAATGTGAGGACGTCAATAAAGTATGTACAATTATAGTACGAGCATTAGAGCCTGGTGTTGGCGCAGTGGTTCGGGCAGCGGCTTGGGATCCAAAAGGTCCTGAGTTCAAGCCCCGTTGGGCCACTGAATTAATACACCAGGAGGTTGACTCAGCCTGTTATCCTTCTGAGGTCGGCGAAGTAAGTACTAGTGTACTGGGCCCGGTGTATACCCCGGTTAAAATCGGTGTACAATATCCCTGTGTCGTAAGAGGCGACCAGGGTTGCGTCAGGAAGGGCATCCAGCGTAAAACCTGTGCCAAATCATTATGCGGATCATAACTGATGATCTGCTGTGGCGACCCCTAACAGGAGCAGCTGAAAGAAGAAGAAGAAGAAGAAGAAGAAGAAGAAGAAGAAGAAGAAGAAGAAGAAGAAGAAGAAGAAGAAGAAGAAGAAGAATTATAGTACGAGCATGTCTATAAAGTATGTAAAATTGAAATGCGAGTACATCTAAAAGTATGTGCAATTAGAATGTGAGTTTGTCTATAATCTATAAAGTATGTACAATTCGAAAGTGAGTGTGTTGACAGAGTATGTCCAATTAGAATGTGATTATGTCTATAAAGTATGGCAATTAGAAGGTGAATATGTCAATAAAGTATGTACAATTAGAATGTGAGTATGTTGATAAAGTATGTTCAATTAGAAAGTGAGTAAGTCTGTAAAGTATGTACAATTAGAATGAGAGTTCGTCTATAAAGTATGTACAATTTGAATGTGAGTACATCTACAAATTATGTACAATTACAATGCGAGCCCGTCTTTAAAGTATGTCCTCTTAAAATGTGTCCATAAAAGATGTACTTTTAAAACGTGTGTTTCTACAAAGGATGTACTATTAAAATATGTGTTTCTATAAAGGATTTCCTCTTAAAATGTGTGTCTATAAAGGATGTACGATTAAAATGTGTGTGTGTGTGTGTGTGTTTATAAAGGATGTACTATTAAAACGTGTGTCTATAAAGGATGTACTATTAAAATGTGTGTGCCTATAAAAGATGTGCTATTAAAATGTGTGTCTATAAAGGATGTACTATTAAAATGTGTGTGCCTATAAAAGATGTGCTATTAAAATGTGTGTCTATAAAAGGTGTGCTATTAAAAAGTGTGTCTATGAAAGATGTACTTTTATAATGTGTGTTTCTATAAAGGATGTACTATTAAAATGTGTGTTTTTCAAAGATGTTTTATTAAAAATGTGTGTGTCTATAAAAGATGTGCTATTAAAATGTGTTTCTATAAAAGATGTACTTTTACGATGTGTGTGCCTTTATAGGATGTACTATTAAAATGTGTGTTTTTCAAAGATGTTTTATTAAAAATGTGTGTGTCTATAAAAGATATGCTGTTATAATATGTGTTTCTATGAAGGATGTACGATTAATATGTGTGTTTCTTTTTAAAATGTGCTATGAATATGTGTGTCGATAAAGGACGTATTATTAAAATGTATGTTTCTCTAAAGGATGTACTATTAATATGTGTGTTGATAAAAGATGTGCTATTACAATGTGTGTTTCTATAAAGGATGTACGATTAACATGTGTTTCTTTAAAGAATGTAATATTATTATGTGTGTTTCTTTAAAGAATGTACAATTGATATGTGTGTTTCTTTAAAGAATGTACTCTTAAATGTATGTGTCCATGAAGAATGTACTATTCAAATGTGTGTGTCTGTGTCTATAAAGGATGTATGATTAAAATGTGTGTTTCTACAAAGAATGTACTATTTAATGTGTGTTTCTATAAAGAATGTACTATTAATATGTGTGTTTCTGTAAAGAATGTGCTATTGAAACGTGTGTTTCTCCAAAGGATGTACTCTTAAAATGTGTGTTTCTCTAAAAGATGTACTATTAAAATGTGTGCTTCGATAAAGAATGTACAATTAAAATGTGTGTCTACACCACCGGTCAAAAGTTTTAGAACACCCCCATTTTTCCAGTTTTTACTGAAATTTATGCAGTTCAAGCAGTGAATAACCTGAAATGGTACAAAGCCAAGCGGTAAACTGTAAGAGCTTAAAAAAACAAAGTTTAGGTTACCAAAAACTTAAAAATAATGTAAATTTCAGTTGTTAAAAAAGGCCCTTTCAGGGAACAAGTAATGGGTTAGCAACTGCAGCTGTTCTACAGCAATGGAAGTAAATTAAGCCTTGAAGGTTCATGAAAACAATTCCTACAGGTGTCCCAGATTTTGTTGATTAGTTACAAAAACCCTCTGTCTGTATAAAAGCAGTGTTGGAACAGACTGTGTTGCTTCACCCTCTGAAGCATTATTTGGACAATATTGCACTGCAGGAAGTAGTGTATTGCTGTCATAATGGTGAGAAAAAGACAATTATCAAAGGAAGACAGACAGACCATTGTAACCCTTCAAAGTGGAGGTCTTTCCTTCAGAGAAATTGCAAAGACGCCAAGGTGTCAGTGAGTAGTTTCCTACACCATCAAAAGGCACTTGGAAACTGGAGGAAACTCTGACAGGAAGGTCTGGCAGACCCATAGCCACAACACAATCAGAAGACAAGTTTCTGAAAGTCAACAGCTTGCGTGATAGGTGGCTCACAGGACAGCAGTTTCAAGCACAGCTTAACACTAGTTGAAGTGAGGAAGTGTCAGTTTCAACTGTGAAAAGAACATTCGAGCTGCAGGTTTGACAGGTCGAGTGGCAGTAAGAAAGCCATTGCTAAGATGGCAAAGTAAGAAAAAGAGGCTTGCCTGGGCCATGAAGCACCACTAGTGGACTACTGAAAACTGGAAGAAGGTCTTATGGACCGATGAATCAAAACTTGAAATCTTCGGTTCATCACGCAGGGCTTTTGTATGCCGCCGAGTAGGCGAAAGGATGGTTCCTCAGTGTGTGACACCAACTGTCAAACATGGACAAGGAAGCGTGATGATCTGGTGCTCTTTTGCTTGATCCAGAGTCGGCAACTTGCACAGAATGACTGGGACCCTGAACCAAAAGGGCTACTACAACATTTTGCAGCATCATGCAATATCCTCTGGTCTATGCCGAGTTGGTCAAGGGTTCATCCTACAGCAAGAAACTACCCAAAACGTACCTTCAGGCTATGTCAGAACTACCTTAGAAGAAAATAACAAGACGGTAAGCTTCAAATCATGGAATGGCCAGCACAGTCTCCAGACTTAAACCCCATCGAGCTGGCTTTGGATGAACAAGACAGAAGGGTGAAACCAAAGCAACCTACAAGTGCAACACATTTGTGGGAACTTCTGCAACAGTGTTGGGAAGAACTTTCCAAATAATATTTGATTTCCATTGTCGAAAGAATGCCACGAGTATGTTCGGCTGTTATATCCGCAAAAGGTGGTTACTTCGATGAGTCAAAATTTTAGATTAAATTTTGTTAAACAAAACGATTCCATGATTTCTTTTTTATCTGCAATTGTTTATTTGTTCTGTGCTTTAATTTTAGAGTACATTGAAACAAACTGCTTAAATTTCAGTAAAACCTGGAAAAATGGGGCTGTTCTAAAACTTTTGACCGGTAGTGTATAAAGCATGTACTATTATTATGTGTGTTTCCACAAAGAATGGACTATTAAATATAATTCTATAAAGGATGTACTATTAACGTGCATGTTTCTATTAAGAATATACTATTAATATGTGTGTTTCCATAAAGAATGTACTATTAAAATGTGTGTGTGTCTATAAAGAATGTACTCTTAAAATGTGTGTTTCTGTAAAGGATGTGCTATTAAAACATGTGTTTCTATAACGGATGTCTTATTAAAATGTGTGTGTCCATAAAGAATGCACAATTAAAATGTGTGTTTCTATAAAGGATGTACTCTTAAAATGTGTGTGTATAAAGGATGTACTCTTAAAATGTGTGTGTATAAAGGATGTACTATTAAAATGTGTGTGCCTATAAAAGATGTGCGATTAAAATGTGTGTTTCTATAAAGGATGTACTATTAAAATGTGTCGATAAAAGATGTGCTATTAAATTGTGTGTTTATAAAGGATGTACTAGTAAAATGTGTCTTTTAAAGATGTGCCATGAAAATGTGTGTGTCTATAAAAGATGTTCTCTTAAAAAGTGTCTCTAAAAGATGTGCCATTAAAAAGTGTGTCTATAAAAGATGTACTTTTATAATGTGTGTTTCCATAAAGGATGTATGATTAATATGTGTGTTTCTTTAAAAAATGTGCTCTGAAAATGTGTTTCTATAAAGGATGTACTATTAATATGTGTGTTTATAAAAGATGTGCGATTAAAAAGTGTGTGTCCATAAAAGATGTGCTATTACAATGTGTGTTTCTATAAAGGATGTACTATTAATATGTGTGTCTATAAAAGATGTTCTCTTAAAAAGTGTGTCTATAAAAGATGTACTTTTATAATGTGTGTTTCTATATAGGATGTACTATTAAAATGTGTTTTTCAAAGATGTGCTATTAAAAATGTGTGTATAAAAGATGTGCCATTATAATGTGTGTTTCTATAAGGGATGTACTATTAATATGTGTGTGTCTATGAAGAATGTACTATTAAAATGTGTGTCGATGAAGAATGTACTATTAAAATGTGTGTCGATGAAGAATGTACTATTAAAGTGTGTGTGTGTGTGTGTGTGTGTGTGTGTGTGTGTGTGTGTGTGTGTGTGTGTGTGTGTGTGTGTGTGTGTGTGTGTGTGTGTGTATAAAGATGTACTATTAAAATGTGTGTCTATAAAAGATGTGCTATTAAAATGTGTGTTTCTATCAAGGATGTACTATTAATATGTGTGTTTGTACAAGATGTGCTATTAAAAAGTTTGTCTATAAATGATGTGCTATTACAATGTGTGTTTCTATAAAGGATGTACTATTAATATGTGTGTGTCTATGAAGAATGTACTATTAAAATGTGTGTGTGTATAAAGGATGTACTACTAAAATGTGTCTATAAAAGATGTGCTATTAAAATGTGTGTTTCTATCAAGGATGTGCTATTAAAATGTATGTCTGTCTGTAAAGGATGTACGATTGAAATGTGTGTGTCGATAATTGATGTACTATTAAAATGTGAATACATTTATATAGTACGTATATTGAGAACGTGAGTGCATCAACAATGTACTTACTGTAAAAATGCATGTATCTACAAAATACGTGCATAAGTCATCTGTAAAAAGACATGTGATTGGAATGTGATTTTTATACAATAAAATCAGAGGTCTGTTTGTCCGCTGTATGAACATTAACCTCAATCATCAATGCATCATCTACACAACACACAAACACACCAGTTCACAAACATCACTCGAGGGGTGTTTGGGAACTGGTGGGCGAGGGTTGCAATCTCTGATTGCTCTTTCTAGTTACCTCTGCCACCGAAGGTGGATGGAGGTTATGTTTTCACCACTGTTTATTTGTCTGTCTGTTTAACTTTGAGCAGGATATCTAAAAAGTTATGGATGGATTTGGACGAAATTTGGTGGACTGGTTGGGTAGGTAACAAGGACGAATTTATTAGATTTTGGTGAAGATTCAGATCTGGATGTGGATCTGGATCCTACATTAAAAAAAATTCTGAAGTGATTCTTCATAATTGAAACACAGGGCCAAAAATGATATAAAGAATGATATCTCAAAAAGTTTCAGATGGGTTATGAAAAAATTGGTGTATGAGTTGGGTAGGTGACAAGAACAAGCCGATTAGATTTTAGTTAAGGTCCAGATCCAGATCTGCTCATCAGTAGGATACAAAATGTAAATTGTTCAGCCTTGCGGAGGTATGTTTTATCAAGTGCCGTTCGAGTTGTTCATTGTGGTTGACTTATTACAAGAGGTTGTTCTGAATGCCTATGTGCCATACTCTTCTCCTGTATTTGCCACTTTAAAAAGTAACCCCATGCATTCAATATTTAATTTTCAACCACTGTAGTAAAATGACTAAAAGCCTTGAAAAACCACCTTTTCACTACATCCATGAATCTACAGTACCTGCATCAATTTGGGTTTGTTTCACAAATATTCTCTATTCACCATTTTTTACCATACTTCTTATGCACAAGCTTTGGTACTGCCACAGCAATCTTTACATTGGGTGGATTGTCATTGCCTTCCCAAGGAGCTCAGTATTTGGTGCCCGAATCGTCAGATGAGAATGGAGACTCTCAGCCAATTGAGGCAGCTTAAAACTTGAGCAAGTATTCCTAAAAATAATATTGGAACAATGTTAGCTGTTTGTTTAGCTTTAGCACATCTTGCTGTTGAATTTTCTCCCCAAACACAGAAATCTCATGTGAGTATCATCTTTAAGAATGTCCCTTGTGAACACTCTTCATTATCATAAATAAATCTCTGTCAAGGCTTGATGCTTTAATGAAGCTATCTCAAGCCATCTTATATAAACAGCTTGTATTTTTATATCCTGCAATCTCCACACATTCTCAGATTTGCTCAAGATTACTTTATTCATCCAATATGAAATCCTTTCATTTGGTTTAACTCTGGTGTTTGTAAGTTCCATTATGTTTAACTCCATCACACTCAATTCTATACCATTATATAGAGAACACCTTTGGGTTGTTAATTAAAATCTAACAAGGTGCTGTTTCTGGTAAAAGATAACCATCAATAAAGTGATAATAGGGCTAAGAGACTGATTATTGTATAAAAATGAGCGGATAAGTTGAGAGAGACATGGGGGGGGGGGGTCACTTGTTTTGGGCATGAAAGTGTGATTGTGAACTCATTTGGGGGGTTTTCAATGACCCATAAAAAATATTTCAATGACATTCTCAGAAGATTTACATCTGCTATCCGAAGAAGTTTGATATTTTTGTAAGGGATATAGAGGTGATGAGAATTGGGGAGCAGGTTATTGGGGCAGAAGACAAAGAATAGTGTGGGGAGGTGGGAGAGATTGAACATGTAACGAGGGAATGGTGGAGGGAGGTTATACAAACATGAGAGTGGATTGGTAAGGGGTGTTGGTAGGGACAATAGAGGTATGCGAGCGGAATGAGTTGTGATGCGCAATGGCTGTGGCTGGTACCACAGTTCGTTTTGTTTGGTGAGTTTGTGCCAAGAGTCACTGGCCCGTTGTGACAAATTGGTCGTGCTCCTCACGGCCTCCTCCACAGTGCGTGTAAGCCTGGTGTATCCTGTGAGTTGGGGAGGGAGGGAGGGGGGTGACAGGCCAGAGCTGCACCCATCTGCCAGGCAGGACTGGGAGATGGTGGGGGTAGGAATAGAGGGGGTGCATCGAGAGTAGACAGAGCTGCGCCGGATTTTATATCCATGTAAATCTGCCCAACTGGTCCTAGGGGACACCGCAGCTTGTCAGCACCAAATTCTGGGTGGTTCGTCATCGCGTTCTCCCCTTAAGATGCCTCTCTGCCTGTACGAAGAGCTCACGAAAGGCATATTAATGGCACAGACACTGTGCGCAGTTCATCTGGCGTGTTATGGATGAGACATTTTAAATTATTCTGGAATTGCAGCTTTTTAAGGTACATAGGGTGATTGCCAGCTCAAAATAAAGGGAAACATTACTGCGGAATTTCATGCAATGTAAAAAATCCGGGCTAGTCATTATCCACTGTTTTCAGTAATACCGAATAGGCCTATATATGGCAATGCCACTTCCATAAATGTTCTACACTTTGCTGTTTTGAACCACCATCAAAGCCTTTGATATTTGAATATCATGGTAACACTGCTGTGAGTAATCATTGTTCCTGAGCAGTCTGGCTTCCATGACAGCCAACATGTCACCCATCACATGTGCACCAATGTGTTGAATGCAAGGTGTGCGCATGTGTGTGCGCGCACACATACATTTACTGTGCTGATGTGGGAACCCAAGGCTGAGTTTGTGGACCCACTGTTCAGAGAGGTTCTGGGCTGAAAGGAACGAAACCTCTATGAACAGAGCACAGCTGATTATCTGGGTATTTGGAAAATCTCCTGATTGCCGTGAACGATTTCATAAGATTCTTCGGAAAAGACTTGTGGAAAAAGAAATGTGTGCGTGCGCACGACCATAGTGCCTCTCACCTGCCCAAAGCTTTGGAAAACAAGGGCAAAAACAGGGCAGGAGAAAGTGTATCTCTGGAGATGTTGGAATATCTATTTGATTCTGTCATAGCAATGCTATATTCCATTAACAAAAACCACACTCATCACTTGGCTGTGTCTTCTAATCTTTTTTTCTGTTTTTTTAAAAGCTTCTCCTCTTCACTGGTACAAGATGCATCCTTCATAAGAATACCACATGATGAAATTGGTGGTTGTAATGTTGTTGCTTGTTAAACGTACTGAAGGCTCATTTACAATAAGACGAGCTTCAAACGAGAAGATGTGTCGATGGTAGACCATGAACACTGATACTGATGAGAGTGGGATGTTGCAAGCAGAAAAATTTGAACATTTAGTGGTCGGTCAGTACAATGGCGAAAAGACTGAAAGGTGATCTGCACAGCCCCAGTCTGGATGCCTTTTGACCAATATGATGGATGTAACAATTTTTTAAAAGTCAGATTTGATTCCTTTGTCTGATCGTTCCGTGAGGGTTTATCATGGTCGTAAACAGGCAGATAAACGTGACTAGGACAACTAACTCCGGTAAATATAGTGGATGAGGCAAAACCTTCCACTCCCATGTCCATCCGAGAGCTAAAAGACATGCTATATTTTGATGGAGAAGAATAACGTTGCTCAAAACGGTTGTCCCATGGAATGCAGGACAAAGTCACAATGTACAGTACGAGGTGGGAGAAGTCTCCATTCATTGATGTACCCTCATATGGAACTGCCAAGTACAGCAAAATTGCAAAATGGTTGTGGATGTTGAGAAGAATTCCTTTTCCTATCGCCTGAAAGTGATTTCAAGTGTGCCTCTGAAATTGTCTGAAACTTCATCTGCAGCAGTAAAAGTTTTGCCTCAGCCGATCGATATAAACACAGCCATGTCCACCAACCTGAGTTTATTTCGAAGAAAAGGATTCTGTAATGGAATCAAGAAGCTGTGGATTGGTGGACCAACTAAATTGATAACATCTAAAATAATGTGATGCATCATAATGTTGGAATTATTTTTATGTCTTTCAGCTGGGGGAGGAGGGAGGGGCGGATGGTGAAATCGGTGAAATAGTTGAGCTTTGAAAGGAGACATATATATATATATATATGTATATACACAAGAAAAAGAGCAATCAGAGATTGCAGACCCTTGCCAAGACTTGTTTTGTGTGGTGTTTGTGTACTGGTATGTTACGTAATTAATAAGAGACGTTAGAACTAACACTTTATCACTGCTGGTAGTGATGACCAGGTACAAGACTTACCGTTTTGATGAAACCCGGCTCTGATTTTTACACCTGACCCTAACCCATGACGTTTTTCAAAATTATTATTCAATTAAATTTAGAATGGAATTAAAATAAATTCAATTCAAATCAAATGGAAGACAAAATAGGTAAAGTTCTGCATTGGAGTTATCAGAAGGAATCCAAACAAGTAAAAAGCAAGGATGAAGTCATCAGGAGGAACCTGGATATGATTCGCATTTCAGCTGCTACTCCTTTACCCTCAAACCCATCCAGGCACATCCAAGTGAGCCTTATTCAAAAATAAATATATACATTTTTTGTTTTTTAAAGAACAGAGATAAAAAATTAAATAATTATGGCTGCCAGACCATGCATCTGATCAAGTTGAAATTTAAAACGTATTCCCCATCACTACTAGATCATAAATGTGAAGTTTCACTTCGATTGATTAAGCTGTTCTAGAAAAAACATTACTTAATATTGTTGCGGATTCGCACCCGCCGGCGTGCGGGCGGCCACGTAACTCGAATCGCGGCACGTCGCCCACCGGACGGACAATCCCGTCGTGACCCTCTCGGACTAACGCCGGGAACTAGTCACGGGTGGGCCTTTCGGACTCACCACGATCGTGCCAATCGGCCCCCCGCGTGGGATAGGGTTGCTCGCCAAATTCGACCTACCTAAGTACCCACACGGAGGGTAGACTCGGGCGATCGCACCTCGCTGCAGGTCGACTTCGGACACGGGCCACTTTAAGCGACCCGTTCCGTACTATCGGGATAACCGAGCGGTGTTATCGTCAACCTCGACGGTTCGATTAATTATTGGGCGTATTTAGCCCACGACCAACCCTTTACGTGAAGTAAGATGGAGATTCAATAAAAGAAAAGACGAAGCGAAACGGGAAAAACAGTTCAACATAAAGCACATTTATTCCGCGGCAAACGGAAAGCACACATATACAATTACAATTATGCACCAAAAGCAAATGTAAAAGTAACACGACAATTCTGCACAAAAAGCAAATGCAACAAAAGAAACCCAATGCAGATCTACGACCGACTACCGAGCACACGGCAACACTTATACAGTTTTACTTCACAGACGGCGCCGACAACACATATACTCCAAAGCAAAAGAAAAAGGGGCCACCCTCATCGACAAGGGGGCAGACGGGCCTGGGGCCGAGACCGCGTCGAGCCTACCCGTCTGGTGATGAGCCGCAAAATGGCGGCGGCGCCCCGACTCCGCGGGCCTCGCTGGCACTGCCTGGAATGGGGTGGGAACGGGGCCCCCTTCTCACACTATCTCAGCGCGGGGGGGGGGGAAACAGGAGGGGGGTTGTTGATGCTCGGGGGAAGGAGGATATCTGGCTGGCTTGGGTCCCGCGACGAGCGACGCCACTGCGACCTCGACCGCGTTACCGGCCTCCCCTCTCCGCAGCTCCCCGACTCTGACACGAGCGCCGACCTCCACAAAGCTTCTTGGCTTTTCCAACCTCTCCGGACCCCGACAGACACTCTCTCGACTGATTTCGCCGCTGCCACAACTCTCCAACTCTTTTCTCTCCTCGACTCTCTTCTCTCCTCTTCCCAACTGCCTCGATTTGCTCCGCGCTCGGCGCTTTATAGTTCGACAGGAGAAATCATATGCAGATTTTTGGATCAGGAACGGCTCTGGGGCGGAGCCACGCTCCCCATTGGACAGAGGAAAAGTGGGCGTGAATCATTCTTGATCCGCGAATCTGCATATAGCGATTATACTCCGACGCGCCTGGAGGCGGGGCCAAATCACCCCACGCTCGCTGATAGGACGGAACAGAAGTGGGCGTGAATCATTCTTGATCCGATTTCTCGGAAAGGCTGGTGTTTTTGCACCCGCTGCTCGGTGCGCGCCCTGTACGAGTCCAGTATCGGTGCCCACAAGCGGCGCGGGAATGGCGGTGATGCGATGGTTGTGAGGGCGAGTTGTGACGGTAAAGGTCGTGGCTGTTGGCATTGTTGTTATTGTGAAGCGGCGTTGCGATTGGTGGTTGGTGTGTGAAAGCGGTTGTGGAGAAGGTGGATTTTGTGAAGGCGGTTCTGGAGAAGGTGGCTGTGGTTGTCGAGATGCGGTTGGTGGTGGTTGTGGTGGTAGTAATGGCGGTTGGTCCAAAATAAAGATAGTAAAAGAAAAACGGCTATCTAAAAGAGTCGCAGCCCGAATGAATGACATTTATTCCCTCTACACAACGGGTTTGGGCTAACTACACATATACTTACAGAGATATCTCACCTACGGGACCTGAATGGTGGTTTGCGAATTTCGTCAACCACAACACTACCCCCTCCCCTTTTTACAGACTCGTCCCGAGTCGTCAAATTTTCGTGTGCCATCATGTGTAGTTCTCCCCTAGTACATTTTACCTACGGATCCCTGAGTGCGACATTCATGGTATTCGTGTCCCCAAAATAAATAACCTGAGGGCTGAGTAACTACCTAAACAAACCCACTCACACGGACGACTGAAATAAAATTGCCGGCGCAAAGACAGACATGCCGGGGGCGCACTCATATGTACAGTACATCTTAACCTTAACTTACAAATTTTACACTAAACCATGGCCCAGGATCAATGGACTCTGCAAAAAGAAAGCAGTTAGCAGGGAGCCAGGCTGCTTGCATGCAGTCTCTGGCTCAAACAATGCAGGTGACGGAACGTGGCCGGCTGCTCACACACAGTCCAAGGCCTTCCCTTTTGAAATGAACCCAGTGAACCACAACGGTGCATGGGCTGCACAAACGCAGTCTCCGTGCCAGCTCAAGTGGCACACGCAATGAACTCAACGAATGGATGGATGAATGGATGGACGCAAACACGGTGCACGGGCCGCCACTGCAGGCCCGTGTTGTAGCTGCCATCAGGGCAGTTCTCGCAGCTTGCAAACTGTTGCTTTCTGATCCTGGCGCACATGGCAATGAACAGGGGGGGGGGGCAAAAGCAAAAATTGAACGGGGCTGGTGAACAGGGGCAGTGGGCATGGCATGGCAAAGGTGATCAGGCAAACACAGCCTGCAGAACAAGGCCGCTGCAGGCAAACACAGCCGGCAGATGAACTGGCCGGCACAGGCCTTGCAGAAAACAGCTGCAGACGATCCGGCCGGTACAGGCCTTGCAGCACAGCAGCTGCAGCCGATCCAGCCGGCACAGGCCTTGCAGCAAAACAACAGCTGCCGATGAAGCTGGCCAGCCTTCGCCGTTCAGTGGAGGTTGGTGGAGGGAGTGCGGTGGTGCTGGCCACTCGGAAGGCGGGCTCGGACCTACTCTACGGTCTACCTCCCAACCTATCGCCTTTGCCTGTCACTGGCTATACCCACTCCCTTAATTTGTCAAACCCCAATTTAGCCCCAACTTATTTTTTTATTTTTACTTCCCCACTATAAATCGTCCCCTAACCCCCTGTACTGTCCTTGTTCGGCTAACCTATCCTGTCACCTAGCCTACTCCCAACCCCTACGTTCCCTTCCCGGAGGGGAACAAGGGAGAGCTAGCGTCCTGTGTCGAGGCCCAACTCAAGCCTCAGAATGGCCTCCCCAGACTTCAGCGATCTATAACACAAAGTGGGTCCAGCGGCCCACAACGAGAGCGAGGGGATGGATGGTGCGGAGGGTACACTTCCTATTCTACCCTATCCATTTAACTGTTAAACTACCCCGGGGCTTTCAACAAGCGCCTCTCGCTTAAACTATTGGTTCTAACAACCCAGATTCCCGTCGCCTGTGTTGGTGTCCTCACAATTTCGGGCCTCGCCCCCCAATTTTCTCTCCGTGCCCTCACACGGTCTCATGGCTGGGACGCGTGGCTCCCTTTGGCAGGCACGACCCTCTGCCGAATCTCCCGCTATGGCACCCCCGGGCACTACACTGCCTCCGAGCCTACCAGCTCCCTAAACACCGGGGAGTGCCCCCCATGGCACCTCCCCTGAAATGCACACGTGGCAGGCTGGCTTCCCAGGCCCCTTTTCCGAGGGTCACCTGTGCCCACAACACTGCCCACGCGGCTAATGGCGCCCCGGGCCCCCGCACCAAGCAGGCGCACCCATGCCCACTACGCTATCCCGGCCCCCCATGGGCCCTTGGCCTACCACGGCCGACTAGCCTGGTGCCCGGGGTACCCACTCAGCGATACTCACCTTTCGCAGCCACGCTCCCAGCCCGTCAACAGGGCTCCTGCACCCCTCCAAATGGGTTTCGAGCCTACATTCACACCAACAACAAAACGACCTCCATTTTTCAATTTAACTAACCCCCTAACTCACTCTACACTGACCCCGGGGTCCCTTGGGCGGGAGTCACTCCTCCCCCCAGTCACTCATCGCACCATGCATTCCCCATTTGCTCCACACACACAGGCCCGCTGGCCTCACTCACTCATCATGTCACAACACAACTCACCAACTCTTCAACACACACACCGCTGAACTCTGCCATCCTGCTAACTACCTCCCCTAACTAACTCGTGCTCCCACGTCGTCCCTTAAACTATAGCACGTTCCTTTTAACACTACGTAGCTAAACTACGTCAACTCTACACATCCAAAGGCTGTCACTGACTCCAAATCTCTAAAATAACTTTTATTTCCCCACCTAAAGCTCATCTAAATCCCTCTAACGAATCCATTCCACGGGCCCCATGAGGACTTACCCCTGCCCCATGGAGCCGGTCTAGCTCAACTAACCCTTCCCCCTAACTAGTGTCCATCCTGTGCCCAGGTAAGGAGGTCTTCCACCCCTTGCCCAGGAATCTTGTTCACCCGAAAGCGAGGCTTGCTGTTTTTTTGTTTTTTTTGCATGTGCCGCACCAGCGCGACAACTCACAGCTCGCGCACTTTGCACCTGCCCGTGACGTCATGCAGCTGCACGTGTACCTCGTCCCTCCCTGGACGGTACCATCTGGCAGGGATACCCCTCCTGCCGGATTCCAACCCCACGTGCAGCCATGACGTCACCGTGCGCATAAAAAAAAACACAAGCCCCATGTCTCGAGGGGTTCCCCACGCGAACACATGTGCTCTGCCCGTTGGAGCGTAACACACACGCCCGCGTGGAGAACCCGTCCGGTCCAAATCCGAAATCCTGCCTAAACTTTGTCCGTCCGCGGGATCGGCAAATCCACCGCGTGCGTTTCTGGACCGGGACTTCACTCTCGCAAGCGAGCACGTGGGGGTCTCGTGCGTTGCACAGCACGGACCTCGCGCTCGCTGCTGGGTGAACCCGGCACGGTTCCCGAAACAGCTACAGCCGCTACCCGGCTTTTGTCCCTCACATGTCGCCGTCGTCGACATTCGACCCACGCACACCTGCGTGTCACGACGCTCACACTCCACTCCATTACATTCACACCGGGAGACACGGCTGCGTGCTCAAGCATGCCAACCGACATCTCCCTTACACACAGCGACCTTGCACACGCTGTCTCTCTCACACTCGGCCGCTTACTCACGCATGCCATTTCCCTCACACTACCCATACCACTCACACGTGGTGCTCCATTCATACTGGCCGTTTCACTCACGCATGCCGCCTCCCTCGCACACGTGGCTCCACTCACTCGCGGCCTTTCACTCACTCGTGCCATTTCCCTCACACAAACCATACTACTCACACACGCAGGGGCACTCGCTCGCGGTGCCTCACTCATACACCGTGCCTCACTCACACACGCGGGGGCACTCATCCGCGGTGCCTCACTCATACACCGTGCCTCACTCACACACGCGGGGGCACTCAACCGCGGTGTTTCACTCACACACGGCACGCTGGGAAGCACGCCCTTCGGCACACTTGCCACTACACCACTCACACACGCGGGGGCACTCACCCGCGGTGTCTCACTCACACATCGTGCCTCACTCACACACGCGGGGGCACTCGCCCGTGGTGTCTCACTCACACACGCGGGGGAACTCAACCGCGGTGTTTCACTCACACACGGCGCGCTGGGAAGCACGCCCTTCGGCACACTTGCCACGACACCACTCACACACGCGGGGGCACTCGCCCGCGGTGTCTCACTCACACACGCGGGGGAACTCGCCCGCGGTGTCTCATCCATACTGGCGGTTTCATCCACACACGGGGACGCACTCACACCTTGCACCACACACACCGGGACAACCACACTGGGGATTCGTGTCCCCACAAGGGTCTCCGGGGCCTCTATACCCCCCAAGCTCTCCGTGCACCTGTCCACAGCACCCGTCCCCTCAACCTCGCAAAGCACGACCGAATCCACCTGGTCGTGACTCGCTTCAAGGGGGCATACTCCCTCCCCTCGTTCCTGGAGGAGGCTATCCCGCTGCTCGCACCGGGTCTCTACCCAGTCCGCGAGCTCACCCCCATTATCCTCCACTACCTCTGTGTGTGTGTGTGTGTGTGTGTGTGCGTCTCTATCCCCGTCTTCATCGTGTAGTCTTCCCTCTATCGTTCCCATCTCCCGTGTCTCTGCCAACTCAGTCACCTCTTCCCTTGTTATCTCCCTTGTCTCAACTATTATTTCCGTCTCTTCCCTTGTTATCTCCCTCGTGCACGTCTCCGTCACCCCAATTAGTTTTTCCCTCTCGGTCACCGTCACTTTTTCCGTCATGACCCTCGCCCAACACGTCTCCCGAATTACTTTGTCACCCGCCTCCACCGCGGGCCTGACAGCCGTTGCACTCCCTCCCACACGTGGAGTCGCCATTTTAAACTCCCTGGTAACGGCCTTCATGCCCGCCTGCAGGCTTCGGCCCATGTTCTGCGTCTCACCCCGCAGCTCTTTCATTTCTTCCTTCATGTTTGTTTCCATTTCGTTCATTTGTTGTGTATTCGCATCCATTTTCCTCATCAATGCCTCAAACATTTCCATCGTCCGATCCGTGGGTGAATTCGCTCGTGGGGGCTGTTTGTCCGCCACCCCAGCCACTGCGCCCATTTCGAACTCTGGGTTCAGTTGGGGGAGTTCATGTTCCTGCACAACTAACATTTCCTGCATGGGGTTTTCATCCTGGACCATGGATTCTACACATTCTAAATCCATTTCTAATACCCCCGGCTCCCGCTCACCTTGAGACGCCATCTTATTTCTCGTAAAGGGTTAATTTAAATCGCTCGTAATTTGGAGGGAATCGGGGGTCGCTCCTCTCACCCCTGGACCGATTCCCGTGAATTTAGCTGGAGACAGGAGAGCCCGTTTTTCCGCTCTCCGACACCCGTGCCGCGAGGAGGGGGATGGGTTTGTGTCCCACTCCTGACACCAGTGTTGCGGATTCGCGCCCGCCGGCGTGCGGGCGGCCACGTAACTCGAATCGCGGCACGTCGCCCACCGGACGGACAATCCCGTCGTGACCCTCTCGGACTAACGCCGGGAACTAGTCACGGGTGGGCCTTTCGGCCTCACCACGATCGTGCCAATCGGCCCCCCGCGTGGGATAGGGTTGCTCGCCAAATTCGACCTACCTAAGTACCCACACGGAGGGTAGACCGGGCGATCGCACCTCGCCGCAGGTCGACTTCGGACATGGGCCACTTTAAGCGACCCGTTCCGTACTATCAGGATAACCGAGCGGTGTTATCGTCAACCTCGACGGTTCGATTAATTATTGGGCGTATTTAGCCCACGACCAACCCTTTACGTGAAGTAAGATGGAGATTCAATAAAAGAAAAGACGAAGCGAAACGGGAAAAACAGTTCAACATAAAGCACATTTATTCCGCGGCAAACGGAAAGCACACATATACAATTACAATTATGCACCAAAAGCAAATGTAAAAGTAACACGACAATTCTGCACAAAAAGCAAATGCAACAAAAGAAACACAATGCAGATCTACTACCGACTACCGAGCACACGGCAACACTTATACAGTTTTACTTCACAGATGGCGCCGACAACACATATACTCCAAAGCAAAAGAAAAAGGGGCCACCCTCATCGACAAGGGGGCAGACGGGCCTGGGGCCGAGACCGCGTCGAGCCTACCCGTCTGGTGATGAGCCGCAAAATGGCGGCGGCGCCCCGACTCCGCGGGCCTCGCTGGCACTGCCTGGAATGGGGTGGGAACGGGGCCCCCTTCTCACACTATCTCAGCGCGGGGGGGGGGGGAAACAGGAGGGGGGTTGTTGATGCTCGGGGGAAGGAGGATAAATGGCTGGCTTGGGTCCCGCGACGAGCGACGCCACTGCGACCTCGACCGCGTTACCGGCCTCCCCTCTCCGCAGCTCCCCGACTCTGACAACTCTCCAACTCTTTTCTCTCCTCGACTCTCTTCTCTCCTCTTCCCAACTGCCTCGATTCGCTCCGCGCTCGGCGCTTTATAGTTCGACAGGAGAAATCATATGCAGATTTTTGGATCAGGAACGGCTCGGGGGCGGAGCCACGCTCCCCATTGGACAGAGGAAAAGTGGGCGTGAATCATTCTTGATCCGCGAATCTGCATATAGCGATTATACTCCGACGCGCCTGGAGGCGGGGCCAAATCGCCCCACGCTCGCTGATAGGACGGAACAGAAGTGGGCGTGAATCATTCTTGATCCGATTTCTCGGAAAGGCTGGTGTTTTTGCACCCGCTGCTCGGTGCGCGCCCTGTACGAGTCCAGTATCGGTGCCCACAAGCGGCGCGGGAATGGCGGTGATGCGATGGTTGTGAGGGCGAGTTGTGACGGTAAAGGTCGTGGCTGTTGGCGTTGTTGTTGTGAAGCGGCGTTGCGGTTGGTGGTTGGTGTGTGAAAGCGGTTGTGGAGAAGGTGGATGTTGTGAAGGCGGTTCTGGAGAAGGTGGCTGTGGTTGTCGAGATGCGGTTGGTGGTGGTTGTGGTGGTAGTAATGGCGGTTGGTCCAAAATAAAGATAGTAAAAGAAAAACGGCTATCTAAAAGGGTCGCAGCCCGAATGAATGACATTTATTCCCTCTACACAACGGGTTTGGGCTAACTACACATATACTTACAGAGATATCTCACCTACGGGACCTGAATGGTGGTTTGCGAATTTCGTCAACCACAACAATATTTTTCTTCAATCCAATGTGGCTGCCAAACCATGTGACCAATCAATTATTCTTGAACAAACTTGTATACCCATGGCTTTGGGAACATTTATGTGGTTTCTTTCGATCTGTCCAGCCGTTCTGGAGAAGGTTTTTGATAGGTTTTATGGTAAATCCAATATCGCTGCCAAACCATGTGATATATGACATCATGTGTGTGAACGTTTTGTTCCTCATGGATAGGCGGTCATACTTGTAAAGTTTCGCCTTGATCTGTTCAGCCACTTCAGAGAAGATTTTTGAAGGTGTTTTTTTTTTTTTAATACAATATGGCTGCCGAATCACATGACTGATGATGCCATCATTTTTTTTTCTGTGGACCATTTTATCTCGAGATGACCCTCAAAAATTCTCATACTGATCAGGTGTAGCATTCTACATATGCAGTTATGAGGTCATAACGAAGGCACCAATGATGTCATTTAAAAATCACACTTATTCCACATGATGAGTACTTGCCATGTGCCAAGTTTCAATTTTTTTCCTTGATGCGGTTTCAGAGATCCAAAGTTGTTGCGTTTTTCCAACATGGCTGCCACACCACGTGACCTATGCCATCATAATTATCATTAAAACATTCTACATAACTAGTCGCTCCTCTGGTGAAAATTGTCTCAATCTGACAAGTAGTTGCGGAGAAAAACACGAAAGTTCTGTGCTAACAAACAGACAAACAAACAAACAGACCCAAATGCAATACCCTCTCCTTCGGCGAGGGTAACTCGAATGGCACTCGTGGAGTGCATAGTCTCACCACACGCATTCATTATGAACAAAAATACCATCGTTACTAAACACGCTTCTACTATGGCCCATATACCTGTATCATCCATGCACCCTATTATGTTGCATAGTTTCTTGTGCCATGGCTTATGAACTTCATAAATTTGATTATTCACTCGCATCAAGTCAGAGATCAGACAAATGAAGTTTCAGATTTTTCAGATAAGAATTTGAATTCAACCAATTATGGTTGGAATACCACTTCACCGATGACATCATCATTGTCACTCTATATACCCCATGTGGAGTTGATGACAGAGACCAAGTTTCCATTTTTTTCGTTGAGCGGTTTCGGAGAAGATGTCCAAATTTTTTCCTTGAATCCAATATGGCTGCCACACCATGTGACCGATGACATGTTTGGCTTTGTGTCACCATTTTTCTCAGATATGGCTGAATGGATCTTTGTTAAATTTTCAGAGGTTCATCAGTGAGTGCCTGGGAGTGTTTTAGATGACAAAAAAAAACTTTTTTGAAAAATTTGAAAATAAAAGTAAGTTCTTTTGGATTTTTAAAATATTTTTTTTATCGCTCTATAGTTCTGAAGCCATTGTAGATACATGAAAGGTAACATTTTTAAATGATCCCCGACCCCATTCCTTATTGGGTGGGTGGAAGTGTTTACGGTCTTCACAAAAAATAGACCGGGCAACACCAGGTACCCCTGCTCGTACATCATAATTGCAAACATGCATGCATGTATCCTGTTGCTATATGACTTTTGTACGAGGGAGAAATGGATCATTTAGGCCAAGGTGGCAGCTGTGATTTCTACTCCCCGTGGCATACATCTGCCAATCTTGGATTAACCCCTACTCACCCTCCACATCTGTCACCACACCACCCTGAACACGCACACCAATGTACCGCAAAAGATTGTAGGGCCACGTGCTCAGTACAGTGCTGGAGCTCTCATTTAGGGTTTACTTGACTGTTGTGCACTACACCTTCTTGTCTGTTCTCTTTTCTCAGGGTGGTTTGTGTTGGTGGGGATGGCACAGCCAGCGTGGCTCTCCAGGTGCTGTTGTGTCGAGAACAAGGAGAGGCTTGGACGAACGCCTTGGACTCTCCGTCGGCTGCTCGGCTCCTGCTTGGCATCATTCCGGCCGGTTTGATTCCAAATGCATCAACACTACCTGGCCTTTTGTTGAGTTATGTCAAGGAAAGGTCATTTTCACAGTGTTGTTCTGCACCTTGGCACAAGGGAGGACAAAAGAGCATTGGAGTGTGTGTTGGTGTATATAATAGTGTATGAGCATTACAGGGAGTGCCTAAAACATTTCGACATTCAAATTTATACCGACATGAATGGTTCAGGAGGTGTGTGTGTGTGTGTGTGTGTGTGTGTGTGTGTGTGTGTGTGTGTGTGTGTGTGTGTGTGTGTGTGTGTGTGTGTGTGTGTGTGTGTGTGTATATGTATGTATGTATCTTGGCATGGTGTGACATATACTGTCTGAAAGGGCATTCATGGTTCTGTCAAGGTTCTGGCTGTTCCTGGATATTCATTGTTGTTGTTCATATTCTTGTCTTGACAGCGGACCGTAAAAACATTTTAACTTGTGAGAGCACCAAGAGTTACAGCATGGATGGGATTTCTTTGTTCTGTGCTGCAAATCCTATAGATATTGTTTGGGAAACAATTGGGCACAAGTGCACAATGACAACTAGAACGACACTCGGAAGAGCGCATACCTCAGTCAGGCTGAACAGTTTACGCTTTGTATCCTACTGAGTTTACTGATGAGTCGGATCTGCATCTGGAACCTAAACAAAATCTCATCAGTTTGTTCTTGTCACTCACCCAACTAATCCACCAAGTTTTGTCATAACCCATCCACAACTTTTGGAAATATAGTCGTGTACTGTATATTGTCTTTGGCCCAATCTCTCAATTATGAAGAATCACTTTTATTGCGTTACTTATTGCTTTTTATACTTTATTGCTTTTTATACTTGATATTTTTATTGTGTTTATTGCTTAATATGTTATCATATGATGTGGTGTATGATGAAAGTTATTCATATGTAGTAATACTTTAAATAAAAGTAATAATTAAATAAATTTGAAGAAGGATATTGCATTGCTGTGTTGACTGACTGTCTGGACACAACTTTGGGTTGTAGGTCCATTGATGTTGAGTGATCTACTGATGTGGACCTGTGATCGGGGTTGTGGATTTACCGTTTGGAGAGGTTCTGGGCTGGAAGGATCGAAACCTCAAAGATAAACGGTGCTCAGCTGATGATCCGGGCAGTTGGGAAATCAGTAAATTGCTTATAAGATTACAACTTCAAATAAAATAGCTTTTGTAAGTAGTTACCAGTACGTGTACGTGTGTGTGTGTGTTTATATATATATATATATATATATATATATATATATATATATATATATATATATATATATATATATACAGATGTGTATATGTATGTAAGTATGCATGTGTGTGTATGTGGATGTACACCACTGGTCAAAAAGTCTTTGGAACACCCCCATTTTTTAGTTTTTACTGGAATTTAAGCAGTTCAAGTCCAGTGAATAACCTGAAGTGGTAAACTGCCAGAGGTTAAAAAAAAGAAGTTTAGGTTCCCACAAACTGTAAAATAATGTAAAATTCAGAGTTGTTAAAAAAGGCCCTTTTCAGGGAACAAGTAATGGGTTAGCAACTGCAGCTGTTCTGCAGCAATGGAAGCAAATTAAGCCTTGAAAGTTGATGCAAACAATTCCAGCAGGTGTCCCAACTTTTGTTGATTAGTTACAAACCCTCTATCTGTATAAAAGCAGTGTTGGAACAGACTGTATTGCTGCACCCTCTGAAGCATTATTCAGACAATATTACACTGCAGGAAGTAGTGTATTGCTATCATAATGGTGAGAAAAGGACAATTAACAAAAGAACAGACAGACAGACCATGATAACCCTTAAAAGTGTAGGTTTTTCCTTTGGAGAAACTTCAAAGTAAGCCAAGGTGTCCTTGAGTACAGTTTCCTACACCATCAAAAGGCACTTCGAAACTTGAGGAAACTCTGACAGTAAGAGGTCTGGCAGACCCATAGCCACAACACAATCAGAAGACAAGTTTCTGAGAGTCAACAGCTTGCATGATAGGCAGCTCACAGGATAGCAGCTTCAAGCACAGCTGAACACTGGTTGAAGTAAGGAAGTCTCAGTTTCAACTGTGGAGAAGACTTCGAGCTTCAGGTTTGACAGGTCGAGTGGCATTAAGAAAGCCATTGCTAAGATAGCAAAATAAGAAAAAGAGGCTTGCCTGGGCCATGAAGCACTGCCAGTGGACTACTGAAAACTGGAAGAAGGTCTTATGGACCGATGAATCGAAATTTGAAATCTTCGGTTCATCACGCAGGGTTTTTGTGCGCCGTCGAGTAGGCAAAAAGATGGTTCCTCAGTGTGTGACACCAACTGTCAAACATGGAGGAGGAAGCGTGATGATCTGGGGCTCGTTTGCTCGATCCAGAGTCAGTGACTGGCACCCTGAACCAAAAGGGCTACCACAGCATCTTGCAGCACCATGCAATACCCTCTGGTCTATGCCTAGTTGGTCAGGGGTTCATCCTACAGCAAGATAACGACCCAAAACGTACCCCCAGGCTGTGTCAGAACTACCTTCGAAGAAAAGAACAAGATGGTAGTATAGGCTTCAAATCATGGAATAGCCAGCACAGTCTCCAGACTTAAACCCCATCGAGCTGGTTTGGGATGAACTGGACAGAAGGATGAAAGCAAAGCAACCCACAAGCGCAACACATTTGTGGGAACTTCTGCAACAGTGTTGGGAAGAACTTTCCGAACAATATTTGATTTCCATTGAAGAAAGAATGCCACGAGTATGTTTGGCTGTTATATCTGCAAAAGGTGGTTACTTTGATGAATCAAAAATTTAGATTAAATTTTGTTCAACAAAACGATTCCATGATTTCTTTTTTATCTGCAATTGTTTATTTGTTCTGTGCTTTAATTCCAGAGTACATTGAAACATTAAACCACTTAAATTTCAGTAAAAACTGGAAAAATGGGGGTGTTCTAAAACATTTGACTGGTTGTGTATGGATATGTATTTGTATATGTGTGTGAGTGTCTGTGTGCATATTGTTATGTCTGGCTTCCTTCTTGCAACTACGGTGCAGTGATTGGTCTTTATTTTGAATTTTGTTTAAGAAGTAAACAATTATCCTATCGGGATCTGGATCTGGATCTTCAGAAAAATCGAATTAATTTGTTCTTCTCACACACCGAACATATCCACCATGTTTTGTCCGAATCCATCCATAACTTTTTGAGATATCCTTCTTACAGACAGATAAACAAACAGACAGACAGGGGTGAAAACATAACCTCCGTTCATTCATGTAAAGAGCAGACGAACATCATCCATTCATTCACTCATTAGAAGTTTTGAAAAAGAGCAAGAAGATGCAGAATGAGAGGTCAACACAGCATTGCAAAGAAAAACAGGGAGGCAAGGGCTTGGACAGAAAATGGTTAAATATTCAGATAATGCCAAAATGGACAGCCATCATCTCCTTTATGCCTGGTGTTGGCTTAATGGTTAAGGTGACAGGATTGGGAGGGATCCTGAGGTCCCAAGTTGAAATCATGCTTGGCCGTTGAATTAATAGCAGTTGGGGTTGACTCAGCCTGTCATCCTTCCAAGGTCAGCAAAATGAGTACCAGCTTGCTAGGATGATTGAGCCATTCGATTATCCTGCGTTAGAGTGGCGACCCATCCAGGATTGTGCCCAATAGCCCAAGAGACTGCTTCGGCAGCACCGACGCTCTGAACAGAGTATGGTCCCAATGGATGGATGGATCATCTCCTTTAATCCAAACCTCCACCAGTTTCTTCAGGAAATGGAGACAAGATTGATTCTGGTGCCCATTTTGATGGCAGGTTATGACAGAACAATTCACGTGTCCCACGGGGACAAGATGTCGGCTCTAGTTTTCAAATCGTTAAAATAAGATAAGGAAAGGATTTATCACTGCACCATATGCCACGTGAGTGGCTTCCAATTTAAAAAAAAGAAAGAAAAGAACCATTGCACATGTATCATGAAGGTTTTCAATCCTTTGACAATTCATATTCCAACTTGGCCAACCTGGGATGCAGACAGCCCATCTCATGATGGGGCATGTGGCTGTCTGTGTGATGGAGCTCATCTCCCTCTCCTCATGGCTTTTCTTAACGACTCTTTCAGCTCTATATAGGCCTGAGCGACCAAGCCCACGGGTGTAAATTAGAAGCCGACCGCCACTCCCCAGATAGCCGTAAGATGGGCAGCTCTGCACAGCACGGGCACGATGCCAGGCACACCGCATCCTTCCCCAGCTGGCAGAAACCCACAAAAACCTCACGGTGGAGACCCTGCTCTGGCTTTAAATGGCTCGAGACACCAGCATTTCACCTCGGCAACAATCACATGTCCATGGGTGGCACCGGTCCCATGCCGTCCTGCACCATGCCAAGAGAAAATCTCTACCGAGAACCAGTTGGTAAAGTTGCAGTGCTCAGTGACTCTGCTGGCAGGAAATGCATATCCTTTAGATGCCAGCTCTGGATTGTTTATTTTTGCCTGTCCACCATTGTTGGGAAGCGCATTGAATTTGGATAAATGCTTTGGATGGAGCCATAGTGACGGTGGGCAACCTGGCAGATGAGCAGGAAAGAGACAATTAGCAGCATCTTTCTGTGAGCTGGGGCTGGTGCTGTCTGTGGACAGAAATACAGTGCATGAAAGACCCTGGAAAGCACAACATTTCGTATGTACGTATGTGTGTGTATGTGTATGGAGGGGTGGGGTGGCATTGAGGGGAGGGGTAAGGGTTCGGCTTCAAGGAACTCCCATGGCACTTCGCAAGCTCCATCCGATATGCTGGTGCACAAACTTGCCATCACATCGGCGCGCCTCGCACTCAAATGGCAGGCATTAACATACTTATGAATATTCATGCAGCTTAGTTAATTAACTTAATTGTTTTCTGCCAGGCTGCTGCAGCCGAGTCCCAAATTCCAAGGACGTTCTGGGTGGGCAGAGAGAATACCAGGCAGCGGGGCTGCACTGTGCCAGGCACATGCCAGGTGTAGCCAAAGCCCTACTCGCACAGTGTGTGTTTATCAATGGTGTGCATCAACGGTGTACTTTTGTGCAAAGTGTTTGTGTGTTGTGCATTTTGACGTGTATTTATTATGGTGTGAGTTCATCATGGTTTGTGTGTTCATCATGGTGTGCGCTTCGCTACAGTGCTGGTTTGTCAGTCCGTGTATTCATCAAGGTGTGCATTTGTTCAGCGTGTGTGACTTAATTCCGTCGTCTACCTGCGATGTGTTATTAATGTTTTCCATAGTACATACAGTGTATGGACGTGATCTGCCTCGCATGCCATATAACACAGCACTTTTCCCTGGTTCTAAGAGATGTACATCGGGAGTGGAGTTAATGGAGTCTGTGCACAGTGAAAGACTTCCAGTTTATGTCAAAGTCAGAGGTCCTGGTTGAGGCAGCTGTGATGTGCGCTTGTTCTTCATGTTGTGCTCATTTTCTCACAACTCCATTCCTTTCCTTTTCACACATCTGCCACTGCACAGCTACTCGTTACAGAGTCATCATTACAATTGGTATGCGTCGGTATGCGTCCGAAACACATGCATGTGCAAACCACACCACACATTAAAAATGATGAGATGGTCTGCTGAACTGTTTTGCTGCTTTTGTGTTTGAATCCTTTCAAGTTCAATTAGCACCATGACGAAGGGCAAAGGCAATGGTGTTTACTGTTGGATAGACAAAACAAACAAATTGCACAGTTTTACATAGTGTGTGTGTGTGTGTGTGTGTGTGTGTGTGTGTGTGTGTGTGTGTGTGTGTGTGTGTGTGTGTGTGTGCGTGTGTGTGTGTGTGTGTGTGTGTGTGTGTGTGTGTGTGTGTGTGTGTGTGTGTGTGTGTGTGTGTGTGTGTGTGGTGTATCAGACTCGGTTACGTAATTAATAGTCTGGGAGGTCGGTGGTTCAAACCACGCCTGAGTCGTACCAAAGACTTTCAAAATGGTGCGTGCTGCTTTCTTGCTTGACGCTCAGCATTTAAATGGATATAGCATGGGCAAGACATACTGGGAAGGCAATAACAAATCACCGAATACGAGCCTTACCAAGAAACTGCTTCGGAAGCACCAACGTGCTCCGAAAAGAGTATGGGACATCAAATCATAAAAAATATATATTTTGAACGTGTTGGGTCATCCGATCAAGATGAGGTTATTTCAGTTTTTTAAAACATCCAAACCAACATCGATGTGGCCATGTGAGAATCACGCAAAGTTCATGCCTTGACTGGCTGAACACACATGTGCAGTTCAAGCGCCACCCTTCTCCCGGGTGAGATTGACACACACCACCAACGGCTGAGCCAATGTGAGATGAGAGGCGGGCATATGTTACGCGACACATGCCGCAAGGTTGCTGAAGGTGCCGGTATTTCATGCTTTTATATCAACTTGATAAAGAATCTGTATAAAGCAACCCAAGCCTATCATCATCATATCATTAAAAAAATGTCACTTACATCACTCCTCCTCACCGGGCCTCACTTATTAGTATACTTATTAGTATACATGAAAAATCATCCTATTTGAGTTTATTGTACTTGAGGTCATGATCAATATTTATGCCTACTTATGATGGGGAAGACTTTACCATGGGGTGGCTTTCCAGAAGGCAGGAAAAGTACAATCCAGACATTACAAAAAAAGCCATTGCACAAAACCAAATTACTCGGTCCAGTTTGCTGTTTCCTGAATTACGACATGTTGCATGAATCCATCATCATCATTCGGTAGGCATATAAAAAGATGGAGCTGCTGTGATGAACTGTGTTTGCTTCAAAATATCACCAGAGCAGAAGGATATGACGTGACATCATAAAAAGGCGATGAGAGTGCATCTCAAGAATCATTGCAGTCGATGAGCAAAAGGATGAAAATCAAACCATTATGTCATATTCCTGATGGTATAATATCTTTCCAGGTTCCAACAATGTACTGGCCACCACCTTGAATGGAACAAATCATGCCCGCAGTGCTGCGCTGCACATAATCTTAGGTGAGTTGAAGTTTGGTTGTGAGCTCTGCACACAAAGATCAGATGATGGTTTTTTTTTTAACATTCACTCACTAATTGCTCCTGAAATGTTCATGTGAAGTATTATCGTGATTAATAGTCATGATTTGAGTGTTTATAACACTGTCTTTCCTCCATAAACTGGAAGCAAGTTCAAGCGATAAAGATAACCAGTGTGGGAGTTCAAAATGGAAAATTTATCGCATGTCCTCGACGTATTAAAGCTTTAAGTTTTTGTATAGTACAAGGCCTTTCTTTTTATGAAAACCCAAGGGAGACATTCTTATAAGACTGTTGCGGCTTATTAGCCCATCCGTCGTGCAGTAGGAGATGGGGTTTTGCAATCGCACGTGTGCGCGCCTGTCTCTCCAGCCCATAACCTTTTTACCATTTGAGCTTCTGTCATCAAATTTTCAACAAACCTTTATCATGAGAATATGGAGGACACCGAGTAATAAAATTCACAATTCGTTTTAGCTGTTGTTTTTGTCAAGTTTAGTTTGAGTACAAAGCGGACACGGTCAAGCTTTGCATCTTGAGATGCTTTCTAGTTGGTGTTAAAATGAGGATTCTAAAAAACAATTTTGATTGTAGGAATAACGAAGTCATCCTGAACAAAAATAAATCAATAAACATACAAAATAGTGTGATCGCCCAGGAAGACACACAGGCATAATGGGAAGAGCATCTGCTTTGCATCTGGGTAGTTTGAACCAGACTGGAGGAAGGTGGTACCAAAGATTTAAAAAATGGCACATGCTGCTTCCTTGCTTGATGCACCATGTTTAAAAAAGGAGAGAGAGCACAGACAAGCAACCACGACGCAAGCTTGATGGGCCTTACAGCCTACTCCCGTATGGAAGTTATTTGCAAGGAACTTTGATTAATACTTCGGTCGAGGTCACAAACACAAGGGCTGAAACTTTGACCACGGCCTCCACCAAGAAGTTTGCTGTGTTGGTGGTGCGTTGAAGTCAATGTTCATTCTCATCGAGATGGTGCAGGAACGAGGTTGGGACTATGAATAATCATATGCCACATTTGTGATACATGATCTACCATCATGGCAACCCTTAAACGCACCATCTTGGTGAGACACACGTTGACAAAGCGGAGTTGCTGGCCATTTGTCATAAAAGCGTTCTCGAAAAATGGACATTATTATTGACTGCCATGTCAGCAAAAAGTTCCTAATTGTCATTTTGTCTCAAGAATGTGCAACATTTCGGGAATAAAAAACATTTCTGAACTCAATGCCCTGCCAAGATCCGGAACCTTGGCAGTGCAATTACAAACAGCTGCAATGAACACTTCTCGTGGGTTCTCAAAAATGAACCGCTCCTTAAAGAAACGCTACTTGGACGCAGTTTATTGCAACAATGTGCCTCAGGAATTGGAGGTTCTGGAAATGTTATGTACCTTTCACGAAATGCATCTTCCACTCTCTTCTTCATGAAGTTCTCAACAGCGATGTTATACAAGTTCCCACAGGGAACTTCAACATAGGAGGAGGCTATTGGACCCAGCAAGCCTGTGAAATGCTTGTTTGCCTGTGCTCTATCCTTTTCTAAAAATGCTGAGTATCAAAGCAAGAAACCAACACATACAATTTTTATGCCTCCGCTGACGAAGTTGCCAGTGGCATTATTTTTTCGGGTTATCCCTCCATCCGTACGTACGTCCATCCGTCTGTATGTACGTCCGTCCGTCTGTATATACGTCCGTCCGTCTGTATGTATGTCCGTCTGTCCGTCTGTATGTATGTACGTACGTCCGTCCATGCAAATTGTCTATTTTCTCTGCAACCGCTTATCCGATTGACACAATTTTCACCATAGGTGTAACTAATCATGCAGAATGTTGTAATGATAATTATGATGTCATAAGTCACATTGTGTCGCAGCCATGTTGGAAAGAAGGAAAAATTTTGGATCTCTGCATCTCTGAAACCGCTCCATAGAAAAAATTGAAACTTAGCACATCGCAAGTACTCCCCATGGGGAGCGAACAAGTGTGATTTTTTTTGCTGTCATAAGTGGCTTCGTTATGACGTCATAATTGCATACTTCGAATCCAATCAGTATGAAATTTTTTGAAGGTTATCAAGGGCTAAATTATATCGGGGGGGGGGGGAGGGGGAAAAATTGATAACATCATTGGTCACATAGTTCGGCAGCCATATTGTTTTTAACATAAAAACTTTCAAAAATCTTCTTCGAAAACAGCCGAATAGATCGAGGCGAAAATTTAGATATGATCGCACGTCCACGAGGAACAAAAAGTTCTCCACCTATGACATCATAGGTTACATGGTTTGGCAGCAATGCTTTTTTGAAGAATAAACATTTAAAAATCTTCTTCTCCAGAACGACTTGACAGACCGAGGGGAAACTTCATCCATATGTTCCACAAGCCTTGGGGATACTAGGGTGTTCATGAATAATAGAATTACTAAGTCACACAGTCTGGCAGCCATATTGGATTGAATGAAAATCTTTTAAACATCTTTCTCTTGAACCATTTCATCAATTGATGTGAAACGTCAGTTTATGATAAAGTAGTCATGTTGAATATATGTTTTAAATTTCAACCTGATCGGATGCACCGTCTGGCAGCCAGAATTATTTAATATTTTGTATCTAGGTTCAGGGAAATAATCAAACTTGATATAAGTATGTATAATGATGTAATAATTTGGGCAGAGGCATATCTGGCGACGTCGTGGCATCAGAGTGCCCTTATAGTTTTTAAAGTCTTCGGTATGACTCGGCCAGGAATTGAATCGCCGACCCCCCCAGACTGCAAGCGAACACTCTAACCATTTTGCCACTGAATGTTGAAACAATTTGCATCAGTCTTCAGCAATCCAAGGTTTGAGTTGTATAAACGATAACAACGATTACATGTTTGGACATAGTACAAGGAATGTGAAGAAACTTGGTTACAGGAGGCCATTTTACACACAATTCATCCATCCATCCATAAGGACCATACTCTCTCTCTGTGTGCAGAATGTTTGTGCTGCCTCCTGGGCTATTGGGCACAATCATGGACAGGCCGTCACTCCGATACAGGATACCGGCAAGCTGGCACTCATTTTGCCGACCTCGGAAGGATGGCAGGCAGAGTCAACCCCACCTGGTATTAATTCAACAGAAAGTGGAATTTGAACTCAGGACCTTAGGATCCCAAGACCACCACTCTCACCATTAAGCCAACATCAGGCATACACAATTCATGCTAATCTTAATGTCCACAACCCACCACCCAGATATACTGCAAGGTGTTTTAATGATACGACCAACCTCGATTTTGCATTTTTCCTATGGTACCGACACACAATGGCCTACGTTTTTCGGAAGATGTCGTAGGATCTTTATCATCCAAAACCTAAATTCAGACAGGGCAGCTGGCTTTACATCTTCCATCTAGTAATGGCATTTACCAAGATGCAACACCCTCTACTGGTATACCATCAGAATGGCAATTCTATTAAAGTACAACCCTGTCGCATACAAAAAAACAAGGCAGATGAATGAAAAATAAGGTCTACCAGCTTTGATGTCTTGCCCGTCCCAGGATTTCCATGGTTTCCATGAGTGCTCAATAGTGTTCGTAGTGTGTACTACATCTCGAGCAAAGTTCTCATTACGACACCTGTGCAAATATTAATTAAAACATACCATATGTACAGTTGATATAGTATCATAACATTAGCCTCAAATTTTTATTTTTCATGCTATGGAGATGCAAAGCTTGGCTCTGCCTCAGATGTGGTTTCTCCAAAGAGTAAAAGTGTGTGTTGTGGACAAAAAAACCAAACCTTAAGGCCCAGTCACACCTTGACGTTTTAGGCAGCTTATGCCGATTTTTGAAAAATGCTTCTAAAACGCTGGCACACGTCGAATACGTTATGGGTAAGTTTTGGAAACATTGAGAGCACGCTGAAAAACACTGCCATACGTCGTAGTACGCTGGCTTTCATCGTTGTACTTTGCGGTTGTCCTCAAATTTAAGCATGCTTGAAATTTTACGACTTATGCCAGCGTATGACTCACAAGTTCCGCTACGCTGGCCATAAGTTGTAGGCACGTTATGCGATCGTTGACACACGTCGACACACGTTACTTGTAAGTTCATCATAAGTCGAAACACGTTAAGGTAATGTTTAGCGTACCCGAAACTTATTTATAACCTATGAGTAACATGTTGTAGGCACGGTACGCGATCGTCCACACACGTCCACACACGTTACTTGTAAGTTACTCATAAGTCGAAACACATCAAGGTAATGGTTAGTTAGCGTCAGTGTTCCAGACTCCCTGTTTTTTTTTTGGGGGTTTTTTTTTCTTCGGTATGATGGTGATGTTGACACTTCGATTTCTAGTGCGGTTATGATTGAAATCGTTGAGCGGCAGCCTATTAATTATATTATATTATAACCGCCTTAGAAATCGAAGGGTCAACATCACCGTCATACCGAAGAAAAAAAAAAAAAAGGGAGTCTGGAACACTGACGCTAACCATTACCTTGACGTGTTTCGACTTATGAGTAACTTACAAGTAACTTTTGTCGACCTGTGCCAACGATCGCATATCGTGCATACAACTTATTCCCATCGCATGCGGAACGCGTGAGGCATACGGCAAGTATGTCGTAAAATTTTTAACACGTTTAAAATTTCAAGACGTACTCCACTTACTACGACGTATGATAGCGTACTTTAGCGTTCTATTCACGTATACCAAACTTACCCATGCCGTATTCGACGTGCACCAGCGTTTTAGACGCATTTTTAAGAGGTCGGCATACGCTGGCAAGATCACCAAGGTGTGACTGCGATGTTGACACTTCCATTTCTCCGGCGGTTATGATTTGAATCATTGTGCGGCAGCCTTTTAATAGGCTCCGCCACGTGATCGTCGGCGATACGTGCAGCGCACTATGCATAAGTTAGACTATCGTTGGGCATAGGTTGTGAACGCTGACAACAGGCTAAGCATTCGTTGGTATAAGTTATCTATAAGACAACGAAACGTTCTGTGTCTGTTACTAATACGTTATGCATATGACCAACTAGTTATGAATATGTCCGAATCTTTAAAAAAAACATCAAAAGTTCAGCGTAAGCCAGCGTTTTACATACATTTTGATACATTGCCATTGCTGTCTAAAACGTCAAGGTGTGACTGGGCCTTTAGAGACATCGTGTTGAAGCCAATTGTCAAAGATGAAACTTCATCCACAACACACTGGTATAAAAGGGCCGAGAAGGGAACTGTCCGGAAGTGGATTTAGATTGCGTTAAAACACATATATTTATCGACACTGATAAGTGTGTGTGTGTGTATGTGTGTGTGTGTGTGTGTGTGTGTGTGTGTCCTCCATAACTCCAAAAGCATGAAGCCTAGCAGCCTGAAATGTTGCGTGCATACTAAGGAAACTCCAAGGAAGTGCAAGAGTGAAAATTGGGTGTTTAGGTTAATTAAAACACCCCTTTTGAAGATAATTAACGGCCTTATTTAATTATATCCTTTATCAGGTGCCATCCTCGGCCACCTCGCTCTCTGGGGGTCTTAAGGCATATACTAGCAACCTCACTGGGGTCTGAAGCCTCCATGTTTTTTTGGCCTGCTCAACCATGCCTTGTCTTGGAACAGGCCGCACAATTTCTTAATGGCACTTGTTTTTTCTTCATTTTCCTCACTCATATTATCAAATGCCTGTTCATCATAGCTACAAATCACTGGGTACATTGCAATGCTTATAAATGCCCGGAGACACCGGCAATCGCAGCTTCATTTCATTTCCGCGCATGCCATAACCTCGAGAAGCTCTTAAACCAAGCCAAATTGCAAAATTTAAGCTCCAGAATTGAACTTCGCAGCAGTTCCGACTCCGAAAAAAGTGTTAATTTGTCCATAGCCTTCACTTGCCAAGCCAATCATCCTAATCAACCATTTATTTTGAGTGCTCGCTTGTGTGCTTAAACCACTTGCCGAGTGCACTGCAGTCAACGGCGGTCGAGTTTGTGTCCTGATTGGGATGTGCAATCAGCAGTTGCTACAAGGTGGAGCGTGTTCTGATAACGTGTTTTCGCTACAGTGCGAATTTAATTCAACAACAATTGCGCTACGCCGTTCTGAGCTAATTGTTCACTCACTGCGGACGCATTTGCAAAATAACGTCATCCTGAGCGAGTCATTTGTGATGAACACAATCCCGACTGCATGAGAAGTTCCAATGTGTGGAGGGAGATGGAGAATGTTCTGAAATATTACAAGGTCTGTCAAAAGCAATATGTACTGTATCCAACCTAATCATAACAACAATTATTAAAAAGTAATTCATTTTATTAAAAAGCAAATACCACCCATCACTTCGCTGACAGTAATACTAAAGGAGAGAGGGGGGAAGAGGGAGAGAGGGGTGGGGGATAGAGAGCGGGAAGAATGTAGAGGTGGAGGGGAAAGGAGAGAGGAGGGAGGGGGAGCGAGGAGGGGTGGGGGAAGGGAAGACAGTGCGACGTGAGAGGAAGGGAAAGGACATGTGCAGTGGAGTGTTAATTACAATTCATGCTGTTTCATCAAAATTATTCTGCATAGAATAACAGTGAAGATGGAAACAATTAAATAATATCTGAAATCCATTTTCTACCGGTCATACGATAAACATGGTCCGGAGACAAAATCGTGTCCGGAGACGAGCTCCATCCGGACGTGTCCAGGGACAAGCGCCGCCCGAACGCGTCAAGAGACAAACACTGTCCAGCCATAACCATCGTCCGGATATGTCCAGAGACAGAGAGATGGCAAGAGAGAGAGAGAGAGAGAGAGAGGTGGGAGGCGAGTGCTGCACTGCATTGGGAGGGGGTAGAGCACGGATGGGACAATAAGACAGAGGGAGAGAGAGGTGGGGGAAGGGAGGGGGGTTACCAGAGAGAATGTTTTGCTTCATGAACAGCGCACACACACACACACACACACACACACACACACACACACACACACACACACACACACACACACACACACACACACACACACACACACACACACACACTTGGACGATATCAGCAATTTTTCGGGAACTGGCAGGTTGTAGTCAGTGTGATGGCAGGTTGGACCAATTACAGTACTTACCATATACAACCCAGAAACCTTGAGTAGCTTTCACCCAAAAACAATGTTGCATTTATATAGATGTTTCAGGGATACGTTCACCAACATTATTCTTTATAAACAGCTGTGTGTCACGGGTGGCAAAAAATATTGGCTCGGTAATTGAGAAAACGCATTAATACAGCAAATGGCTCAGGATGACACGGCACAAACCTCTCGCTCAGGCTGACGCGGCACGAACCTCTCGCTCAGGGTGACGCGGCACGAACCTCTCGCTCAGGGTGACGCGGCACGAACCTCTCGCTCAGGGTGACGCGGCACGAACCTCTCGCTCAGGGTGACGCGGCACGAACCTCTCGCTCTGGGTGACGCGGCACGAACCTCTCGCTCAGGGTGACGCGGCACGAACCTCTCGCTCAGGGTGACGCGGCACGAACCTCTCGCTCAGGGTGACGCGGCACGAACCTCTCGCTCAGGGTGACGCGGCACGAACCTCTCGCTCAGGGTGACGCGGCACGAACCTCTCGCTCAGGGTGACGCGGCACGAACCTCTCGCTCAGGGTGACGCGGCACGAACCTCTCGCTCAGGGTGACGCGGCACGAACCTCTCGCTCAGGGTGACGCGGCACGAACCTCTCGCTCAGGGTGACGCGGCACGAACCTCTCGCTCAGGGTGACGCGGCACGAACCTCTCGCTCAGGGTGACGCGGCACGAACCTCTCGCTCAGGGTGACGCGGCACGAACCTCTCGCTCAGGGTGACGCGGCACGAACCTCTCGCTCAGGGTGACGCGGCACAAACCTCTCGCTCGGGGTGACGAGGCACGAACCGCTCGCTCAGGGTGACGAGGCGCGGTACCGCTATCGACAATGGGTGTTCAGCAAGTGACAAGCACTCATGCAAACACTCCAATTAATTGGTGATAAGGAATGCTTGGCCAGGCTGTTGCTGCATTCCATTAAGGATTCCTTTAACTTTAAAGCTGGTCTTCACTGTGCACGCAGCAGTTAATGAAATAAAATGAATTCATGAAATAAAATGACTTTATCCACAAAAGAGTTGATGCTTAATGCAGAACAACCCTGGAGACATCGCAAAGTTCAATCGCCTGTGAAATAAACATTGCAGAAAATCTGCCATTTTGGCCGCTTGTCTGTGCACGTGTGATGTGGTACATCGGGGTCTGCGCAAACGTTATAACTTTTTTTTATGTCCGTTGTTTTTTTAACCAGATTTGCTTTGATTCCTTGTAGAGCACCTCGCAAAACTTCAGAAAATATTGACACAGATCTGGCAGATGCTATGGATAGGCAGTCCCTCTGGGTCTTGTAGTGAACATTAAATCATGAAGCCTAATGAAGCTGGTTAATTCTGGCACGTTACTGTTTTTTTTTGTTTTTTTTTTGTTCACTCAATATAATTCTACAAACTGAAGAAAAAGATAAGTTTAATACTTAAGAAATTTCACATTTTCTTTTCTATGTGTGGAGAAGGAGGGAACATAGCCTTGCTTGCTTCAAGTATATAGGTATATCACCATCGTTACAAGACTTC
>NC_140964.1:595232-625232 GCF_056783735.1 Eptatretus burgeri | reverse complement strand
ATCGCACCAGTCTTGCATCTGCACAGGATGGGCAGGGGCATTGTCTACAAGCAGCAAAGCTTTTTTGGTGAAATTGTTCTCCTTGGTGTCATTTTCGATGAAGCGAGAGAAGGCTTGAAGTGGGGAGGGATTGGCATTCTCTAGGGCTTAAACCCATGTCATCATCAAAGTTTTTGTTTTTTTAACAATGTGTGTAATATATATATATATATATATATATATATATATATATATATATATATATATATATATATATATATATATATATATATATACACACACTAGCCAAACCTGCGCTCTGCAAGAAGTTTCAAAAGTGAGGGTTCGTCAGGACGTCGATATATCCAGTGTTCATAATGTGATTTATTGAATTTCTTTATATACGTTTCTTGTTACATTTTTGTGTTAAATTCACCTTCTGAGGTAGTCAGCATGTGCAGAAGAGGGTTTTACATTGCAGACGCTGTTTTCTCAGTGTCATTACACTTCTCAGCGGTGACGGTCTGCCGATGACAGACGTAATGACGTCAGCGAATGACCGATGATGTCATGACGTCATTATTCCTCTCAGCGGTGACGTCACATGTCACCATGCAAACGAATGTAAAATTAGAAAATCGCCAAAAATTCCCAAACCTGTCTGTCTGGCACGATCTCACATAGCCCATGATGTTCATTAGACCACAGACCACCTGCATACCAAAAGTGGAGACAATCCTTCTGGCAGTTTCGGAGGAGAAACGTCAAATTACGCGTAGACGTTAACATAATATATATATATATATATATATATATATATATATATATATATATATATATATATATATATATATATACATACGGAAGAAGCAAAATGAGTTATGGACGAAGCTTCAGGATGATCTTTATATGGACAAGCTTTCGGTCGAATATTGTCCAAATAAAGATCGTCCTGAAGCTACGTCCGTAACTCATTTTACTTCTTCTGCTTATAATATTATATGCAAATGAGGCACCCTACTCTTTGTGTGGAGTTTCTTCTGTTTCTCACAGATATATAATCAGGAAGAAGACAATTTGTTTTGGGTCAGTTGTTGTCACACATCTTTTTTTGCATATCTCCTGTGGGATTGTGAGTTGAACAGGAGACTGTGATGGTGCGGAGGGGAATGGCATTCTCTCAAGCAGGGCTTTTACATTATGTATAAAATGGAACAAGCTGTGTAACACTTGGTCTTCCACAGCCCCAAAAACAAAACTTAGTCACTGCAGAAGTACCTCAAGAAGAGCCTGCTGACTTTGCTCAACTGAATAACAGACGGCGGCGTTTGATGGATTCCGTACTTGAAGCCGTACACAGTATTTTCACAGAAGACCCACCACAAGCTCGATGCTTTTATGTCGATGCCCCAGGAGGTGCAGGGAAGACATTAATTTTCAACATGATGATGAGACACCTCCGTCACAATGGCTATCGGGGTGCATGTGCAGCCTGGACTGGAATTGCAGCTATGCTCTTGACTGGAAGGAAAACAGTATTAGTCCGGCAGATATGTGAAAAAAATGTGCCTTTAGTGATACAAGCATGAAATTTGGCACACTGCTAGGGCAGTATCTTACAAAGATTTTTGGATATAGGGACATTCCAGATTCTTCCCAGAGCCAAAATGGCGGCCATTTTACAAAATAGCCGATTTTGTGTTGTACAAGGAGGATACATGTGGATACAACTATATTTAAGAAGCATACCAGTGGTTTTATTTAACTAAATATAGATTCTAGCAAATAAGAAATAGCAAATAAAGGTGACAAAGCATTAATAAACCATTTATTTGGTGCATTTTTGCACTTTTGGACGGTTTTCTACAACAAACTCTTCAAAAAACTGTTATCAAGCACCATGGAATGACTGTTGTTCATTTAACACTCTTGAACTCAGAGGAAGTGCTTCTGTTTGATCCTAACATCAACTTACAGAGTCAAAATTATACAGTGGAACCTCGAGATCCAGGTAACAGAGTCTACTATGATGCATGGATACATGTGTACATGTTACATAATTATCATCTGTGATCTCTCTTGTCCCAGTTCTACTCTCTTGTACACTCCCCACCATAGTGACATAGAGCTGTGCACTGGAGTGCAGCCTTGACACACTTGCACTGTCCTCTGCATCCCTTTTTGCAGCCACACCTTAGTAGTTGCCAACATGCCTCAGTTGCCTCTGGGAGGGTTGTCCAGTATATGTCCCTGCCATTATCGGTGTGAACCCACCCCCGTCACTGGGCGATGGGAGCTCTGGTGTGGACACCATCATCTGGCCCCAACAGTAGCCGGATTGGTAGGTAGCTCTCTTGATGTGCTGTTTCAGGGCTTCACGAGTAGGTGGGAGAGCATCTATTGATCTGCCATTCTGCGTGAACAGATGCTTGCGACACTCATTGACATGTTCCTGGCTACTGGTGCGATCATAGAGCACAACAACAAAACGCTCCAGTGCATCCATGTGGTCATCTACGGCTGAAGGAGTTGGCGTGGCAGCCAAGGCACAGAATGCTGCAGTGACATCAGTGACCTCATCACAGGCTTTCGAGGTTTCCCATGCTTTTTTCTTCCCCCTGCCTCCGAAGCTTGAAACGGTGTCGCATCCAGTGAGGGCATGGAAGAATGGCAAACCTCGACACTTGTTAGGTCCCAGTGCCACAGACATCTCGTGAGCTGCCAAGAACCTGAAGTTCTTTCCTGTGCCAAAAGCAACCCAGAACTCATCAATGTCCAGACGTCCAGCTGCTGTCACCGCAAGGACCACGACATCAGTGTCTACTGTACGGATCAACACTTTGCTGTATCCCTGCCTCACAGCGTCTATATCATGGAGTAGCATTCTTGTGTCAGCCTCTTCATGGCTACAAGGGGCAAGACCAGCAACATCTTGGGCCTGCATACAAACCACATCTTTGTGGTGGGTGCTGATGACTTATTTGTCTGTGTCTGTTGTTGCTACTCTGGTGGCTAGGAAGTCAAACAACTCCATCTTGTTCTCATCTGTGCGAAGAAAGGTCTGCCAGTTTCCAGGAATGGAACTAGATGGCTCGACTCGTCTCCTGATGCCTTTGCCTCGCTTCTTCCTAGTGTCTGCCTTCAAACTGTCTGTGAGGTATTCATCCCAGACAATATCCATCCTGCTCGTATGCTGCAGCTGAGATGTGATGTATGGCAAGAATACTTCAGATGCATACTCATTGAAGGTCTTTGCTGTGCCAGGTGGCAGCATACTGATGATCGCTGCACCATCAAGGATGATGACTTCAACTGCTGGACTAGCAGCAGCAGCAGCATTCTCCTGTGGAGGGACCAGATCTTCTAAGCAGCCAACCAGATCAGACTTTGTTCCAAGTCTCATCTTGCCCATGTGTGACAGTGCAGGGGGACATGCTTGGTTCTCATGTGTGAAGAACTCATCAAGATCTCCATCACGTATCTGGGACGCAATGAACAACCTGGAGAACAGGGAGCAGTCGTTCTTCAGAGATGAAACCTGCAGCTGTGCTCTTGACTTCTCTCTGACTGGAGGTCGGCTGAAGAGAGGGAGGTTGTTTCTCTTGATTGGGTTGGTGATGGGTTTTGTCTGGTTGATAAGTCTCTCATGGACATAGGAGTCATGCGGTTCTTGTCCCAGCTTCTCGATCTGGCGTACAGTATTGATAACTGCTGGGTCTGCCAGGTCTCTGCTGTCTAGCACCAGGAGATCCTTGCTGTCATCACAAAATGGGTTGCCCATCTCCCCCATGACTTGAGTGAGTGAACGCACATCTCTAGCAAAGGCTACCTGTTTGTGCTTGGTCTGCTCGTGGTGTTTGTGAACAGCCTTCTTGGTCTCTGATGTGGCCTGGAACTCACCGATCATTCTGGCCATCTCTGGACCAGACACCATCCAGTGGCGTAATGCAGCGGGATTCTCTGTCAGGCCTACAGCTCCTCCGTCACCCTTAACTAATGCGTTATTCTGCTCGTGGGCTTGGTCGATGGCCATCGCAGAAAAGGCATGAGTGGTCTTCTTTACTGTGAAGTTGCCGGCAATCATTCTGGCCATCTCTGGACCAGACACCATCCAGTGGCGTAATGCAGCGGGATTCTCTGTCAGGCCTTCAGCTCCTCCGTCACCCTTAACTAATGCGTTATTCTGCTCGTGGGCTTGGTCGATGGCCATCGCAGAAAAGGCATGAGTGGTCTTCTTTACTGTGAAGTTGCCGGCAAGAAACTGCGTGTATACACTTGCATGTTTGGTCGCCAGTGTCACCATGTCGCGCAGGTGAACTGGTATCCACCTGGCGTAGTTGGTATGACCCAAGGCGAAGAACCAGGGGACAATCTTGCTCAGGGCATCAATGTATAGCAGGAAGAACCGATCACGGACCGATCTGACGTAGATTAGGACAGTGAGTTCCAACTGTAGAATGATCCACCAGAAATGGAACTGTGGACTGGCACACGTTCAGCACACCAGTCTTCTAGATCCTGTCCCTCATCTGCTCCTTGGCTGAAGGCTTTCTGTAGGAGAAGATAGAGGCTACTGGCTGTGACCTGGTGAGCTTGCCGAGTGCATGTAACATGGGCAGCCTTCAGGAAGGAATCAGCAGTACCAGTTGTAGCAACTCCTGCCTGCACCAGAGCTCCTGTCCACCCACTGCTATCCAGAAGATCACCCAGAGTTTTCAGTGCAGCCATCTCAATGTGGAGTACACCAAATAGGATGACGAAGTGATCTTCTCCATGTGTTTCTGGCCATCTCCACTGGATCTGTTTGGCGAGTGCGTACAGTGGCTGATCGACTGTGAGGACTGGGATCTGACCAGGGTTCAGAATCTCAACTGCTGTCTTGATGACGTCCATGGAGTGACGAATCATAGCCACGGACTTGGCCTGGTCGTAGAAGAGAGGCAGCAATGAGGTGAGGGTCACGCCACACTCTGGTTCCTCTGGAATGGACTGCTTGCTGGCATGATATGCAGCCCATGACACAGTCTCGTCTCCCTGTAGTGGTGTGTCTGATGCTACACTAACTGCCATCTGCTCTCGCCACCTGTCAAAATGACAAGAACTCATCAACACAATTAACAAGTGACAGGACCTCAGCACCACACACAGTTAACAAGAGATTGAGGCACATATATGAATACAGAATATGTACAACTTTCAGATGATATATTTTCTGTGGCGTACCTGTATTCCACCTGCATTGCTTGAGGGATCAGTTGGCAGTCACTTCTGTTGGGACCAGCCAACTTGGGCATCGGTGGTTCACGTTTACCGAGAACCACAGGAGGTACAGTGGTGTATGACTCTGGCAGGTGTGCAGTGGTTGCTGTTGTAGTAACATCATCTGAGACTACTACCCGCAGCCGTTGAACTCCACGCACTTCACTATTCGGGTGCTGGAAAAGCGAGATGCCAGTGCCGTGGAACGAGTCTTGAGCACTAGTTGAGCTGGGATTGCGGTCGATGTTATCCGCTGCGCCAGTCGTGAACAGACCACTCTTCAGTTCAGGTGGGCAAACTGCACCCTCCTGCTGGAAGAAGCGGCAGATACTGTTCCCCAAGTCCGTGGAGATGCTCAGCACCCTATCATAGGAGACGGAGAGACCCAAGTGGAACAAAGTGTCAACCAGGTCTCGTTTGCGAGTCTTTGTGTGCATCAGCATTCCCAGGTACACAGGCACGGGGGTCTCCCGATTGTGGCCGTGCTTGGTAGACTCAATACTCGTACTCGGTCGGCGGCGTGCGTAGCTGTTGAACATGAGGAGCTGTGAGATTGTAAGAGTGGGTGTTGATACAGATGAGTGGCTTGACTGCTCTTGGATCGTGGGTCAGGTCAGGTATGGGAGCATGTGCCAGAACAGCACGTCGCTGCATCCACTTTCCGCCGGTACTCCAGGGGCCTCCGTCTGGCCATCCCCCAGGCAGATGCCAGGCCCATCCCCATCTCCTTGAGATGATGGTCAACCTGTTGCAACCATGAGGAACGTGGTCGACCCACTGGCCTCCTCCACTCATGAGACTCCCTCGCTGAGAGAATCTGGTGAGCAGGATCAGAGTCAGGAAAACGAGCCACATGTCCATACAGCCGCAACTGACGCTCACGGACTATGCAGGTAACAAATCTCATCCGAGTCTCTCTCAGCACCCGCTCGTTGGACACAAAATCCGACCAGCGATAGCCAAGGATTCTCCGAAGAGATCTGGTACCAAAGGAAATCAGTCTCCATCTCAGATCCTTGGTCAGAGTCCAAGTCTAGCACCCATAGAGCAAGATTGGAAGTACCAAGGACCTGAAGACTCGGACTTTCGTCCTCCCGCACAGGTACCGGCAGCGCCACACCCCATGATCCAGTGAATCCATGACTCCCCAGGCCCGACCCAGACGTCTATTGACCTCTGACTTGCAGCCAGCAGAGACATAAATATCACTGCCAAGGTAAGTGAATCTCTCCACGACCTCAACATCCTCACCACAAACAGACACAGACAGGACAGCAGCATCCAAGATGTCACCGAAAGCCTGGATCTTAGTTTTGACCCAAGAAACCCGTAATCCCAACGGCTCCGACTCCTCATTCAGCACCTCGAGGACCCCCAAGAGGATGTCTAAAGTCTCCGCAAAGATGACTGCATCATCTGCAAAGTCAAGGTCCGAGATCTTGACATTCCCAAATGACGCACCGCAACTTGATCTCTCCGACATCCTCCCTAGAATCCAGTCCATACAAGTGCTGAAAAGTGTGGGGGCAAGTACACATCCCTGACGAACTCCAGTAACAACTGGAAATAAGTCAGAGATGGTACCACCACACTTCACAGCACTCTCAGTACCAGAGTAGAGTTCAGACATCAGATCGATCAGTTTTGGTGGCACCCCACGAAGACCAAGAATCCTCCAGAGGACATCCCGATTCACTGAATCGAACGCTTTACAGAGATCAACATAGGCTGCAAGCAGCCCCTGCCGAAACTCTCGTCTGCGTTCGGTGAGGATACGGTCAATCGTTGACCTCTTTGGTGTAAAGCCTGACTGCTCTGGACGCTGGTGCTCAAGCAGATGGTGGCGAACCCTATCGAGAATTATCCGAGCAAAGACCTTGCCCGGCACTGAGAGCAGCATCACCCCTCGGTAGTTGTTGCAGTCTTGGCGATCACCCTTCCCTTTCCAGAGAGGGACAACAAGGCCCCTCTTCCAGTCAGTTGGGATGATGCCTGTGTTCCAGGCAGAGCACAAAACTGCATGCAACGACACGAGTGCAGCATTTCCACCAGCCTTGAGAAGTTCGGCATGGATGCCACAGATCCCTGGAGCTTTGCCCCGTTTCAACTGGTTCACCGCAGCCCGTGTTTCCACAAGCGTAGGTGGACCACAGTTGATTCGAGGGTCAGCAACAGGGATTGTAACACCCTTGACGTCCAACTCGACAGTTGGGGTATCAGCCTGGTACAACCGCTCAAAGTAACCGGCCCAGCGGGCCTTCACTTCAGACTCCTCTGTCAAGAGCCTACCACTCTCTGCTCGAACTGTAGTGCTCCGAGGGATGGGCTTGGATGAACGTAATACGCGAATTCCCCTGTAAGCGGGACGAGAATCACCTGTCCACAGGTGATGCTCTACCCCCTCACAGATTCCTCGCACATAGGCCTCCTTGTCCACCCTCAGTGCACGTACAGTTTTACGCCTCAGCTCCCTGAATAGCTCAGCTCTGCCATTCAGCCTGGCCCTGCGACTCTGGTCAATGGTATCCAGTGTCCCTTGAGAGACAAAATTCTTCTTTGCCCTGCGGTGAGCTCCAAGGCATCCACCGGCAACATCAAGGACGGTGGTCTTGAAGGCGCTCCACAACTCTTCAGGACCCCCCAAAGCACCCAGACCCCCAAGTGTCCACTCAGCCTGTTTGCAAACTCCTCAGCTACTCTCTCATCCCTGAGCTTGGCAACATCCAGCCTCGGCTGGGATGGTACCATTCTCCAGGATTTAAGGTGCAGCTTTAGAGTTGCTACAACAAGCCTGTGGTCAGTAGTGAGGAACTGAGCACTCCGGTAGACCCTGCAGTTCTGGATCATCCTCCAACGACCGTCAATGAGGACATGGTCAATCTCCTTTGCCACACCGCCAGCGTTGGAATACCAAGTCCAGCGATGAGCTTGTGGGCGCTGAAACCATGAACCAGCCACTCTAAGTCCATGACTTCTTGCAAAGTCAAGGAACTTAGTGCTATTCTGGTTCATAGTTCCTGACCCATGGGGACCAACACACACCTCATAACCGTCCCTATCAGTTCCAGTCGATGCATTGAAATCCCCCAAGACTAGAAGTGTATCTCGTCTGGGGCACTGATCAACCACAGACTCGAGTGTGGCGTAGAATGCATCCTTCACGGTGAGATCACTCGCCTCAGTCGGAGCATAAACAGAGACCAGGGAAATGACACCTAAGGAGTGACGAATCCTTAATCTCATAATACGCTCGTTGACCGGTGTTACCTCAATTATCATTGGGGTCAGCTTATTGGACACAGCTACAGCAACTCCTTGGGTATGGTAACCATCAGAGCGACCAGACCAATAGTAGGTGTAACCACCCACCATTATCTCGCCGCAATCCGGTCTCCGAACCTCAGAGAGAGCTGCAATCCCGATGTCCAAACGCTTGAGCTCAGATGATAACAGAGACAGGTGGTCATCCTCTCTTAGGGATAGGACATTCCAGGCACCCACCCGAAGGGACCGCCTCAGGTTAACCCAAGGAGACCGCCGTCTGGTGGACGACACCTCAGCACCACTCCGACACACTCTCCCGCAATCTGACCCAGGGATGTTACCCCGTGGTTTCCCTCCTATCAAAGATTGGGGGTCCCGAAGGCTTTGCCCCAATCCCGTCATCTGGTGAGCTGCCCTGCAAAGGGAAGCTGCACAGGAGGTACTCCCACGGAGTGGGTTTTCAGATTTTTTTGCGTTTTTGCGTTTTGCGGAATGAAGGGTTTTACGGTGGCCGGAGTGCAAATCCTACCACCAACCTCCTAATAAGAAGTGACCCAACTGCAGGAGGACGTCCGCAGACACAGTTGGGCACTAGATATGGATGGCCGTTGGCTCACAAGGAGCTCCTCCGCCCTTTGACAGGTTTTGTTTTTAATCCTGCTGGGTGTCCATATCCAAACACCCTCCTCACCAGAAAACCTGGTGGGGGGGACGGTTTAGTCGCCGACAACCCGACCATGGAACAGGTTAGTACAGGTTTACATGGTACCTGTAGCAGGTCACAAATCGAACCTGACCTGACATAAGGGGTTTAGTATGCCGTGCCGTGCCATTTTTTTAGTGCCAAATGAACCACTAAAGGCTGTCTTCATCTTCAACATGTCTCTTCGGACTATGTTCGCGGCTCTAGCAAGATGAACACCATCACTATCAGCATTGTGTTCACAGGCCTTGTGAAGGGCTGATCCGATGTCCTCGTTGAAAGCTAGCAGAACATCTCGGCCAGGCTTGTGCTCCTCCATGTCCGGAAAATGTGTCATGATCCGGTGCTTGAGTTTGGTCGAGTGAACACGTCCAGTCAAGACTGTTCCAAGCTGTTTCAGCCGGTTGTTGTACAGACTTGTTAGGTCTGCCAGCTTGAACACTGGTGCCACAAGAGCGTCCATGCGGGCATCATCGATGTAGGACACCAGTTCTCCGAGAGCTATGCCATTATTGATATCATCCTGGTCATCCAAGGTTCTCTTTGTCTCCCTTGCTTTGTTATAGAGGGAAACCAGACACTTCACATGGTGCAGGGCATCTTGCGCCATCATATCTCCAGCACTCAGTTTAGCAATAAGTGGCTTGTCTGCTAGTTTCAGAGCACATTTCCTGACTCGTCTGTCCAGGTCAAAGGTAGAAGCTTTGCGCAAAGACTCGTTACCTGCTGGCTTGTCACAAAAGAAACACGTTTCGAGCAGTGACTCTGTGCGGTCCACACTCTGACGGGTATACTTTCGTGTCACGCCTTCGGTATCCCCACTGGTTGTTTTCCTCTTCTCTGCCCAAATCAATTGAGTTTTGTTGTATTGTAGTCTGCACGAATCATGCCACTTAGCCCTGTGGTGCTGGAAGGTGGACTCAATACCCTCACCATCGTCCAAGCGGGACATGTCGAGAGATTTTGGCAAGCAGTCGATCTCATTGAACCTGAGGAGGTTGTCTGCCAGAGTCTGGTATCCAGACCCTCCTGTGCTTCGCTTGGAGTCAGCTGGACAATGAAGAGGCTCAGTGGTGTCCATCTGACACAGCACACATAGGTTCCAGTCTGTCTGGTTAATTGATGTAACAGATGTACTTGGCCCTCGCTGCTGGGGGTCTAATCATTTGAAATGCTTGGCCATTGTCTTGAACCACCACCGATCAGTCACTGTAAAATTGGGAAGAACCACCACCAAGCAGGGGATTAGTCTTTGGGTACACTACAGTGGAGTTATCACCTGAAAACAGAATAGCAGAGTTAAAATGTTTTCAACTACGAACCCCAGCCCAGAGGAGATGCATATATACACAATGGCGATCTTGGCTGATTGTCACTCAATGTCCCCAATAGGCCACCATACATTATTTCTTTGCGCTGGACAGGACCATGTTAAACCCAAATCAATATGAACACACCATTGTAGTTTGAACATTTCTATTATGCAATCATGAAAATTAATACAGTGAGTACATCAATATCGATTTCGCAAATTTATGCATTGAATCGCGACTTTGCCAGCTACCAGTATGTAATTAATAATGGAAATATTCATGGAGTCTAAGTTCCTTTCACCAAATTTGATTTTTGATCTATTTATATTTCCAGAAACAATATTCAGGTAACATTCACATGCATGATCATATTGCAGAGCTCTTGTTCCAGCCATGCATTATTGCGATGGTAAACTGTTATCTGTGTCCCTCATAGACCACCGTAGATGCATTTTTTAGTCAAATATGAAGTAGATAATGAAGCATGTGCATACTAGTTGATAATAATCATATTATACTCACTACATTGTGTTTTGCACCAAGCACATATGACTTTGCTGACCTTGTAGGCAGAATTTGTTATTCGTGGCAGCCATTTTGTAAAATGGCCACCATTTTGACCCTAGGGGTAATCTGGAATGTCCCTATATCCAAAATGTTTCCTAAGGGTATGCTATAACTGTGTACCAAATTTCATGCTTGTATCATCAAAGGCACAAAACTACCAGAATATTTCACATATCTGCCGGACTATATACAGTTTGTTTCAGCTTCCAGTGCCGGTAGTAGGAACCATTTCCTGCAATGTTTCTCCCATTACCCATCAGGCTGACATCCTGCATAACCGGATGCTGTTCATCATTGATGAAGCATCCATGATACCCACCCCTGCACTTCATGCCACAGACAGATGTTTACAAGATGTCATTGTAATCAGCTTTTTGGAGGCAAAGCCATTCTGTTCGGCAGGGATTTCAGACAAGTCCTACCAATTGTACCATGATCTCCACCAGCCATCGTTGTTGACACATGCCTCAAACGTTCACATTTGTGGGAACATTTTCATCAATTGGTGCTTACTCAAAACATGCGCAATCACCCAAACAAGGAAAACTTCTCAAGATGGCTGCTTCTTTTTGGCAGTGGAATCCTTGTGGCTGATCTCTGGCCACATGCACGTAATGTGGAGCATGTCACCACATGCTCTGGCCACATGCACGCACGTAAAAGTACCTGCTGCATGCCTTGTAAGAGGTTCACTGATTGAGGACGTTTTCACGAATACAATCAGCGAAGGCAGACACACCAGTGTCATCCTGTCTCCTAAAAACGACAACTGTCTGGCCATGAATGAAGAAGCCATGCAGACGTTGCCAGGTCAAACAGTCAATTTCCTCAGTGCAGATTCAGTTAAGTGTGACAATGTTGAGGAGGTTTTTTGTCATACAATGTTGAGTAGGCAGAGAACTATCCTATGGAATTCATCAATTCCCCACACCATCCAGGATGCCACCTCACTACATTAATTTCAAGGTTGGTTGTATTGTCATGTTGCTTCGCAACCTCACCCTGCAACATGGACTATGAATTGGTACCAGATTAGAGGTCATCAATCTGCACCAAAACTGTGTTGAAGTAAAACTCACTTCTGAATGCCTCAAGTAAAGCTGCTCAAGTGACACCAGCTTGCCGTTTACTTTACAGAGAATACAGTTTCCCCTATGCTTGGCTTACTCAATGACAATCAACAAGGCACAAGGCCAGACATTTGACAAGGTTGGCATTTACTTACTTTGGCCAGTCTTCACCCATGGCCAACTGTACGTGGCATTTTCTCGAGGAAGGGTTCTTACAGATGTTCGAGTCAAAATTCTTGACACCGAGACCCAAGGCAAACGACAAGGTAAAATGGTCACACACAACGTCGTTTACCGTGAAGTTTTAGCATGAAGAAGTTACAGATTCAAAAACAGTTTTGCGACATTTTGAAACACTCAGTAATGTGCCATATAGAGTTATGATTGAAATTTGACACCACAGGACACTGGACATTACGTGAAATTTCTGTGGGTTCCTGCTGGTATGTATATATACACTGATGACCCAAAACATTATGGCCACTGACAGGTGAAGTGAATAACATTGATTATCTTGTTACAATGGCACCTGTCAAGGGGTGGGATATATTGTTACGAATCTGGAAGCCATTTGCACACACACAGACAGCAGTCCCTAAGCTTAGTTATTTCGATAAGTATGTGTTTATCGTTGGAATCCTTCCTTCTGTTGAATGGGGGCATTTCGTGTGTGTGCTACGAGTTATTTTTTCGTAAGGTTTTTATACATCAACTGCAACAACAACATCCCTCCTTCACTCCTGCCACCATCGGCCTTCCTCACGCGCATGCGAGCCGAGCACAGACGTGGGCGGGGCTTCCATCACGTCAGATCGGAGCCCCGCTCCAAAAAAGGGCATGGAGTGTTTCCTCTGCCCAATGAGCCAAGGGCGAGCATCGCACGAGTGCCCCAGCCAATGAGAAGCCAAAAATGCTGAGGAATAAGTCGAGTGGTGAGCAGTCATTGTGGCGATTGGCTTGGTCGGTGGTCGTGGTTCGAGCGGTCTGCGGTCCGTGGTGGTGGTGACTGAGCAGCCAGGGTCGTGGGCCCGTGGACTCTGTATCGTGGGTTCGAGTCCCACCGTGGTGGTTTGCGTTGGAGCGCTCGAGCTGGGATCCCCGTCCCCGTTCACGGACTCCAAGCTCCACAAGTGCGGGTCCGGTGAAACCGCACGAGGCAGGGAGGTACCTGGCTAGGCCCTGCCCTCAGCTCGCCTTCCCTCCGAGCTGAAAGGCCGAAATAAAGACCCGACGGGGTCCAGCTCTTTTGGGTGTGTGCGTGTGTGTGTGTGGCACCGTCCTCTAAGTAGAAATTGTCTAAGTGCCCTGTGTTCATTGTACATTACATTTCCGGATAGCTCTGCTCTTTGTGTGCTCCCCTGCCCCCTGATAAATAAACCCGTTAAATGTACCAATTCGTTTTCTGAGCTTTCTCCCATTGACCCAGCACGGTGCATATTGAAATTGGTGAGGCCGTTCGTGCCATAAATTGTTCATTTGGACCGACGGATCTTGGTAATCCCCGCTCGGTTTACACCCGGATCGGGCTCGGTAAACGGTCCGTTCCGCCCAAGGTCCGTCGAGGGTGTGGTTTTCCCCGGTAGTTAGACTATGTGGGTACTTAGGTATATTGAAATTAGGCAATTAACCCTACCCTACGCCGTCAAAATATTGGCGACCATGGTCCGCTAAGGTACCCATGACCTTTCAGACTTATCCAAGAGTCACGACCTAAATTCCGGGTGTTCGGTGGGAGACGACTCGACTGCTCCAGAAAGTGGTCGTTTATCGCCACTAAACCCCAGCCCACAACAATATTAGGCAGCAAGTGAACAGTCAGTTCTTGAAGTTGATGTGGTGGTTGCAGGAGAAATGGGCAGGAGTAAAGACCTGAGCGACTTTGATAAGGGCCAAATTGTTATGGCCAGATGACTGGGTCAGAGCATCTCTGAAATGGCAAGGCTTATGGGGTGCTCCTGGTCAGCAGTGGTGAGTATCCACCGACAGTGGTCTGAGGAGGGACAAACCACAAACTGGCGACAGGGTGTTAAGGCGCCCAAGGCTTATCGATGCGCCAGGGCAACGATGTCTCTCCCATCTGGTCCGAACCAACAGAAGGTCTACTTTGGCACAAGTCACAGACAATTTTAATGGTGGTCACGGGAGGAATGTGTCACAATCCATAGTGCATCGCACCCTGCTGCATATGGGGTTGCTAGCCGCAGACCGGTCAAAGTGCCCATGATGACCCCTGTCCACCGTCAAACGTCTACAATGGGCACGTGAGCGTCAGAACTGGACCTTGGAGCAGTGGAAGAAGGTCGCCTGGTCAGATGAGTCCCGTTTTCTTTGAGATCACGTGGATGGCCATGTACGTGTGTGCCGTTTACCTGGGGAAGTGATGGCTCCAGGATGCACTGTGGAAAGACGACAAGCCGGTGGAGGGAGTGTGATGCTCTGGGCAATGTTCTACTGGGAAACCCTGGGTCTGGCCATTTATGTGGACGTCAATTTTGACACGTGTCACCTACCTAAACATCATTGCAGACCAGGTACACCCTTTCATGGCAATGGTATTTCCTGTTGGCAGTGGCCTCTTTTAGTAGGATAATGCGCCCTGCCATACTGCACACATTGTTCGGGAATGGTTTGAGGAACATGATGAGGTGTTCACGGTGTTGCCCTGGCCTCCAAATTCTCCAGATCTCAATCTGATTGAGCATCTGTGGGATGTGCTGGACCGACAAGTCCGATCCACGGCGGCTCCACCTCACAACTTATAGGACTTGAAGGATCTGCTGCTAATGTTTTGGTGCCAAATACCACAGTACACCTTCAGGGGTCTTGTGGAGTCCGTGCCTCGGCGGGTCAGAGCTGTTTTGGCGGCACACGGAGAACCAACAGCATATTAGGCAGGTGGTCATAATGTTTTGGCTCATTAGTGTGTGTGTGTGTGTGTGTGTGTGTGTGTGTGTGTGTGTGTGTGTGTGTGTATGTGTATATATGTGTGTGTATGTGTATATATATGTGTGTATATATGTGTGTATATATATATATATATGTGAGATGATTCCCCTCATCCGAAAGAATGGTTTTGAAGTGGTGCATTTACTGTTGAGCTATAAGCCTGGTGTTGGCTTAGTGGTTTGGGTGGCGGCTTGGGATCCTAGGGTCTTGAGTTCAAGCCCCGTTGGCCGCTGAATTAATATACACCAGGAGGTTGACTCAGCCTGTCATCCTTCCGAGGTCGTCAAAATGAGTACCAGTGTACTGGTAAGGGGGACACTGCATCAGCGGCATAGCCGCGTCTCAACCAATGATGCAACCAGCAGCCACAGGCTGCACTCGATAGAGAGAGAGACTATTAGGCTGTCCAATATGGATTTAATTCCTGACCTAACTATAAACTCAGATTGATGCTTTATAAGCAGCAAGTTGCATCACAAAGTACACCGTCCCTCAGATGGACCAGCATTATACATGGTGGACACTAAAGATGCCACGGTTTGATGAATAGGAGGCGAGTTATGACCGGCACCCCAAACAATTTACAACTTTCCTGCCACCTTTAGTCTTTCACAAATGGGCCTAACCCACCTGTTCATGAAAGACCTGGGCCAAGAAACATTCCCCGGCCGACCCCATAAGGTGGGAATAATTGGAGCTGTTACAGAAGTCTTAAAATACATTAATGATCCCACTCGTACAGTATACCATATTATTAATGTAAATCGGTGCTTTGGTTAAGGCCCGGTCACACCTTGACGTTTTAGCCAGCGATGGCAACGTATTAAAATGTATGTAAAACGCTGGCTGACGTTGAACTTTTGATGTTTTTTTTTAAAGATTCGGACGTATTCATAGCGACTTGGTCTTATGTATAACGCATTGGTAACGGACACAGAACGTTTCGTTGTGTTATAGATAACTTATACCAACGAATGCTGAACCTGTTGTCGGCCTACACAACCGATGCCCAACGATAGTCTAACTTCGGCATAGCGCGTTGCACGCATCGCCGACGATGTCGTGACGTAGCCTATTAAAAGGCTGACGCACAACGATTCGAATCATAACTGCCGTAGAAATGGAAGTGACAACATCTTGCCAGCGTATGCCGACCTAAGAAAAATGTGTCTTAAACGTTGGGGCACGTCAAATCCGGTATGAGTAAGTTTGGTATACGTGAGTAGAACGCTAAAGTACGCTCTCATACGTCGTAGTAAGTAGAGTACGTCAAGAAATTTTAAACATGTTCAAAATTTTACGATGTACTCGGCGTATGACACACGTTCCGCATGCGATGGGCATAAGTTTTACACACGATATGTGGACGCTTACACACGTCCACAAAGGCTACTTATAAGCTACTCATAAGTCGAAACACGTCGCGGTAATGTCTTTTTTACGCGAAACTTATTTCTAACTTATGTTTGACGTGCTTTGAACCAATTCTTTACGTCGTCCTAACACACATCGACGTATGTAGACGTATTCCAATGACGTCTTCCGGTCGACAAAAAAAAAAAAATTAACGTGTTTCTAACTTACAACTGCCATATAAAGACGTGTTCCCAGCGGTTTTGGGAATTGGTATATAAAAATGATGTTCATAAAAGGGGAACCCAACAGTGTTTTCGAGTCCTTTTTGAGTCGATGTCCATGTCAGCAGTAACAGTATCAGTATCAGTATTAGTATTAGTATTAGTAGTAGTTTGTTCATGTTGGCAGTAGTAGGTGAGTGTGAGGGGGAGGGTGTGGGTTATGATGGATCCTCCTTGCGTCCGCGTGTCCACGGGTAGGAGACATCTTTGCACCATTGTTCGAAGTTCTTCGCGGCTAATTTTTTATGGGGCTTTTTCAACAATGAGCTATGGCTTGTTTTTACGATTTAGGTCTATTCATAACGGGTTGGACAAATGCACAATGAACTAATAATGTGCATAGAGCGCTTCGATAACTTATAGATACGGTATACCAACGAATAATTATCGTGAAGCCAGCGTTCACAAACTATGCCCAACGATAGCCTAACTTATCCATATCGTGCAGCAGTTTATCTTTGCCGGTGACGTAGGGTTTGCTATTCATAGGCTGCCACTCAACGATTTAAATGGCTGCATCTCCACTATTGAAAGTATACGCTTGCGCTCAACAATTGGATTTTTTTTACACTCAACGACTTTTAAACGGTACCACTCAGCTATTTTCATTGTTTACAATGAACGATTTAAATTGCTGTCACTCGCCTTTGTTTTTTGATGCTGGGGTTTGGAAATTTGAAGCGTTTCTTCTGAACGTGTTAAAACGCTCAAACTCGACTATTTTAAATAGACGCTGCCGATGGACAATTGGAATCATAGCCAAGCCAGACATCGAAGTGTGAACATCCTCATCATGCTGAAGAAAAGTTTGAAGAATGCTGCAAATAAGTGTCCTGGCCGTGGCCGTGGCCGCTGACGCAAGGACGATCCATTATACCGACGTCTTTCAGCCTATGAGTAACTTAAAAGTAACGTCTGTCGATGTGTGGCAACGATCGCGTAACGTGCCAACAACACGTTAATCATAGGTTAGAAATAAGTTTCGGGTACGCTAAACATTACCTCGGCGTGTCTCAACTTATGATTAACTTACAAGTATCATGTGTTGACGTCTGTCAACGATCGCAGACCGTGCATACAACTTGTGGCCAGCGTAGCGGAACGTGTGAGTCATATGCCGGCATACGTCGTGAAATTTCAAGCATGAAAAAATTTGAGGACAACCAAAAAGTACAACGTTTAAAGCCAGCGTACAACGACGTATGGCAGTGTTTTTCAGCGTGCTCTCAATGTTATCAAAACTTACCCATAACGTATTCAACGTGTGCCAGCGTTTTAGAAAAAAAATTCAAAAATCGGCATACGTTGGCTAAAACGTCAAGGTGTTTAGGTAAACCTTTACCTAAACCTTTAAAAAGGGCCTTTAGGTAAACCCTGTGAGAAATAAATACTGTATTTCCAAACTGCTGTCTTTGAAATTGAGAAAAAATTTGAATACGGTCCCACATTAAACACAAAGCTGGAACTTGGTATTGAAAATGGGTTGAGATTGTAGGTCCCAAACACACCATGTTCTCAAACTCGGACACTACAAAATCGATTGCCATCACATGAACACCTGCTTTAAGAACTTCATTTTTATGGTTACAGATCTGGTCAAGGGGGTAAAATGGGGGCTAGATTAGAATAGTTATTTCATATTTGGCGTTAGGGTAAGTGTGGTGTAATTTCTGTATTTGATAAAACGTGTCCAGCACATGTTTGAAAGATCTATTCCCTCCACCCAAATGTCCATAGCCAAGCCCTGCCTCCATATGCACTTGAACCTTCCCCATGGTTTACCTTGTCTTTATTTTGTTGCCTCCCCATAATGACCAATGATTATGACCAATGGCATGATCGCGGGGTCAGCGCAAGGCTACCGGCTCGACCAAGAACATGCCCGTATAAGAACATCAATCAGGCTTCGCTGTCCAATGAGCACGCCCCATGGGCACTTCAACGGGTCCCATGGGGACTCTAAGAGCACCGGTGTCATTGCGCACTTTGGCCAGATTCTGTATCTGCTGTCCATTCTTCGGGGTCAGCATTCATATTGTTGGTTCTGCATTTATGTTTTCAGTGCCTGCTGCCAGTCTTCCCCATTCAGCTTTGGGCTACTACTGCATGTGCTGCCGCTGGTCTTCTGGCGAGAGGTTGCCGCCACGAGCCGAGATCCACCCCGAACCGCTGTAGGCCCAGACAGGACCCCAATGGCTGACCGGGCTGGAGTCAGACCCACACTGCATGCACAGCAGTGCCGTGCAGATAGGTTATTTTTCTCGTCAGTCCCCTAATGTGTCCCATGTTCCCCCCAAGTGAACGAGGAAGGTGTATTTGCTAAGCCATTGTGGGTTCAGGGCACATTGCTTTATTTCTTTATTTACATTATTTGATTTATCTAACCTTAATAGCTGCGTGGCCGTGCTTTCTCCCCTTTCCTACCCACCACCCCTTTTCTCTTTTAATAAATATCTGTTTTGATGAAAACTTGGTCATTGGGAGCGGGCTACATAATGCTTCATGAATTGGCTGATTAACCTGGTTAGATGGGCAGATTGGGTCCAAGCTAACTCACGAGCGTGTAACAAGCATCGCTCGGCTATTCTGCCATAGTCATTGTGCTCGGAGACGCTGATTCAAGCCAAATTAACCCAGCGGATCTGGGAGGACACCTTTTCGTCCCATACCGGTGGGTAGAGTGATGGTTGTTGAAAACTGTGTCCATAACAATATTATAAATAAAACACAAAAAGGATCTTTTCTTCTCGCACTCGTTTATGAATGTTCTTTACAACCACAACATTTAGAGTTAAGGTCTTGTTTTAAAGAAATAATATGACAATGTAGAACGTTGCCTTATCAAGATAAAAAGGTACATTTGAGTACGAGAGGCAACAATAAACACGTTCCTCTATCTCGTAGCAACAACAAATTTAATTTAAAACAGTTTTTGAAAGCTCTTCACTTGGTGTGTGCCTGCAACTTGTTACGTTTATTTATAATAAATAATTTATTCCACCACCACAGGCCTGTGGATTGTGAGATCGCCTTCCTACCAAGTACGAACAGTGGAAATCAGTCGAATGCCAGGTAAAACACACGGTCATACATGATAAATGCTGAACATCACGCGTACTATCCACCTGCTAAACACCTGCAATTCCCAGAATGTAAACATGGAAACTATTGCACATTGCTGTTCATGCGAATACATTTTGATCTACATTTGATTCCCCCTTTTTCATCAGGACAAACACTCCACAAGGTATGTAAGTATCGAGTGAGAATACCAATGGCACTTGTCATCAGACAGTGTAGAGTTTTCCAAAATCACTGCAACCCGATCCCTACGTGTTCCACCCAGATGAGGAGCAGTGGACTGTAATGCGGGGCAGCTTTCTGAATGTTAACATCACAGCAGGACCCAGCTCCTGTGGATTTGGTACATGTGGGGTGGCTTCAAGGTAAAAGTTGCAACAAACAACTTCTGTGGTCTCTGATAAACATGAAAATTCAACTAAACTGGACTGAAAGTGAAATGTAAAGGCAGATTTGCAAATCACCATAACATTTCAGTCATTACAACTTCCAGATCAGCTTACTCGGGTTAATGTGCAATGCCGAAGTCCTCCAATTTTGCCTGTACAATCCAAATTTGGTCTCGTATTTTGTGTGGCTTTCTTTTTAGCCCAAACATGTCATGCATCTTTAGGCCCCACGATGGAGAGTTGGTCCTGGATGTTGTCCACAAGACCTCACGTGTCGATTTCATGAAGTACCTGAAGCATCAAGGAAGCCGCAGGTATCAGGTACGACATACACTTCAGAGTGTAGTGCCTGAGCTGTTATATTTTGGGAATTGGTGAATGGGAAGTTGAAGGGGAAGGGTTGTGGTTACCATTGTGGAAATGCATTTATACAAATATCTTGTTCAGTTCTCCCAGAACCGAAACACGTGTCAAGAGGCAAAGAGAAACACGGGTTACCAGAACGCCGCCATTATCCAACAAGCTTTTCATCCGACCGTTGCACACCAGGCCTGTCCACGCATGCACAGACTCAACATAGCAATACATCACACATCCCTCCTCCAAAGACAATTAACACCCTTTTAAACCCTCCCCCAAGAACAATTGTAATCCTAAATTCTCCAGAAATGCCCATGGCTTATGTAATTATGTAGTACACAATATGTCAGAGAGCAATGAATACTTCAGTCTTTGTACATTGCATGCTTGGCCTTTAATTATTTTTACAGCCACAGCAATCTGGTTGTTTTGGTTTTCGATCTCTTTGTGGGTAACGCCTCCTGGCAGGCTTCGGAGCAATGTTGACCTTGAGGCCCTCAATGTCATCCACTGCGACGTTGCTCTCCTCAGGTACCTATGTGTCACTCCCCTGATGTTCAGGAGCTTCCTCCACTCCTGCTGAAAAATCAGCATCGCTGATGACTTTCGATGACAACATCGAAGCTCGGTGTCTAATCTGGTCGGCATGTCGCTTCCATATCTGCTGCATGCCTCGAGTTGACACTTCCACAGTACATGAAACAAGACCCGTTCACTTGGCAATGTAACCGGGTACCCACTTGGCGCCTGAGCTGTAATTTTGAACTGAAACATATTGTCCAATTTCAAACTCGTGAATTGTCCGGGAATCATGAGCTAATTTTTGTGACAGCTGTTCATGCTCAACTGTGGTGTTGATGTTGGGTACAACGGTGTTTATATGTGTACGGAGTTTCCTGTTCATGAGCATCTCTGCCGGTGTTTGTTTCATGGATTGTGGTGTTGTGCGATAACTCGAGAAATCGTGACACGCGAGTGTGCAAGGGACCACTCATTTTACACAGTGCCAATTTCACAGTTTGCACCGCACATTCCGCTGACCCATTTGTCGCTGGATGGTATGGAGCACTCCTGGCATGTCGAACTCTGTTGATGTTCACGAACTTTGCAAATTATTCGCTCGTGAAAAATGGCCCATTGTTTGACGCAAGAGTTTGTGGTATGCCGTGTGCAGCAAATGTTTCTCGCAGTTTGTCAATCGTGACTTCACTCGTCATTTTCGAAGTGACTTATACTTCAATCCACTTTGAGTATGCATCGACCACAATGAATAGCATCTTCCCTTCGACTGGACCCGCATAGTCTACATTTATGTGCGACCATGGTTGTCTAGGGTACTCCCAAGGATGCAGTAGTGCTTTGGACGTAAGTTTCTGGAACGCCTGACATTCATGACATCCTTTAACTCTTTGTTCCAAGTCAATATCCATTCGTGGCCACCACATGTAGCTTTGTGCCAAAGTCTTCATCCTTTCAATACCTGGGTGGCCCTCGTGCAACATGTCAACCATCTGACGTCGGCATTGGGGTGGCAGTACAACCCGTGCTCCCCATAGCACACAACCTACATAAACACTCAGTTCTTGCTTATGACTAGCGAATGGTGATCCTTGTTGATCCTTCTTCCATTGCCACCGCACCTCCTTCCATCGTAGGCGATGTCGAGCCTCAAGTGCAGATGCTAAATCGGGCATAAACTTGCCATCGTAGTTCAGTAGTCCAAAGGAGGACCTCAGTTCTTTTACATTCTTTGGTGCAGGTGCCTCGGTGATTGCCTTGACCTTCTCATCTGTCGGCTGTATCCCATTCACAGTTAACTTGTGGTCGAGGAATGTGACTTCAGCAGCGAGAAAAACGCATTTATGTAATTGTAATTGCAATCTCGCATCTTGCAACTTCTTCAAGACACACTTAAGGTTGCAAAGGTGGGCACTAGCGGAATTTCCTGTTCCTAACAAATCATCATCAAGGTAGACCACGACTCCTGGAATTCCCACCAGCAAATTTTCCATTGGCGTTGGAACACAGATGGCGCCGTTGACATACCAAATGGTAAGAGTGTGTATCTGAACAATCCCGTACGTGTGTTTATTGTGACAAATTCACGTGAAGTTTTTGACAAAACCAACTGGTGGTCAGCGTGGCTCAGGTTGAGCTTTATGAAGAGTTCCCCCCAGAAAGTTTTGTGAACAACTCATCAATGTGCAGAATGGGGTCAGTGTCTGAGCGGGCTGCCGGATTGACTGTAACCTTGTAGTCTCCGCATATCCGAACCGAGCCATCTCCTTTCATTGCCGGGACGATTGGAGCTGCCCAACGAGAAAATTGTACAGGTTCTATGATCCCAGCCTTTAGCAACCGATCAAACTCCTGTCCTAACTTCCCTCTCAGCGAAAATGGTACCGGGTGGGCTTTCACAAACTTAGGAATTGCATGTGGGTCAATATCTAGCTCAACCTCCGTTCCTTTCAGTTTTCCCAGCTCCAAAGCGAAAAGGTCTCCATAGTCCTTAAGGAGTTTCCTCAACTGATCACTGGCATTGAGGTTGTTCACCTCCTGCCAATTCAACCGGATTGCTCGGAGCCAATCCCGTCTCAGCAGACTGGGCCCTGAACCTCTCACCGTTAAGGTCAACTCTGCCTTCTGTGTGCCATACCTAACAGCAACTGGCATTCTCCCACAATATCCACAGGTTCACCAGTATATGTGCAGAATATGGTCCAATTGGGGCAGATTGCGTGTCTGTTTGGGTTGTCTGCCCTCCACTTCTCCTGGAACATAGCCTCTCTAATCAGTGATACCGAAGACCCAGTATCTATTTGCATCTGTACTTCTCTGCCTTGTACCTCCAACCTCACCAGTGGTTTTGATTTTGCTTGGTTGCTCGATTTATGAAAAAAACTGTACATGTCCTCTTCATTTTCCTCTTACTGATATGTCTTGTATTGAGACCTTTTGCTTGTTGCCTGTGGAGAGCTGTTCTTGCTCCGAGGAATACTTTCGGTTTTGAACGACAGACTCTTGTAAAGTGACCTTTTTCGCCACATGTATAGCAGTCCACATTTCTAGCTGAACACTCGCTCGTTTGATTATGAGCCGTCCGTCCACAGTGATCACATTTTACTGCGGACCCATCTTCAAAAGATAAAGGAGGGGTCTGGCAGCTAGTCAAGCTAGTCATCTTGTTTACTGCTCCTGATCCCACACGACTCCGGTATGTTCACGGAGATACAATGCGTTCTTTTCCACCAATTCCATTGACAAAGCTATATTCAGGGCCTTGTCAAAATCCAACGTTGTTTCAGTCAGCAATCTGCGTTGGATGCGATCCTTCATTACTCTACAGACTAACCGATCCCGTAGCATTTCCTCGAGATTACCTCCATATTCACACCGTTCAGCCAATTTACGTAAGGCTGCTACTTAATCTGAAATGGACTCGCGTCCTTCTTGACTGCGGATGTTCAGTTTGTAGCGCTGCACAATCACAGATGGCCTTGGATTCCCGTGTTGTTCAACGACTTCAACCAGCTCCGAAAACGGGACGTCTCCCAGTTTCCTCGGTGCGAACAAACTTGACATGAGCTTGTATGTCGGTGCCCCGCAAACACTCAGCATGATGGACCGTTGTTTCTCCACACTCGTAAGATCGTTCGCTGTGAAATAGGCTGCATACGCTCCACGTACGGCGACCACTCTTCCTCTTCTGCTTTTAACTCTCCAATCGTCATGTGGTCATGACTTCAGGAAGGGAGAATAAGGCAGTCCACAAGGCAAAATAGTTTATCCTCCTCATCAGATGGTCAGTTCTCCCAGAACCAAAACGCGTGTTAAGAGGCAAAGAGAAACACGGGTTACCAGAACGCCACCATTGTCCAACAAGTTTTTAATCTGACCGTTGCACACCAGACCTGTTCACGCATGCACAGACACAACATAGCAATACATCACATATCTTTAAATAATTTCCTGAGAAAAACAGGACAAGTTTGAATTGTACAAAATGGCATCAATAAATAAATGTTGATTAGGAAATTATAAGTTGAATCACTTTGTAAAACAAGATTTTGGAATAGAATTCAAATACTGACAAGATAATTAGAAAGCAGCTTCAGAGATATTAGCAACAGTTTAATTTGACTGCTGCATCAGAACTGCACAAGGTTTGAAGGAATTTGAACAAACTATACTTGTTGTGGGATGACTATACCACCAATAACTCTTAAGCTTGTACAAGTTACCAGGTACAGGTACCGCACTTGTTACTTTTCCAGCAACCTTAAAAAAGAAAGTCTGGGATTTGCAAAAGCACTGGTTGTTGGGAAAGCTAGTAGATTACCCATTCCATGCATGGGTGGCAGAGGTGGTGGTGGTCTGTTCTGTGGTCGGCACGTGATCGCACTGGACTAATCATGTTTGGTGATATACCTCGTGCTGCATAGATAATACTCGGTGGCCTCAGCTTCACTTTTTACCCCCCCCCCCCGCCCCTAATTTTTGCTTATTCGCTCATGATAGCAAGCGAAAAAGGATAGTGATCCAGTCGTGTATACCAAGTACAATATCGCTTAGTTTTGTGGACCGTTGACGCTTCGTCTAAGAGATAAACACTTAGCTCCATTATAGTAGATTATGAATCAAAAATGAAAGCACCGCCAACTCGAACTGCTGCCCAGGAAAATAATTTTAAGGCCCAGGTCAGACGTTTCAACCACCGATGGTCCTCATCCTAGACAGCTTCAGGTAAACTGGGGGACAGAATATCTGACCAAAGCTGTCTTGCTGGGAAGCTGTGCAAATTGGTAATTTATTCATACTGTAAACCAGTCTGTAACATTAAAAGGCATTGCTCTAATTCTGCCAATATTTGCATTTTTATACTCTTTAATCTCTCTCTCCTGATGCTTCTCCAACTTCAATTTTGCATTACATCAATTCCCACATTATTATCTTTTCATTACACCAATTAGGTCAATGTGGGTAAGTAGCCTGGCCAAATTCCCTGCTTGGAGTTAGCTATCAAATTAGAACATCCTGCAGGTGGTAGCAATTTGGGATGTGAATATACAGTACCTTCACAAAGTATTCACAAATCTTGACTTTTGTCATATTTTGTTGTGCAACAGCTTGAATTAAAAAATTGATTAAATTGAAATAAAAATTTGTCACTGGTCCACACAAAATACCCCACAATGACAAAGTGAAAACATGTTTTCAGAAATTTTTACCAAAAAATAAAATAAATATCAGAAATGTCTTGCATCAATAAGTATTCAACCCCTTTGCTATGACGCTCCAAGTTGAGCTTAGGTGCATCCAATTTCCTTTGATCATCCTTGAGACGTCTCGTCAACTCGATTGGAGTCCACCTGTGGCCAATTCAATTGATTGGACATGTTTTAGAAAGAAACAAACCTTTCTATATGAGGTCCCACAGTTGACAGTGCATGTAAAAACAGAAACTCTACCACGAAGTCCAAGGAACTCTCCATAGAACTCCAAGATAGAATTGTGAGGGGGAATATATCTGGGGCTGGGTATAAAACAATTTCTAGTGTTGAAAGTTCCCAAGAGCACAGAGAGCTCCATCATTTGGAAATGGAAAGAATATGGAACTACCCAGACTCTTCCTGGAGCTGGCCGTCTGACCAGTTTTTTTTGTCACAAACCTACACAAGATGCCCCAAAATGACAAAGTGAAAACATGTTTTTAGAAATGTTTACAAATTAATTAAAATGAAAAGATTAAATGTTTTGTGTCAATAAGTATTCAACCCCCTGAGTCAATACTTTGTCGAAGCGCCTTTGGCAGTGATTACAGCTTCGCGTATTCTTGGGTATGTCTGTATCAGCTTTACATGTCTGGATTTGGGGATTTTCTCCCATTCTTCGTTGCAGATTTTCTCAAACTCTGTCAAGTTCGATGGGGAGCATCAATGAACAGCAATCAAGTCTTTCCACAGATTCTCGATGGGATTCAAGTCGAGGCTTTGGCTGGGCCACTCAAGGACTTTCACGTTCTTGTTCTGAAGCCATTCCGGTGTTGCTTTGGCTGTATCCTTGGGGTCATTGTCCTGTTTGAACATAAATCTTTGCTGCAGTCCAAGGTCTTTTTCACTCTGAAGAAGCTTTTCCAAGGATTTGCTTCCATTCATTGTTCCCTCTATCCTGACAAATCTCCCAGTCCCTGCCACTAAAAATCATCCCCATAGCATGATGCTGCCACCACCATGCTTCACAGTATGAATGGTGTTGGATGGGTGTTGAGCTGTGCTTAGTTTCCTGCCAGATGTTGCACTTTGCATTTAGGCCAAAGGGTTCAATTTGTCTCATTAGATCACAGAATCTTTTGCCTCATTCTCTTAGAGTCTTTCACGTGCCTTTTTGTAAATTCCAGGCATGCTATCATGTGCCTTTTTCTCAGGAGTGGTTTCCATCTGGCCACTCTCCCATAAAGCCAAGATCGGTGAAGTGCTGCAGAGACTGTTGTCCTTCCAGCAGGTTCTCCTATCTCAGCCAAGGAACTCTATAATTCTGTCAGAGTGGTGATTGGGTTCTTGGTCACCTTGCTTACCAAGGTCCTTCTTTCCCAGTTGCTCAGCTTGGTTGAATGGCCAGCTCTATGAAGAGTCTGGGTAGTTCCATATTTGTTCCATTTCCTAATGATGGAGCTCTCTGTGCTCTTGGGAACTTTCAACACCCCAGAAATTGTTTAATACCCTTCCCCAGATCTATACCTCCTCACAATTCTATCTCGGAATTCTACGGACAGTTCCTTGGACTTCATGGTAGAGTTTCTGCTGTGACATGCACTGTCAACCGTGAGACCTCATATGGAAAGGTGTGTTTCTTTCTAAATCATGTTCAATCAAGTTGTAGACATCTCAAGGATGATCAAAGGAAATTGGATGGACCTGAGCTCAACTTGGAGTGTCATAGCAAAGTGGTTGAAGAGTTATTGACGCAAGACATTTCATCTTTTTATTTTTTAAAAAAATTCTAAAAACACATTTTTACTTTGACATTATGGGGTGTTTTGTGTGGATCGGTGACAAAAAATTTCAATTGAATCCATTTTAATTCAGGTGTAACAACAAAATGTGAAAAACTCAAGGGGTGTGAATACTTTCTGAAGGGACTGCAGTACAGGTGTGATGGGCCAAATCACTTTCTCCCCGTGTCCAAGTTTCCTTTCATTTTGATAACCCTTTGTTCGACTCTCCCACTCCCTGTCAACCCCTTTAACTCACTTCCTTTTGCTGATAAAACAACCAACCTACAGCTTAAAACAGATAATGAAATTGCATGAGAGATAAACTTTGGGATGTAACAAAATACAAAAAAAACAAGCTCAAATGAGCTAAGATCCTCGTCCTCTTAATGATGACATCATAAAAACGAATATGACATCATTGTGATGTATCAGGTTTGCGATAAATTATCTGTGCTAATGCCCGGCTTGATTCCCACAAACAAAATTCAAACAGCTTGCCATGTTTCGGAGATAATGGTATAGGCGATTTCTATTAGCGGCGATATGACGTCAACTTTTTTTCTAGGAAGAATTTCCAAAATCGGAGATGGTTACTGCCTGCGCGTGGGCTTTCTGCATATACATGGCAAGTTTCACGAAGATCCGATGACAACTGTGGGTTGTGAAACAAAAAATAGGAATGACGTCATAGTAATGTATCATATGTACGGTAATTCATCTCTGCTAATGCCCTGTTCGATTCCTGCAAACAGAATTCAAAAAGCTTGCCTAGTTTGAGATAATTTTTTAGGCGATTTCCATTAGCGGAGATATTTTGACGTCATAACTTTTTTTTTTCAAGGAGGAATTTTCAAAATCGGAGATGGTTACTGTCTGCGCAGGGTATTTTTACATATATATGCCAAGTTTCAGGAAGTTTCGATGAAAACTGTAGGCTGTGAAACAAAAAAGTCCACAAGAAGAAGATGAAGAACAACAATGTAAGAGTTATAGATCCTCCACGAGGATCTAAAAACAAGTCTTCAAACCGAAACCCTTACGTGGAGGTGAGGTGAGATGCCATTCATAATCATGATGTACCAGACCTGATGGAGAGCTTTGGTGCCGCTGAAGCAGTTACTCGGCTACAATCCTGGGTGGGTTTCCACTCCAACTCAGGAAGTCTGGGCAGGAATTTGCAATCTCTTCAGGTTGCCAGCAATAGCTCACCTGCTCTTCGCGATGGACACCATGGGATCTTTAACATTCATCCGTGGAAGAGCACACACATTGATGAATCGCCCTGTTTGTGAAACACCAGGATGACAGTTTATAGCTGGGCCAGGATTCAAGCCCATGCGTGACAGCACAGAAGTGAGTGTGTGTACCTCCAGGCCTCCTGCCAGCCCGAGATGCTATTACCTCACCTTGGTAGTTGCTGCACTGGCAAAACTTCATGTATCATACAGAGCAGAGAGACCTATTACACTTGGAAGTCATATGAAGGTGATCAAAAACAGTCGAGAACATGACCACAGTAACAAGCAGGATATACCAATTTGATGAGCTGATCTGGGTCTAACACGAGGATGTTCATGCGTTTGTCAATCCCATCAGCCACAAGTACCAATTTGATTTTGCCAAGAAACTGCAAAGACCATTTCATGGCTCACAAAAATGACACAAGTAAAATGATAACACCCTAACAACCCTCACTTCACGTAAAACGTATCACAACCGCACAAAAATATTTCTCCACAATACATAAAGTTGAAATGGCATGGTTCATCCTTCGGTATCCTGACAAAGGATGTACAGTAATTGCAACTTTTCCTGGAAAACCGGTGTGAAAAGAAGTTTCTCATAGCTTTTTGCTTCAAGTGCAATACATATGCAAGCTTTGTTTCTGAGCCTAATCTCCAATATTAAAGAAAACAAAACAACATTTAAATTGTTTGCCATGGTGCTTTCCCGCAGCTTGAATCACCATTGGTGGAGACATTTATAACGAGAGCTGTGCGAGTGAAAGTTGTAAAGAGGAATGCAGTCACCAGTGATGGAAATGTTGAAGAATCTTCAAGTGAGCAGAGAGCCGAGTGGCCTGCCTGGTGGAACGTGGATGGGGAACTGCTCCGTGATACTGGGGAGATCATTTTCAGGTTTGCCAGGGGATGGAGAGCAATGTAATGTCTTGTCACCTACCCAATAAACAGCCAACACCACTAGATAAAATAAGTGGATTTGGCTATTTAGTGTTCACCTTTAGACCCTTGGCTCACGATGTTCAAAATCCACAACGACGTCAGTTTATCACAATTGCACAAAAAGTCAAACCAGAATCCATGGTGTAATGGTGAGAACGTCCGTTGTTCAAACCACGGCCAAGTCATACCGCAGACTTAAAAAATGGTCCATGTTGTTTCCTTGCTTGGCATTCAGCATTTAAAAGGATAGAGCAC
>NC_140964.1:427732-577732 GCF_056783735.1 Eptatretus burgeri | reverse complement strand
GTTCATTTTCTGCCAATGTCCTTTGAGATTCTTGTGAAAGTCCACCCAGTCTCATGATGTCTGTCGTGCATGTAATTCCATAAGCCTTATCAATTTAAAAGTTTGATGCAGATTCAATGTGAATGTAATAGTTGCAATCCATAATAAGCACTACAACAGCAGTTGGTGGAACACATATCTCCACCAAGCTGAAGTTTGTTTTGTATCCCACTGAGAGGCCTGATCTGCATCCGGGACCAAACCAAAATCTAATCACCTTGCTCAAAATCTAAACCTTCCCAACCCATCCACTACTTTATTGAAAATATCGTGTTATATAATGTTTTTGGCTCCATTTCTCAATGAAGAATCGCTTTAAAAAAAAAAGTAGAAGGGCACTCGGTGAAGCGCAAACCTCCGCCACGTAATGCCTGACCCACTCGAACATATCGGGACCAATACATTTTTTAAATATCATGCTACATGTCGTTTTTGCCCCATCTCTCAATGGTGAATGAAGAATCACTGAAAATTTAAAAACTCGTATCCGGATTCGGATCTTCACCAAAATCAAACCAATTAATCCTTGTCACACACCCAACCTGTCCACCAAACTTCATCTGAATCCATCCACAACTTTTTGAGATATCGTGAGATATATCAGTTTAGCCCAATCTCTCAATGGTGAAGAATCACTTAAAATATTATCAGATCTGGATCCGGATGTTCACCAAAACTGAATCAATTCTTCCTTGTCACACACCCAATGTGTCCACCAAATTTCATCAAAATCCGTCAACTTTTTGAGATATCCTGCACACAAACAAACATATAGACAGACAGGGGTGAAAACAATCTCCTTCCACCTTCGGTGGCGGAGGTAAATAAATTAAAACATTCTCAGATCCCGATCTTTACAAATATCGAATCAATTCGTCCTCGTCACACACCCAACCTGTCCACCAAGTTTCATCCGAATCCATCCACAACTTCAGATATCCTGCTGCTCACACAGACAAAGGTAAAAAAACCAAAAAAAAACATAACCTCCGTCCACCTATCAAACAGTGTGGTCAAAGACAAACAAACTCTGCTTTCACAATATGTTGCGGTTTCATCCAAGAAGAGGCTTGGTGTTGGCTTAAGATTCTAGAGGTCATGAGTTGAAGCAACTGTTGGGCCATTGAAGCAACACCACGTGGGGTTGACTGTCATCCTTCTGAGATCAGCAGAATGAGTACCAGCGTGCAGGTAACGGTGACTGACCATGTATGAAGGCACCATCAGCAGCACAGCAACGCCCCCAGAAAATGATGCAGCCACAGGCTGCACACAAATAAAATAAATCCAATAAGAATGTCCTGTTGAAGGAAATAGAGAAGCTCTCCCAGTCTGAGGATTTTAAGTTCAAAGATGTGGATTATGCACAACACTGTCATGCGAGATCACATCCATTCCTGGAAGCAGAACACTCACCAATATCTGAAGAATTCAGCAACAAACAACCACTTGTACAACTCATACAAGACAGATAGTATGAATTTTCAGGAATAAGACTATGCAAAGTGCAGAGTATAAAGTAAAATGTAGCACCCGAAGCACCAACAGGCTTTTGCTGCTTGAGACTATAGTTTGGTTCTGTATCCATAGTGCTTAACCACCATGCCTTGTTTCCCTTATAATTATATAACAAGTATGTATTTGACTCAGGTATTCCAAACTGACACCTGGTGCAGCACGGCAGGTAGCACTATGTAATGTAGAACACCATGTATTGGAGGTTAAGATCACCTGGTTGTGACTGATGCAACTATTTTAAAACACCATGGTTAAGAAGATGGCACTGCTGTGTTCTTTCAATCCTCAGGGTCCACTCGGGGTTACTGACCATGTATGGAGGTACCACAGAAGAGACCACCTCCAAGTGCGTTTAACCATTGCACGGAGAAGAATCTCACCGACTGCTCTGAGAATCATTTTCCAATCTCGTGTCTTAAAGCAGGTGGTTTTCCATGACTATCCTCGCTCTTTGATAAAAGAAAACAACTCCTTTGGTCGAACATAATAAATTGATCATGTTGTTCATTTTACTCCAAAATACTATACATATTTGCAGGGTAGAAAAAAATATGAATGTATTCAAACTGTCTATGCATTTTAACTATTTAAATGCAAACGCTGTACTTTGTTCACTTCGTTGACACGTGGTCATTTTCTTTTTTCCCTGCCATCTTAAAATCTCCCTCCCACCTCCCTTTCACCCTGTTATTGTTATAAAAGGAGAAAACAAATGAACTCTAGATTTTTTTTTAACTACAACATATTCAGTGCCCGATTGTCTGTTCAGTCTAGATTTAACATCAATGTTTGTTTATTATATTTACCAAAGTGAAACACCAAAAGGCAACAGCAGACGATCACAATGAGAGAACCAAAAACCATACTGTTAGCATTTATATTACATTTGTTTTTGTTTTTTAAATAGCAGCACATTTTTGGGACTAAAAGGTGCAATAACTGCTTCCTTGAGAATAATAAAAAGTGACACCAGAATTTCAAATAAAGGAGGAATAAAAACAATGACAGTGTAACACCGAGCACCACAGCTTCTGAAACGGGCACCAGTTTGTCATCGAGCCGAACCCCTGATGGATGGGGCAAGACATGAGGACTCTGATGCTCTGATTAGTGTGGAGTGAACGAAGAACGCTCGTGCGTGCGATGCGGATCGAAACAAGGCACACCGACTTTGCCTGGAAGTGTCAATGGCGTCAAACCCCCTGAACTCCCCAAACTAATCGAGTATATTGCACAGAAAATAAAGATGGATCAAATCAAGTGCAAAGAGAAATGTCAAACCCATGCAAGATTATACAGTATTTTTCAAATACAAACTATTATTTCCTTTGGCTTATTCCTCTGCATAGCTGCTTTTTCTTGGGCATTTCCTGTCCCAGAATTCGTCATCCGCCTGATGGGCAATCCCGTTATTCTTTCACCTGCAATAGACACGTGCGAATCTTTCAAGTCCATTAAACGTACAGAATATACAAAGAAAGTTGTGGTACAAATGTACTCCACAGAGTGATCAAAAGGTACCTCATAAACTTGGGAACATTTTTGAAATGATTATTCTCTCAAACGTTCCGCACTTTGATGTTTATGTAGCCGAGTAAACGTGGCAGACTGACGTCATGGATCTTAATGATCACTCTAAGTGCATGAGTACCATCAAATTGATATGCAAACGAAAATGAGATGTATGTCACCAGTTAGAATCAATCAAAACAATAGAATATTGCCAAAGATGATAAAATCGATCAAGGAAAGCTTTGAAGCAAGTGGGTCAGTGAATCGTGTGTCAACGGTATACCCAGGATTATAAAGTTACCAAGTTTATTCGATATGTTTTGTACCACCTTGTATATAAAGCCGAATGATAGGGGGAGGGAAAATAAAACTCACCATATAACTCTCTCCTCTAATTCAAACAGCGTTCAGTGCTGGCAGAGAAGACAAAACAAAAAACCCAAATAAACAAGAGTGAGAATTGCTTTGCAATACATGTCCCCTACCGAGGTGATATTTTCTGAGTTTAAAAAGGATACCACACTGAAAAATTGACAAAATACCTGGAACTCAAAACTTGTTCTGTAACATCATAATAAAGCCATGTACCAAGTTTAAGTTGAATATGTTAAAGAGTATGAGGAAAAAAAAAAGTCTGAAAACCACAGGTGGGATGGAGGGACGGATGGAGAGCAAATCTATAGTCTCCTACAGTGAAACCTGTACGGGACTAATAACATAATCGGCCGATTTTATCACACAAACCAAAATACTGCACCTGAACGGCATTAGAACATCGTACTTAGAATACAAGCAAATTCAATGTAACGTTCTTACACCGAGGTCAAATCCTTAACCGTTTGAACCCTCGCGGCCGTTTTACCGGCCGCTATTCAAACCACCATGTGCCCGATTTTTCTTCAGGAAGCCCAGGGTGGAGTAGCCGAAAATCGAAGGAGCTCAGAATTCAAAAGGTTAAATGGACTCCTCCAAATGATGTTCCCGTTTCTCACACCGGGTAATGCAACACCATTTTAATGGTTTGATATGCTACAAGGGCCACAAGCTCAAACAAACTGGTTAAAGGACGAGTAATAGCAGATTGTGGAATTAAAATAAATAAATTAATGAACACATCACCAATTTGCAATCCGTTTGTTGTTATCTGACACCATTAGCTGTATCCAGCATCTATCATGAGTAGAGTGACTAGAACGTGTGTAGATAACATAAATGATGATCGAGTGAAGGCACAGCTACTCATGAGGTGAAAATCCAGAGGATGAGAACACCGACAGGAACTGTGCATGGAAGCAGATTCCAAATACATTGGAACAAAACATCCCTGTATCCAAAAAGCAAACAGGCAGCTCATCCAAATGAATAAATAAATGGACAAAATGTGATGGCAGAACGTACTACAAAGCTCTAACCGGTGCTTGATGGAACGTTCTACACAAAAACTTAAAGGACTACATTCAATAGGAAGCTGTTATGACTCGGTCAGAACAAAACTAGAAAGCATCTAAAAATGCAAAGACCATCGACATCCGCTTTGTACTGAAACAAAACTTAATGAAAACGACAATTAAAAAAAATTGTACATTTTATTCATTTGTGTTCTTCACAATCTCATAATAAATGCTTGTAGAAAATTTGATGACAAAAGCTCAAATTGTTTAAAAAAAACAAAACAAAAGTTCTGGCCTGGAAACAGACAGACAGACAGACAGACAGAAGCAATTACAAAACCCTGTCTCCCAATGCGTAGGGGAACAGGCTAATAAATAAATCCTGAGTAGTAAACACACCCTGTTTGAGCCTTTGATGTCAGGGGGGGGGGGCAGGGGGGCTTATTTGGATGGGATATTTTTAACTCATTGCTTTCCCAAGTAATACGAAGGGATGTCGTTACAACAATGGCAAAAGTCAATCTTTGATTGTATCCCGACATTTTGCTTGCTGTAGAAAAATGGGTTACACCGATCTTGAATGGTTTTTGATTCGTTATGGCCTCTTATTGTTTGCTGTTTCCTGGAAAAGTGTGGAATGTTCGCTGCCCTGTCAATTTTAAAAAGATAGGATTCCAGTATGGAAGAGCAAACTGAAAATAAAAAGACTGTACTGACAGTGGGGCTGCAGTTCGACCCAAGCAAAGGAATGCACAAGCAGGAAAAGAGGAGAAAGGAGGAGAGGAAACTGTAATCAGCAGGAATGAGGTTTGGGTGAGGTATGATTAATGGGGGAGAGATCATGGGTAGACATTGGGGGGGGGGTGATATAAGATGGTGATGCGCCACCTGCTTCAAGACCACGGGGGTGGAGAGTGATTTCACTGCTTCTGGAAGGCATTTCCACAAATAAGAGAAAAGAGGAGCAACAGAGGGTCAAGGGAGCTCGACCACCCCACTGCTTTGGGTAAAACCAGAGAATCAACGGTAAAAAGCTGAGGGTACTGACCACATTGTTTGGACGTCACATCTGTCGTCGTCATCATGGTGTTGGCTTAATGGCTAGGGTGGGGGGCTTGTGATCCTCGGATCCTGAGTTCAAATCCCACTTGGTTGTTCAATTAATACCAGGTGGGATTGACTCTGCCTGTCATCCTTCCGAGGTCGGCAAAATGAGTACCAGTTTGCTGGTATACTGTGTTGGAGTGGTGACCCATCCAGGATTGTACCCAGTGGCCAAGGAGACTGCTGAGGCAGCACCAACGCTTTGCACAGAGTACGGTCCCAATGGATGGATGGATTATGAATATCGTTTTCATGTGTATAGTTCAACGACGTAATGTATTACTTTTGTTACAAATCCATCGAAGATGCGAGTTTTACATTTCTGGGCTGTGTAGAATGAGAGTTTTATGGCCAGAAGGTACGAGTTCCTTCTAAAAGGTAATGGAACTGACTTCACAGAAATTTTATTCCAAACATATATTGAAATGACAGCTTGTCCCCTTCAAAATAGTTTCCCTCCAGTCCCACACACTTGTCCATCCTCTTCTTCCACTCTTCAATGCACCCCCGGAAAGCTTCTTCTGGAATCCTCAGGAGCTCCGTCGTCACGGCCCTTTTGATGGCCTCCACATCAGGAAATCGGGTCCCTTTGATCACCCCCTTGAGCTTCGGGAATAGGAAAAAAATCACAAGGGGCCAAGTCTGGCAAATACGGGGGTTGCTCCAGAGTTGGCATGTTCCTCTCTGCCAGAAACTGTCGGATGCTCAGGACACTTTGAGCAGGGGCGTTGTGATGGTGGAGCACGCAGGCATTGTTCTCCCACAGATCCCTCCTCTGGTCTCAGACTGATCTCATGAGGCGCCGGAGGATCCCGTTGTACACGCATTGATTCACTGTTTGACCCTGTGGTAGAAACTCAAAGTGGACAATGCCCTTGATGTCAAAAAGCGCGATGAGCATCACCTTGACCTTCGACTTCCTTGCTTTATTTGATTTTGGTGATGCCAGACTTGTCCACCGACAACTCTGCCGTTTGGTCTCTGGATCGTATTCGAATATCCACGATTCATCGCCAGTAATGACTCTCCCAAGCAGGTCTGGATCGTCCTTGAGGCGCTCGATAATGTCTTGACAGACAGTGACTGCTGTTTATCCAGACAGTGACTCTTTGCTGTTTCTGGTCCTCGGACAACAGCTTGGTGACCATCTTTGCACACACCTTGCACATTTCGAGATTTTCGGTGATGGATGCTCCAGACAGTGTCTTTGTTGTTGGAAAGTTCCTCAGCAATCATCCGCACCGTGAGTCGACGATCTGCGCGCACCATCTACTTCACACGCTCAATGTTGTCTGCCGTTCTGCTCGTCGAAGGTCTTCCAGACCATGGATAGTCTTCAACCTCCTCCCCTCCCTCTTTGAACCTCTTGTGCCTTTCAAATGCATGTGTACGTGACATCGTTTCTTCCCGTAGACTTGCTGCAGCATTGCAAAGGATTCGGAAGGTGTTTTGCCAAGCTTGGCAAGAACCTTCAGATTGGCTCTCTGCTCACGACTCATAGCGCGACGACTCAGATTGGACAACGTGTAAAACATGACCGATGAAAAAACACACAATGAGCGCAGTCAACCATCACCAATCATGTATATTGCTGGAATGTTGTGAAAGACTGCGATGGAACCTGTTCATTCAAGTTGTGTAAGTGGAGCACACAGCAGGCTCAGTCTCGTTACCTTTTAGACAGACCTCAAATTTAATCTGTTATTGATTTATCCAAAAGTTTTCCCACCACTTGCACTAAATGGCAGCTTGAACATTGAAACTGCATTTGCATGTTTGCTTCCTTGAGTGGGTTCAAACAAGCCGTTCGTTGGACAGATCCACTGATTGGTGAGAAACCGTGGGTATGGGGGAGAATTTAAAAGATGGGCTAGAGAGAGAGACAGAGACAGAATAGAAGAGCCAAGGCAGTACAATCGAAGCAGCATGTAACAATAATCCTGTTATGAGACGTTGGCGATTCGAGATTGAGGGGAGAGGGGTCGTGTCCTGCATTCCGAGTTGGTTCATTGAACAGCTGCAGAACACAGCAATGCACACGAGGTGTGCACGGAGTTTGAAGCGTGGTCGTAGTTTTGGCTTGATGACATTTCAGTCTCTATCAATCTGTAATTGTACCACTGCTTTACATATCGCTGATACTCTCAGCTTTCTCTCATGTGTACCCACTGTGTTGCTTAGTCTACCATTGGTACTCTCAATGCTCTTTCATATATTTTTGTGAAGCTACTGCTATTACGGAAAATTGAATGACTTGAAAACCACCTGTATCAATGACTCCACCATATTGATGCCTTCAGGGCTCTTTTGTTGCACCAACAGCTCATATACAGTGTACATATTGTCGTGTACAGGGGGGTTTGCCACTACCCGGACAGATGGCCAAACAGTTTCTCTTGGAGGCATATAGCCAAGATTCTCTGGAGATTATGGCGTGCACGGGAAAGAAACAGCTCGGCACTTCACCGGGATGGTAGCACACGGGACGGAGGACAAGGGATTATTACTTGAACCCACGACAAACATACAACACAAGCCACTTCAATAAATACAGGGGTTTAAAGAAAATAATCAAATATTTACAATGGTAATAATTCAAAACGGGATGATAAAAACAGAAAGTAAGGTAAACGAAATTTAATTATGAGGCGCCTCCACGCAGACTTAAATACAGACAAGGGGACAGAATAAATAAAAGAAAAATCCCTCCTTTATCCGTTTTTACCACCTAACACAAGACTGACACTGACTCTTCTCTTCTCTCCTGACACTGAATCCTAACTCCCTCCTCTTCTCTGACGTCACGCTCATTAATCCTCCACTCCGGGGGGGGGGGGTGATGGTTTTGCCAGCCGTCACCCTTAGAGGCGGGGCTTTCTGCCTGCTTGGACGTGCAGCTCGGTTGTTGTCGTTTCAAGGACATGATTCCTTTTTAATTGCCGGTCTTTAAATACAAAAACAGGAAAAAAGTCACAGGGGGCAATTACATACTGGGAGAAATTATCCTTAACCCCTACCTAATTTAACACAGCACCACCCCCCGTGTGGTGACACCTAACACTGTAGCTCACAATTTCCCGACTTAGTTTACATCGAGATGTTTCCTACACATCCACGGATCAAGTAACTCTATACAATCTTATCTTTCCGATGAAATTCCTCAATCTACCCCCATAAACATAACAATATATACAGTATGTACATCTACATTGTTGCAGTTATGGAAAAAGGACCCCCAGGGTGACAACACGTAAGGAACCCTCAGTTAGATATTCTGTTTAGTCAGGTTACCACGCCCCCCCCCCCCAACCTCATAACAGGGATGAGGAAAATGTGTCGTTTGTGTTTAGCAGGTTCTACCCCCTTTGTAATTTCTACTTGAAATCCCCTGATCCATCCTAATCCCTCACCCTTTCACCCTCAAACCTCTCTTTCCCCATACGTCCCTAAAACCCCTCACCCTTTCCCTTTGGACCAACACGTGGAACATGTCTTTCAATCCTGACAAGTCTCACACTCTCACTATGTCTCTCCGAAAGGACCATTTGGAGCCCACTCCCCACATCTACTTTCTCAACAATCTTCTGGAAGAAGTCCTTTCTTTCAAGCTTCTGGGTCTCACTATCTGCCATGATCTTTCCTGGGAACGCCACATTTCCAACCTGGCCTCGAAAGCCAGTCGCCAACTGGGAATCCTCCGTCGTACAAAGTCCTTCCTCGGCCCACCCGAGCTCCTGACCACACACAAAGCTTTCGTCCGCAGCCTGATGGAGTAGCGATGTCCCTTCTGGGCTGGTGCTCCTGCCCATCTTTCTCGGCTTCACGCTGTGGAAACCAAGGCATTTCAGATCATTGGTATCTCCCGTGATGAGGCTGAGTCTTTGGGCCTCTCACTCTCTCACCGCAGGTAGGTCAGTGGTCTTTCTGTCTTCTACCATCTCCTCTCCAGTCTCGCCCTCCCCTGCTCTGTCTGCAATATGTCCCCCCAATATTTCCGCAGGGCACGCATGGTCCGCGAGCAGCCCCCTTCTGGTAAAACTACCAAAATCATGAATCACTGCTCACCTTCATTCCTCTTTTTTTCCCCCACCTTTGGAACAAATTCCAACACTCTCTTCAATCCCACTCTTCCCTCCAGGTCTTCAAAATAGCTGTTCACCACCATCTCTTGTCTTCCCCCATCGAAAACCATGATCTTATCTACCCCCGTTAACCCACCCCAAAGCCACTACCTTCATATTCCCTGCAGTGTCCATCTTGTTTATCCCGTGTACCCCGCCCCATCCCTCTCCCTTCCACATCTCCTCAAGTGTCTATTCCCCACTGTTTTGTGCTTTCTCCTTCCCTCGACTTTCCCTTGTCTCTGCGCCCCTTGTTATCCGTTCTGTGTTTTATCTCTTTTCTGAGCCTTGACATTTTATATATGCATAAAAATTCAGATGCTATTCTAGTACTGTGTATGCCACAGACATTTACCATGATGCGCACACCACACTCATAAGAACATTACCAATGAATCACCACAGAGAGGGCAGATTGACACAGTTATCAGACAGCTGGAGTGGAAATAAAAGAAAAGTAATGTGAAACATTAGCTGCCACTCACCATTAACAAGAAAACAAAAGACAGTGGGGTCGATTGCTTGCCGTTTCTGGTACAAGACGGACCTCAAGTAGCTTCTCAGCGGTTTCGCAGCGGGAACCCATTACCCTCTATATCAGGCCAAAACTGGATTGAGGGTGGGTGGTATGGGTGGAAGGAAAAATAGCTGATCCATTTATCGAGTAGGTATTCCAAATGAAAGGATGTTACAGCTGTCCCAATTTTTTTATTTTTTAAGAGAGCATTTTCAAAAGGAAAAACCTGTTGAGCAAAGACAGTTAAATTTAGACTTTCAAAACTTGGCTGCCCCAGAATGTGAATGTAAAATGCACCGAATAATGTCCTCCTCCCCTACTTCTCCGGAAACTGATTAAAAGCACCGCAGAAACTCATTTTGATTTGGAGAAATGAGCATCTTCAGAGACGTGTATTCGAAAATTCAACATATGGCGAAGGGAGAATTTAACTAATTGTATGCAGAAATGCTCTGGCAGGCTCCTGCAGACAGACTTAATTGGCACTCCGCAGGAAGGACCGTGCAAGGCTCATCAGAGAGGCTCTGTGCCTGCATCGGCATGGGCATCTAGGGACTCTGGCCTTCAAACCCTTCTTTTGCTCGCTCTTTGCAGCCCCAGGGATGCAACAAACAGACACCGAGCTGGAGGGCTCCAAGCAATCCTAATTGTGAAGAGGATCTGAATTGAAGACAATGCAGTCCTTAGAACAATGAAGGAGGGCACTAAGAAGAGGGCGATATGAAGTTCATAGAGAAGTGGATTAATAATAGGGGTAAACAGAGCATAGGGAGAGAATACATGAAGAAGGTGTTGGAGGGATTGTGATTAAGAGAGCATAAATCTCATTTGGGAGCAAAAGGCAACCTTTAGAGAGAAATGGCAATGGTATCAAGCACCAAAATCACAAAACGGAATAAGATATGAAATAATCCATCTGATGGACTTCTGATGAGCGATGGACAGAACACACCGGCGTCACAGTGTTCCATGCACTCTCCATGGTTTGAGACTCACCGTGGTCCTGGACTCTTCCCTGTCCAAAACTCTCTGGGTCTGATCGCTGGGAAACTTCAATACACTTGTAATGACTTTGGCCAGTGTCTGTCATACAAAGGACAAAGCGAGTCAACAGGTATCCACATCAGTGAGAATATACATTTCATACTCGCATCCTTTTTATTATGCCTGGTGTTGGCTTAATGGTTTGGGTAGTGGGCTTAGGATCCTGAGTTCAAATCTCACTCGGCTATTGAATTAACACCAGGTGGGGTTGACTCTGCCTGTCATCCTTTCGAGGTCGGCAAAATGACAGGATTGTGTCCAATAGCCAAGGAGACTGCTTATGCAGCACCAATGCTCTGCATAGAATATGGTCCTGATGGATGGATGGATCAATACTTTTTATCTCGTATCTAAATACTATATTTGCAAAAATAGCTTCCCCCCCCCCCCCCCCCGACTAAACCAATATGCACCCCAACCCAACCTCTTGTATATCTCATCCACTGTAACACTCCCCTTTTTCCTTTCTACATCTGCTCCTTTCTTTTTATAATTTATCTCTCCCTGACTCCTTTTCCCCCACATAAATGTTCCCTTACAAGAGGAGGCCATTTGGCCTGTCAAAGCCTGAACTATTGTTGCCAACCTATGGATGATTGTCTATGCTCCATCCTTTTAAATGCTGAGCATGCTATTTTTAAAGTCTTTGACATGACTCGGCTGGGGTTCGAACCTCTGACCTCCAAGACTCAAAGCAGAAGCATCTAAACATTATGTCAGAAAATGGTTTTAAAACACATGCCAAGAATAGAAACCAGAAAACCATTATATCAAGTAGGAAGACAAATTTAAAAACCAAGAGGGAGAAATTAGACAGTGGCGCAATAAAAATCAGCAAGGATGATGCAAAAGCATTGTGCTCTTCTGATGCACTCCCAAGACATCGGATTGAAACATGTCACCATATGTAAACTTAATTGTATATTTCATCGCAGCAATCAGTTCTGTATGCTTGCATTCGCTACGCTCAGAGTCAACTGGGCTGCCAGGAAGAGCTCAAGCAATGTGGCCGGTGTGCGCAGCAGGGACGCCGAGTACCAGCCTGCAGATACGACACTGGGATCCCCAAACGAGTGGTCCTGCCAGCATTCACTCTAAATTCAGAGTTCATTATCACCGTTCTCGTGGCATGTGGGTTTGCTGGGAACGCGAGGTAAGCATTGTCAACTTGCACTCTTGGTTACGGAAAAGCCGTGCAGACAACATATGGTTGAACTTGGACCCGCTTCCCATTTGGAGTGGCGATTCTGAGCGCCAATACGACTTCGGAGGTAAAAGGAAAAGCTCACATTTTGCAATATCTGAAGTAGATAGGTCAAGGAGTTTGACATCCTATAAAAGTAGATTTCCCCCATTTTAGAGAGGTGATCTGAACAATCAGGCAACGTTCTTCCAGGTTCATGATATTTCCAATTTCCAATTTCAAACAATCTTCTCTCATCTGAAAGTCACACACATCCTAAAACTGTTAATAGATGTAACAGGTTCGAAGATGCAATGGGAAAAATTAGATTTGGTATTGTGAAAATCCGAGTGGCTTTTATTAATAACACGAGCGAGACTTGCTTTGCGATACATGTGCCCTACCGATGTGGTATTTTCTAAGTCCAAAAAGGGCATAACTCTGTGAAAAATTGTCGAACTGCCCTGAAACTCGAACTTGTTCTGTAACTTATCATAATAAAGCCACGTACCATGTTACAGTTGAATATGTTGAAGGGTATGGGGGAGAAGTCTGAAAAACTACAGGTGAGAAGGACGGACGGACAGCAAACCTATAGTCTCCTTTAATGACACCAATCGAGGACTAATAAAATTAGAACGGCACTCTTCGATGTTGACCGATATTCCTCCGCTCACATCATTATACATACTTGTACCAAGTTTGATTTGAATCCCTTCAGCTGTTCTCAAGTATCACATTTAAACCTGACATGACCTTTGACCTCTTGATGCCAAAATGTAATCGGTTCATTTTTGCATCACAATGTATTTCTAACAAGTATGGTCAAAATCCCATCACTGGTTCACAAGTTGGCATGGTAACATAATTTTTTACCGAAAGGGACCTCTGACCGTTAACTCTATAATCTAATCAGTTTATCTTCACATCATGATACATGTACCACATTTGACCTTGATCCCTTCATCTGTTCTTAAGTTATCGTGGTAACGAAAACCTATCACGGACGAACGGACAACCCGAAAACACAATTCCTCCGACGACTTTGGTGCCGAGGCATAAAATGAATTTTGAACAAGTGTTTTAACAAGTTACGTGTGGCAATTCATTAAATCACCTTCAACCTATGCACACATTTGGCCAACTTTCCTTTCAAAAATTTTAGACAAAAGTAAAGGCTCATGGAAGAGTTAAATCAGAGTCCAATAAGGGAAAACTCCAAAATGGTTAAGAGGTAAAAAAAAAAAATGACCATCAGTTCAGGGGATCTGAGTGACTGAGAAGTGTTACATGTGTGAGCATGTTAGAGATAAGAAAATATCCAAAACAACCTTGTAAACTCAATTGGGCCTGGCTATTTAAAATATTTGAATAGTGGCTGGAAAGGCTGTTTGGGAGCAAAAGTTGGGGTTGGGAGTTGGGGGATGGCTTGAGCAAGCTCGAGAAGAGCAACCACAAAAAAATAATAATAATAATAATGATGTGTCCGGCACATTCTGCAAAAATTCCACCCTCAATTTTGGTTCAGGGATTTGCAATGTTTGCAACGAGAATGACGATGGGCTGACAGGCAATGAATGGGGTTTCACATAAACTCCACGTGACATGGTTCCAGGTTTGCTGGTAAATATATTTAGAATAGCAGAATAGCACTAGGTAGAGCGTATACCACTGCAAGACTGAACAGTACACGTTTTGTACTCCACTGATGGGCCGGATCTGCATCAGGACCTTAACCAAAATCTAATTGGTTTGACCTCGTCACACACCCAATGAATCCACCAAGTTTTGTCATAACTCGTCCACAACGTTTTTGAAATATCATGCTCTGTATCGTTTTTGACCCCTGTCACCCAATGGTGAAGAATCACTTGAAAAAAATTTTTCACTCCAGAGATCCAGATCTTCACCAAAATCTAATCAATTTGTCCTTGTCACACACCCAACCTGTCCACCAAGTTTCATTGAAATCCATCCACAACCTCTTGAGATATCCTGCTCACAGACAGACAGACAGACAGTCGGTCAGGGGTGAAAACATAACGAACTTCCATTCACCTTTTGTGGTGGAGGTAATGAAACAAACATGAGCACCAAACATGCAACATGCGGTTTGTGATCTGCCATTTGCTGAAAATACCTGACGGGATGACTATATGCAGTCAGGAAATCTTGGTATAACCGACTTACTTGTCAGCCTCAATTAGGGTACACACTTTTGGGCCTGGTCACCCTCAAGACACTTGAACACTCGACTCGTTTTGATCGCAACCGAGCAAAACAATCCAGTTCTGCACTTCACGAGATCGCACCTTGGTCTCACGCCCCATCATGTATTCAAAAAGCACCCTCCGCAGGTACTCGAGCTCAGTGGGTTCGACAAGAGCCGATGCACTCTCCCTCGACTCTAACACCAACAATAGGGATCAAAAGTGTCCGAACAATGTCATAAATCATTAAATCGGTGCAATTACACAAGGTAAGAAGACGACGTACAACAATCCTATCTGAGGCATAATCACCATAAAAACCCTCACCTCCACGGCTCTCCTGCTCACTTTCCAGCTCTGCCACACGCTCCTTGAGAAGTTTCATCTACAACGTACAGTCAAGTATACATACACACCTGCTTTAGTACATGTACCAGCCATGCCTAGTTTACAAGTTATCATGAGAATATAGTCACTGAAAACAATTTATAAATGAAAGGTTTCACGAATAAGTGCCACAAAATTACCAACTGATTTTAATTGTTAGTTTGGGAGAAGAAGAGGCATAACAAATCAACACAGGTAAAATAAAAGGTGAAGGCCATCCTCACCATGGAAATATAACTTCATGTAAAACCTCATCTTGTGTATGTATATATAAGTAGTGGACAAAAACAAATGAAACACCTGCGTTTCTTTTGTTTTTGGCTCTCTGCAGCCCCAGGGATGCAACAAACAGACACAGTTGGAGGGCTCCAAGCAATCCTAATTGTGAAGGGAATCTGAATTGAAGACAATGTTGTCCTTAGAACAATGAAGGAGGGTGCTCACCCTCTCTGTTCTCCAGAAGAGATGGAAAAGAGGGACACCAAGCAACGGTTTCCACAAAGGTGTGGTCAATGTGTTAATTAAGCAAATAACATCCCAGCATGCTTAGGATCATGTACAAGAATGCTGCACAGGCCGAGTTGCCTATAGTTATGGCTACAAGAGGAGATCCCACCCCCCCCCCCCCAATGCCCCCATCCACAGAACACGCGTGGTCGCTCGTTGCTTTGATGAGAATGACACTGATATTATCCATCTCAGTCACCAGATCTGAAGCCAATCAAGCTTTTATGGGATATTCCAGAACAATGCCCGAGACAGCATTTTCCTCCTCCATGAAACAGGTGTGAGTTGATTGACCTTCTCATGGAAGAATGAAGCCACATCCCTCCTGCAGAATTCCAGATGCTAGTGCATTCTATGCCACGGCACGTACAGGCCATACTGGCTGCACGTGGTCGCCCAATGCCCTATTGAGTAACCTTACATTGATGTTTCCACTTTTTTGTTCACCACCTGTATGTATAGATATGTAAAGGTCTTTCGAACCACTCACTGACTGACTCACTCATATACATGTCTAGTATTTTCTAACTGGGCTAGAAAGGCTGAAACTTTGCCTACCAATGCAACTCAAAACCAATATTCCAAAAAGAAAATTCACAAAACTCTCTGCAAGTGTCTGTAAACAAAAATATCTATAAAGAAAAGTCAGCTGGTGAGTCCTGCTCACAGAGGGTCACGTGACCAAAGACAATGACAAGTCACGTGAGGCGCAGGGGCACAACTGCTTCCCAATGGAGCGGGTGTTTTTAGGTTTTATCGCACTTTGATTCGAGAAATGTCTGAGTTTTCCTCGTTTAGTTTTCCTTCCATGCACAGTGGTTGGAAACAGTAAACATTCTTGTTTATAGATGGTGTACAATTTTTTTTTTCTTTTGTATACACTGTCGAGGCTCATATGAGAGCCAGCACACAGAAACACGCAACAAGAGGGGCAGGAGACAAGAGGGGTGGGAGAGGGAAGGAAAAAAAAAACAGTGGGGAACACAGACATGAAGACATGTGTGGAAGGGAGAGGGATGGGGGTGGGGAACACAGACATGAAGACATGTGTGGAAGGGAGAGGGATGGGGGTGGGGAACACAGACATGAAGACATGTGTGGAAGGGAGAGGGATGGGGGTGGGGAACACAGACATGAAGACATGTGTGGAAGGGAGAGGGATGGGGGTGGGGAACAGACATGAAGACATGTGTGGAAGGGAGAGGGATGGGGGTGGGGAACACAGGGTAAACAAGATGGACACTACACAGACTTTCAGGAAGGAAAGCAGGGAATTTGAAGGAGGTGGGTTTGGGGTGGATTAACGGGGGTAGAAAAGATCGTGGTTTTGGATGGGTGACGATATAAGAGGTGGTGGTGAACAGCTGTTTTGAAGACCTGGAGGGAAGAATGGGATTGAACAGAGTGAGGGAGCTTATTCCAAAGGTGGGAAAAAAAAGAGGAATTAAAGAGTGAAGGTGAGCAGTGATTTGTGATTTTGGTAGTTTTACCAGAAGGGGGTTGCTGGCGGACCTTGAGTGCCCTGTGGAAATATGGTTGGGACAAATCGCAGACAGAGCAAGGGGGGGGGGGGGTGAGACCGCAGAGGAGAGGGTAGAAGACAGAAAGGCCACCGACCTGCCTGCGGTGAGAGAGGGCAAGGCCCAAAGACTCAGCCTCATCGTGGGAGATACTAATGATTCTAAATGCCTTGGTTTCCACAGCGTGAAGCCAAGAAAGGTGAGAGGCAGGAACACCAGCCCAAAGGAGAGAGCAGTACCCCAGTACTCCATCAGGCTGCGGATGAAAGCTTTGTTTGTGTTCAGAAGCTCAGGTGGGCCGAGGAAGGACTTTGGAGGCCAGGTTGAAAATGTGACTTTCCCAGGAAACATCATGGCAGATAGTGAGACCTAGAAGCTTGAATGAAAGGACTTCTTCCAGCAGATTGTTGAGAAAGTAGTTGGGGGGGGGGGGTGGGTTCCAAATGGTCCTTTCAGAGAGACATAGTGAGAGTGTGAGATTTGTTCGGATTGAAAGATGTTCCACGTGTTGGACCAGTTTGTGATTTTACCCAGATCTGCAGAGAGCGAAGAAGCTGCTGCTTGCCGGTCTAAGGGATGACAGATGGTGCAGCAGAGGGTGGAGTCATCAGTAAAGAGATAGAGGATTTTCCAGAGAGTCGGAGAGATCATTGATGAAAACCAAAAAAACAACAGGGCCCAGAACGCTGCCTTGAGGAACTCCAGCCTCGACAGGAAGAGGGGATGAGAGAACTCCATTTCGAGCCACATGCTGGCTGTGACAGGAGAGGAAGTCTGCAAGCCATGAGTGGAGATGGCCTTGGATACCATAGGAAGAGAGTTAAGTGAGCAGAGCAGGGTGCCAGACTGTGTCAAAAAGCACACGATATGTCTAGGTACGTGGCTCTGATTTCATGCCCGGCATTGAGGACCTCCATCCATTGTTGGGAGAGCGGAAGCAGCATATCCAGGGTAGAGTGACCTGGTCTGAAACCAGACTTAAGAAAAGATTAGAAAGGTGATATTTCCTGGTTCTCCTGAGGGTAGATACACACTTGTTCCGAGCTTTGTGGAAGGAACTGAGATTGCCTTCAGTTGGATTTGCATTCCATGAGGCGAAGGCAAGTTGTTTCAGGAGAACTGCCTCACCACAAGCTTCAGTGAACCAAGGGCGGGAGGAAGGGTAGGACAACTGAAGACAAGAGGGGCTAAATCTGTGCATGACAGAGAGCAAATTTCTTTGAAAGAATTCCCAGGATCAGTTGATGTCAGAGAAATTACAGATGGGAGACCAGTCTCGAAGTTTGATGGCTGCTTGAAGACCCTGCCAGTAAGTCTGAGTAAAATGCCAGATTCGACGGCACTGAGGTGGTTCTCTGATAACAGCCAGAGAGATGTCCATTTTGACAATCACGTGGTCAGAAGAACCGATGGAGCGGAGGAAGAACAACAGATATTTTCAGGGAAATTTGTCAAAATCAGATCCAGAAGAGATGGAGTACCTTGGTTGTGATCCGGATCGGGAAGTTGACTGATTGAGTCAGTCCCAATGAGTCGCATAAGTCTTTTGCTGAAGAGCCATGACAGGTGAGAGAGGTACCCACACCTCACCAACTGGCATGATGGCAAATGAAGTCACCACATATGAGGAAGAGAGAGTTGGGATGAGAGGATAGAAGTTGGTCTGCGTTTTCAGTGATTGACGTGTAATGGAGTCATCACCGTTTGGTGGACGGTCCAACACACATAAACATGAGTTGGGAATGGAATGGAAGCCATAGCCAGAATTATTCCTGGGGGTGTTGGTGTGTGAGGGCAGTGCATGAAGAGTGAGGAATGGAGTTTTGGATGAAGAGAGCAACTCCGCCGCCAGGACGAGGATCAGGTCTGTCATACCAGAGGAGGGAGTAACCAGGGAGAGATATTAGTGAGTCAGAGACGTCTTGAAGCAGGAAGATTTCTGTGAAGCAGATTATGTCTGGTTTGTCAGTAACAACCTGTATGGAAAGATCTGTCAGGTTTGAGCATTGGCCCCAGATGTGTGTCCAATGGTAGTAAATGGTAAACATTCTTCTTTATAGATGGTATCCAATGGTAGGAAGCCATAAACAATCGTAAACAGGTATGGCTTCTTCATTACATCATCTCTTGAAAGCATGCCAAATGAATGATACTGCACCGCATTTTTCATCGGATCAAGAATGGAATCCAGACTCGACAGATTAAATATCTCTCTCGCAGTCTATTACATAATCGCTGCCAATTACAATTCAATCAATGTATCAAAAAGGGAAGATGCACTGAACACAATGATAACTTAGATTGTCTGTCAACGACATGCATCGTAAGAACAGCTTCAATAATATGAAAATCCTTCTGTTTTGACTCCGGTATACAAGTTCCAGCCCTAAATGTTTGTCTTTGACTAACTCATAAATGCAGTCTCTTGGCATTGCTTAGGAACCCATCAAAAATGTACGCAATTGTTTTATTTCAGAACGTTTCACCTATTTACACAAATATTTACTATATCTGAAAACTATTAACCAAAGAGCTCATTCTGATCACTCATTATAGATTTATTTCGCCGATTGCAGAATGCAACCTCAATCCACTTCAAAAATTTACAAAGCTTATATTTATTATGTCGGCACGGAGGATGCACCCCAGCATCTGCTTGCAGTCTGCAAGCACGTCTCACTAATTTAGTATAAATTAATCTTTTTCATCAAAGCTCACGCAAACATCGGTTGGACCTCCAAATGCATCAGTTCAGATCATTCAGTACATGATAATGTGTAGATTGTATAATATATTATATAAATAATTGTTTTGACATCATTGCTTTCAATATTAGTATTTATTTGTAAAAAAAAAAAATGACAGTTAAACATTGACTGAACTGTAAATAAAGCTTACTTGAACCTCATTCGCTTTTTCTCTTTGCAGTGCTTCACCAAGCCGGCATGCATCCTATCGCATGAGACACAGGCAACACCTTTTGGAGTGCACATTGGCATACACACGTGATTCATTGGTAAGTTGGCAAGAGTTTTCAATTTCTAAGGTCTTGAAATGAAGTGGAAATTACAAAATACAACAAGCAAACTCCAACAAGACAAGTTGCAGGGCTCAGTGGCAACCCCAAAATAAGAAGAGAGTGGAAATATGGCGAACACACTTCACGGATCTTCAAAAGTCAAAGGATTACCAATCCATGGGAGACACCATTTTATTATTATTATTTTTTTTTTTTCATCAAATACACTACTTAAGTACAGACACATACAAATGCATACAAGGGTCCCCATGAAAAATGTTCCACTGTTTGGGAGTTGTACCTGTGCAATGCCTTCGGCTGTAAAATGCTGCAGCTGTGACTCCTGCTCTTGTAACTGGCCTTGCATTTCATCAATGCGTGCTCCCAGTTCAACCTCACAGTCCTGCGAGTCAAAACGTCAAAACCCAGGATCAAATTGCCAGAATATGGTCACCCATCTAATTCTCGGTTTCCGCTCCTTTGAATGATGTTTTAGCTTTACATACTGCATAGCTCATAACAAACATCTGACCTTTATGCATGGCAGACTAAGCAGCATGACACACTTAGCTTCAAGGGAACAAACAGTATCCTCAGTGTGGCAGCTCACTGAGTACATAATGCATGCACTCTGCTTGCTTAAAAGCATTGGAGTGAGTACAGTCAGAAAGAATATCCCTCCAATCAAGCTGAGGTAAATGAAGCACAACAAAACTTTTCAGTTTTGCCACAATGCAGAAAAATGCAACCTCCATTACTAAAGAAATTGCTCAAGAACATGAATGGCGTTTCTTTTTTTTTTAATTCCTCACACAAATGCACAAGCATGATGCAACCAGCATATTAATCCATGGAAAAGACACTGTTGCTACTCTTACTACTACTTGAAGTTACTATTTGGAACAATAACTTCCACAAGCATTTAATATGGAAATTGTTCAGCTCAATTATTGTGTGGTTATAGTTGTTCATAAAAACATTTAAAAAAAAAACCAAAGGATTTTGAAATTTCTTAATCAATGTATACGTTTCCATACCCATCAGGTCTTTTGCACAATGTTCGTTGTTGTCTGTGCTTGCTTTCAATCGGTACCCATTTTTTGGTCAATAAAAGCAAAATAAATAAGTAAGAAAGCAAAGTACTAGAGAGTTCCTGGAACACATTACCCCACACTGTCTTGAGAAACAAGGACGTGGGCAGCGTCTACAAATGGCACATTTGATTGACAATAATGATGTAAATTGCTGTAACATTTAGTCCAAGGCCTGCGAAACGGAAGCGTTTTAGAAGTGCCAACAAGGCTATTTGTGTGCTACAGTGTTCAAGTATATAAAATAAAGCGTTCATAGGTTGTAAGAAAGAAAAAAAAATTCAAAGTTTACTGCCGTTGATGCAACATCTTTTACACTACTTTATTTAACATGTTACATTCGTTTTTCCTGGCTGTTGTATTGGTCCTTTATAATGTCCTTAAAAACAGTACGTTTCCTGTTTGGAATGATTTTCAATTTTGTTTGACTGCAGACAGGCAGAGACGGGAGAAAAAAATCTCATTCCTCTGCGTACGTGCAATCGGGACAAATTCAGAGCCGAAGTACAGCCAAACTACAGGCTCGTTTTCCGATTTATGTTCAAACTCGAAGGGCACTCGGGAGAGCGCATACCTCCGCCAGGCTGATTACTGTACATTTTGTATCCCACTGATAGGCTCGATCTGGATTTGGACTTGAACTAAAATCTGATCGGCTCGTTCTGGTAACCTAACCAACTCATCCACAAAGTTTCGTCAATCACTGGTTGATTGGTGGTGAAGAATGGTGAAGGTGAATGAATGGTGAAGGTGAATGGTGAAGAATCACTTTAAAAATTCTCGGATCCGGATTCGGATCTTCACCAAAATCAAACAGATTCTTCCTCGTTACACCCCCAACTTGCCCAACAAGTTTCGTCCGAATCCGTCCAAAAGTTTTTGAGATATCCTGATATATGTTGATATTGGCCCCATCTCTCAATGATGAAAAATCACTTAGAAAATTCTCAGATCCAGATCTGGATGCAGATCATCACCAAAATCGAAACATTTCGTCCTCATCACATACCCAAGCTCTCCACCAAACTTTGTCCAGATCCATCCACAACTTTTTGAGATATTTTGTTCCCAAACAGACAGACAGATATAACATGGGGTTAAATATAACATGCATTTGAACTTAAATTGTTCATCGATCATAAACTGATGTTTGTAGACAGGCAGACAGAAGTGAACCAATTACTGAACCCCATTTTTAACTTTGCATGCGTGGTGTAAAAATAAAATTAGGAATGCATTAATCACATAATGATAATAATAATAATAATACCATTCCTTTTGTGCTACAAAGGCACGTAGGGCTGCCGAGGCAGTTTCATTGGCGAGGAGTACAGTCCTGGATGGGTCACCTCTCGGACGCAGGTTACCCCGAATGGTTATTACCCCAGTACACTGGTACTTATTTGGCCGACCTCGGAAGGATGACAGGCTGAGTCAACCCCACCTGGTGTTAATTCAAACGGTCTACAGGGGATTGAAGTCAGGACTCGAAGGTCCCAAGCCAACCACCTTAACTGCTAAACCAACACTCAGCTATTCATCATATATTATACATATGAAGATATTGTAATGTTTGTGGGGGTGGGGTGGGGTTGTGAGGAGGGGGTGAGACATTGCCTTAGAACAGATATAACTGTTAGAGTCGAATGAACTGTGTACGAGTGGTTAGCCCATCTCAATGTGATCAAGTCAAGAAATGTATATTAAGAATTGTCTTGTTAGAATATGCACCAGACAGGGGATGGTGTGTGGTGATAATTAGTTAGGGACTAAGGTTAAGACAACTATACATAAAACCTCTTGCATGTCCCATCGGAGGAGGTTCCTGAGGTGAGGCCCAAGCGAAGAGAGAGGGGCGAAGCTTTTTGTCACCTCCGGAGGGGCGGAGTTTTCGTTGTCCCTGGAGGGTGGAGTATTGGAGGACCTCTCGCAAAAGCCAGGATCAAGAGAGTCATGTGTAAGCCCTGAGGAGAATCGGGATTGCACCAAGGGAGTTGGTAGATGATGTGGAGAAGAAATGGTTGCTCTACCGGTACAATCCTGCCTGCCTGCCTTCTCGCGTTCCTGCCTTTGTCCTGTTCCTGCTCGTGATCCTTTGTTGCCCTGTCATGTGTTTTCCTCGCCTCATCGCCTGCTCGTCCAACAGCAGCTAAGGGCTCATCCGGGTTTTCTTGTACCCCAACCCTGTCTGTGCTTGAATCTGGAATGTGGCACCTCAGATTTTATTACTCATTGTATAATTATTTGTCCTCGATTCTGTGTTCCCCCTTTCTTCCCCACCTCAACCCGCCATCTCCACAGTCAAGATCACCATCCCCTGGTTATTTTGTTTGCTCGGGAAATCCGTTGGTTTTAAAAGTTAAGAGCCTTGTGTGCTTCTTGCGATTCCTGCACGTGCAACGCCGCCATTGTTCGAACGCAGTCCAAAGGGATAACAGCCAGTTCGGTCCATCCGTCCAGTGTCGGTCTTATTTGGCATGGACACGACAATATGTAGCCACAAATAACAACACATTAGTCATTCATCCTCCCTTTCCATTTTTGAACATCAAGTGATTGTTTAAAGCAGTAATTGAGGTTGAATAAATGCATTTTAAAGAGCACGAAGTACCTATGTATCTTTTGAAAGCAATTACTGCACATGGAGCGACACCAAGCAACAATTATAAACATTAGTACGTGCCCATAAAAAAATAAAAATAAAAATTTCATAGATAAATATTCAAACCGCGAGCAACAAACAACAACCACACAGGCCGTTTCTTCGCTCTTGAGTGCCCCTACGTGCGTGGCCCGGAAGTTCGAATATTATTCGCAGTTACGATTATTCGCAATTTAGTTTTAATACCCAATTATTCAATTAGCGCCAACGTATTTTACCTTTTCGCAATGTCGTGGCAAGGAAAAACAAAAAGAGAAGAGAGAGAAAAAAATTTACTTCCTGGTTCGGAGCATACCAGCACTCTGATGTTACCGAAATTTATACACCGGCTAATATGAAAACGATCATAACTTGGGGCATTGTGTTTATCTATAAATGCGCATAAGAAATCGAGAAATTATTAGAATACACGAAGTCATCATTATCCGGAAGTCCGTACGTTGTAACCCGTAATGGCGAACGCGGCTGAGCTTCCCTTTCCCATCGGACACGCCCACGCAACAACGTGTCTATCATTGGTTTGGTAAATAAATGGCCATAACTTGGGAAGCACTTGTCCGATTAATATCAAACCTTGAAAAGGCACATCCTCGGGTCCCCAGCAATATACCTGGCAAGGTTCAATTAGATCGGACCTGTGGTTGTCGAGAAACGGCGGTTACACACACACACACACACACACACACACACACACACACACACACACACACACACACACACACATACACACACACACACACACACACACACACACACACACAGCTGGAATTATAGATAGATTAGGAGTGATCCAGAATTGGAGCATCACACAATCTACGAGACCAACGTGAGGCCTGCCCAATCTCCCCAATACAATAAAAAAAAAACAAAAAAAAAACTTTTGGTCCCTAAAAATAAGCCCCGATAAAATCTGACAAAATGGTGCAGTGCATTTACCTTTGAGCAGTCTCTTCTGGTTTCGATTTCCGACCCGATTATAAACTGTTGGAATGGTGTTTTGCAGGCAAACGGAGCGTTGCATTCCAAATTGTGCCGTCTACTGAATGGACATTTTAAGCTGGGGAACCATTTGATAGCATTGGAGGATGTTAAAAATACCAAAACACATTCCGAGAAGTGTAGGCGACGTATCGCGAGCACTCTTACCAAGGTCAAAATTCCTGCCACCTTCAGTCAAACATGAGACCTGGCCAGACTTGCACCTTTACTTTTTTTGGTGCAAGACTTGCACCAAAATATTTTCTTAGCTGATCCCACAAGGTGAGAATAATTGAAGCCGGTAGCATGGTAGTAGTAGTGGTGGTGGTAAACCTTGATGGTAGACTCCATTGGCATTTAAAGACGTAATCATTGCTTTAAAAATTCTCACATGTGATGCCCACAAGAATAAACTGTGCACTGTCATGTGAATTGTTGGTAAGTACCTGCACAGCCTGTTCCTGTCGCTGCAAAGCGTGTTGAAGCTCCTTATCTTTCTGCTCAAGCTTGATGTACAATGTTTGGAGTTCTTCATTATGTGTCTGTAATAGCTCCTCCTCAACTTCCTCACTCTTATCTGAGGAAAGAAAGTGGATGCAGAAAAGGAAGAGAGTTCATATGTGAACTAGAATGGCACTTGGTGGAGCGCATACCTCCAACCAGGCTGAATAGTTTATGTTTTGCATTCCACTGACAGGCCACATCTGCATCTGGACATTAACCAAAATCTTATAAGCTTGTTCTTGTCAACTACCCAACTCATCCAAAGTTTTTTTCATCATCCCTCCAGTCGTCCACAACCTTTTGGGATATCGTGTGATATGTCATTTTGGCCCTATCTCTCAATTGGTGACGAATCACTTAAAAATTATAGTACAGCAGGCCTACACCGAACACGGATTTCCACATCGCGGTTTCGCTCTATCGGTTTTCTGGGCATTGTCCTCCAATCACACATTTAATGCCTTCTCCATTGCTTCGATGTGGTCGTCCCTGACTTTGGTGCTATTTTAATGCACAACCTGCAACAATTTCGCAAATCGCCTTCTGTATTTTTAATGCAATGGACAGTAGACTCGTTCACGCCATAATGCCTGCCGACAGAGGCCGCACTCTCACCTTTTGATAGTTGATCAAGCAGTTCCATTTTCAGGCTCATAACCTTTTTTTATGCCTCTTGGGAGCAGACGCATCTCCTGCACTAGTCTTGCGCTTCGGACCCATGATAAAACAATGAGCGCTAAAAGTCCACGAGTGTGAAGAATCACAGCCGGGCAAGGCAGCAGTACGAGAAGAAATAATGACACCCAGGACATGCTGCACATAAGTAGCTGTGCAGGGGTTTGTGGGTAGATGGAGGAGGGGTGCGTAGTGTGACCACTGTTTGTGGGGGGGTGGTTTATGCACAAGTCGAGGTGCTTTCTGCCTGGCTGGAGGTGATCGTTTTCAAACTTTTTTTTATGCACGTGGCTGGTGGGAGATGGTTTTTGTGCCCGCAAAAAACGCGAATAGCCGAAGCACAGGGGCCGCAAATGTAGAAGCAGGTCATGTTTTATAAACCGCGATTACTCAGGATCCACGAATGTCAGGGTTCCACAGTACACCAAAAAATACTACCAATGAAAATATAGCATTGCACAAAATTCATTAACCCAGTAGAAGTTGGGACGGGATTAAAAACAAACAAATACGACAATTCAATATGTTGAAGAAAAATATTTTCTAAAAGCTGGTCAAAACCAAAGTACAAGGAAACGAATTATCCGACAATGTTTTACTGAATTCCCATTACAACCCAAATAACTTGGATTGGGATGGGGAAGGGGTGTTGTGGTGGGTGTTCACGGTCTTGGCAATGTGAAGGCTCATATTTGCGAAAGAAAAATTTTAAGTTGAATGATTCACTGCATGCATGATCCCACATCGAATTCCGAATTGATCGCTTACCGATAACGTTTTTGACATTATGTTCCAATTCCATCTCCTTCCGTGCCATTTTGGTGTTAAATTCCCTTACGAGCTTCTTCAGCGCAGAGCTGTGCTGCAGCTCCAAGTCTTCTCTTTCCTGCCTAGACACAAGAATAAGATTCATCAAGATGGCCACACAAACCTGAGCTAACTTTTTCCATTCGGTAGAAAGTAATACAGCGAAGGTAAAGAAGCTGATACGTGCATCCAACAATTATCAAAATTGTTATAGTACCCATGACAGTTGCTAAAAATAGCGATAATTAAAGTAAATTAATTTTAAAACCTTTCAGATAACATACCGAAACATCAATCCAGCCTCCTCAAAAGAAGACTTCTTCATCTCGGCCAGCTCATCCTCGTGCTCTTTCCTTAGCAGCCGCAAGTCCTTGTTCAGCTGTGACAACTCTTTCTTCAGTTGGGTCTTCTCCCTTTCTGCACCCTCAAATCTGAGTTGCACCTCTTCCAGGGCTGGCTGCAGCTCCGCATCCAAGTGAGACCTTTCCATTGAACCTTCTGTCAAGTTCTGCACAAGTTGTTCCTGCTCTCTCAGCCTCCTCTCCAATTCAACCTCATGCTCTGATGTATTCGGCACGCATCGGAGCTCCACAATGGTTGCTTCAAGCGTCTCCTTATCCAGCTGCATTTCCTCCAGCCGCTTCTGTTGAAGCTTGCCTTCTTCCAAAAGCCTCTCGCAGTTTACTCTCCTACTTTCCGATTGTGATCTCTCTACAGCAATGTCGTTTTCTAGCAAAATCACTCGATCCTGCAGAAGTCCAAATGCAGAAGTCTTTTCTTCGAGCTCACATTCCCTGGATTTCATTTTTGTTTCTATTTGTTCAACGAGTTGTTTTTTCTCTACCAACTGCTTTTTCAACTGTGCTATTCTCATTTCGGCTTTTTTCTTAAGTTCGGCCACCCGAGTGGCTCCCCCATTTGCCATTTGATCTTCAAGAGCACTACGTTCCTTCTGCCAAGCAACTTCTCTCTCAGCAAGGAGGGCCCTGGTAGTCAGCAACTGCTGTTCCAAACTGGTTTCTGACCAAACATCATCTCCTTCTGGAATCTCCAAAATCTTGCATTTTTGTGGGTGTTCAGGGTCTAAATAATTGTGAACATAGGTGTTTTTATCCTTTTTCTCCAATCTCTGCAACAGCTGCTTCTCTGTGTTCTGCAGCTCTTTTGCAAGTTTGTCCTTTGCTTCCCGCTCATCTATTAAATCAGCTTGAACCTCAACAAGCTGCATTTGGAGCTCCTGCTGTACCTCAATCTTACCATGAAGGTTTACATTCTCTTGGAGAAGGGAATTCACTTGTTCCTTCAACTTGCACGTTTCCATGCCTTTTGTGCTCAGAATGTTGTGAAGCTTGTTCAAAGCATCATGACAGATATTGGTCTTTTTCAGAAAATTCAACAAATGATCATTTAAAACCTGTTCAAAATTGTTGATCATCTGCATAAACCGCTTTTCCAATAACGAACATGATGATATCAGAAGGTCATGTTGCTTTAAATTAATATCTCTTTCAGGTAGGGAGGGCTCTGCTGACAACTTCTGGCAGTGTTCCTCGAGAGTGGAGTGTTTATCCTGCAGACACGTCAGCTGTAGTTTCAATTTTGAAAGATCCTCGTTGCTTCGAGTACACAGATGCAAACTTGCCTCCAGCTGGGAACTCTTCTGATTCAACTGCTGCTGCAGTTTCTCTATTTTTTCCTCCTCACACCCAAGCCTTCCCTTCAAAAAAGCTACTTGCTGCTCAAGAACTTCCATATCACCAAGCTGGCTTTTCAGATCAAGCAGCAGCTTCTGCTTTTCTGGGCATTCAGCATGATTTTTTGCCTGCACCTCATTTAAACGTTGACAAAGTCTCTCCTGCCAACTTTTTTCTACCTTTTCTAGCTCCTTCCAGTGATCATCTTCCAACGTACTCAGCTGATCCTTCTGCCTGGCTTCAAGTTTACCAAGAGCTTCATTCACATCCTGAGAGCTCTTTTGGACAATCTCAGCCATTTTTTCTTGAAATTCCACTTCCCCTTTTGCAAGTTCATCTTGAAGGTTTTTCTTGAACTTGCATTCCTGTTCTATTAGCTTATTCTTGTGCTTCTCTTTCATCTCTTTTGATTTTTGCCGGAGATGATGCAACTGTGCCTCTGCCTGTTCCAGCTCTGCTTTAAGTTTGCTTTCATTTTCAACAAATGCTGTTTCTTGTTCTACCGATCGCTTCTTCATGATTAACAACTCTTCGTTCTTCTGAACAATCTCATGTTGAACAGCTGAAAGGTTCACATTCAACTGCTCTTTGATACTTTCAGCTTCCTTATAAAATCCAGAAATGTCCTCAAGTCTTTTCCCAAATGCATTCTCAGATTCCTCCATTCGGATCTGAAATTCCTCTTCTTTGGACAACTGGGCTTTTTTCATTTGAACTACAGAAGCTTCAAGTTCTTCTCTCCTCGACTCTAGATCAGCAATTCTCTTTTGTTGAATACATATTTCATCTTTGTGCTTAAGTTCTTGTTCTTGCAACTGGACATTCAGCTCCTCAATTTTACTTACTTTGTCATTTTTGAGATCTACAGCTGCCTGCTCCTGCAGCTGTCTCATTTCATCGCTTTGTTTGTTATGACGTTCTTCGATTCCAATAACTTTGTCAAGATTTTCCATTGATTTATTAACATCTTCCAGCTCGTGTAATTTTGTATTTTGGGGAGCGATTTTTTCTTCACAAAACTCCTTTTCAATGCTTTCCTTCTCACGTTGAGTAGCGTGTAAAGTAGCTTCCAACACAGTGATTTGGTCCACAAACCCTTTTGACATCAACTCTTTCTCCTGCTTCAGCTGATTTAGCTCTTCAAGCAGTTTCTCGGTTTCATAATGCGTCCCATCAGATTCCACCACCTGATGGATCTCCAATGCATCTTTTTCATCATATTCTATTGTTCTATTTTCAAAATCATTTTCTGTCCTTTCTTGTTGCAATTTTTGTTGCTCAAACTCCAAACATTTTTTGCTTTCTTTCGTGACCCTCATCGATTCTTCCAGTTCCTTGCAGGTCTTTTGTGCCCCTTCCAGTTCTAACCCCAGACGCTTCAGCTCCGCATCTTTGCTTTCTAAAAGCTGAAGGTTATTTTCATTCATTTGGACAATGTGCTCATTGAACCGTTCCTCTTTGCCTTCCAATGCTAGCTTGTGAACGACCAAAAGCTTCTCAATCTCTGTGTGGTGATGCTCCTGCTCTTGCTTAGCTTGTTGGACTTCTTCCTGGTGCTTCTTAAGCAGAGTATCTATTTTCTGCTCAAATTGTTGGCTGATATTTTCTACCTTTTCATTTATATTGCTTCCAACGTCATCACCATGTTCTTTATTTTTCTCTACAATGCTCTCAAGTTCCAAAACCCTCTGAAACAAAACAAATAACAGACCAACAAAAAGTATTACACCCACTGTCCGATTTCCAACATCAAATACCTCTTAATGAATTTTGCTCGGTTTTACAGGTAAGATAATTATGAAGAATAGTCATACCGTCCGAAAAATCTGGATTTCGTCTAGGAGCTCTTGGCGCCTCGAGTTCTCCTGATACTGCATGGCAGCCTGCTGCAAGTCCTTCTCCTCCAGAGCCAGTTGCTGCTGCTGCTCCCTATCATAAAGTCGTGCTTGCCACTCTGCTGCACTATATTTCTTGGTGGGGAGTGAGGGGTTAGTAGTAGGAGTGGGAATGGGATACAATATTATGCAAAAAAAAAAGGCACTCTTTTTTTTTTAAAGGTCATGCACACGAGACATACCAACATCTGTTGGTGATTCCATTGGAGTTCCTTCTCCCGCTGCAACAGCTGCTCCTGCCACTTCTTCTCAAGAGCTGACATCTCCTCCAAATGTTTGTTCCGTTCTTCTGCCAGCCGTTCCTCCAATGTGGTCTGGATACACGATTATCCCTTTGCAAATGGCTGAACATCACAAATCCTTTCAAATGAAGGGCATGAAATCTTTGTCACATTAAAAAAAAATTTTTTAATCGAAATGCACTCTTGGTATCTGGTTTTGAGTCTTCAATACTTAACTACCAACTTCAAGGCAAGTTGTTTTACACTTGAGACTTGAATTACAGTTGATTACTACAATGCCACAATGATACATCTCTACACACAATGATCAAGAAGATCATGTCAACGTATTCAATCTCACCTTCATGAGTTGTACAGCTTCATGTTTGCCTCGTGACAACTCTTGCAGCAAGTTCTGCCTCTCTTCTTCTCCAGCCTGTTCCACTAAACAAAGTTTATTTTCCATCTCTTCTTCTAGCTGACGTCGTGCCTCCTCTGCCCGCTGTGCTGCACTTAATGCCTGCTCGAGCTCCTCAAACCCTTGGTAACATGAAGGAGGAATTTGAACATTTCCACAATCATGGAGTACTCTTATCTGTACTAGAATGATCAAAAAAAAAAAACAAATTTAAAATGAGTTGCTTTCACAATATTGATTAGTTGATCACCTTCAAACAATAAATCACCTTCTGAAAATAAATAAATAAATACATACATCAAAAGAATATAGGACTGCTCTTGTGGCTAGCATTTATTGATTATGAAAATCCTTCAACAGTTTCGAAATAAATGCAGTCATGAAAGCTCAACAAATAGCCAAAATATCAACAAATTAAGCAAGGCCAACAATAGTGGAATGGTGACCTTGAAACTACACTGTAGTAGTAACAACATCAAGATTGACAGAGGTGTCAAACAAGGAAAAAACAAGGTCACCAAAAATGTTCACTACACGGCTCAGAGTGAGTATTGACTATTTCGAAGACTAAAATGGGAAAATGAAGGAATAAATGTTACACAAAGACGAAAGCACGTAGGATTCAGTTTCAATTTCAAACTAGAAAGGCACTCGGTAGAGCACATACCTCCACCATGCAATCAATGCCTGATCCACGAGAACTTATCGGGCCCAATACATTTTTGAAATATCATGCTATACATCATTTTTGGCCCTGTCTCTCAATGGTGAAGAATCACTTTAAAAATTCTACTAGTCGAATCTGGATCTGGATCTTCACCAAAATCTCATCAGATCGTCCATGTCACACACCCAACCTGTCCCCAAAATTATGTGAATCTGTCCACAACTTTTTGACATATCCTGCACACAAACAGACAAACAAACAAGCAGACAGGAGTGAAACCGTAACCTCCTTCACCTTCGGTGGTGGAGGTAACAATGTTGAAGAACTGAAAATTACAATGGAAGTGCTAAATTTGAAGGACAGAGGTCAAACTAAAAATGAATATGATGAAAACAAAAATCATGTTCCATTTCAGTGCAAGTCAAAACTAAAATTGAAGAAACGAGCTGTTATATTTACTCAAGCCAAGTCGTTAAAAAAAAAAAATAAAGATCACTTTGAAGAAGAATAGTAGCAGATGCAGAACCTGGACACAATTTAGAAAATAAAAGTCCTGCAAAGCAAATTGCCTTGATATCTGAAAAGACTTTACAATACGGAACTTTAAAAACGACATAATCCATCCTCAAATTATCGGTGCACGTGCACAGAAGCCCCTAGAAATAGTGATCTTCGGGGAATGAGAACATCTATCGAGTGTGCGCGACATGGTTTGTTTCGTAAAATGGTTCACAAACCTTCTAAAAGAAGCCAAAAATACTTGGAAGAGTACCTGAGAGAAAGCTTGGGGGTGGGGGGGGCGGAGCCTCTGCACAACGGGAAGGCTCGAGGGAAACGCCGCACCTGGTTTGGGTGCTTCTGAATACCAATGGGAAGGTCATATCTGGGGCTTGTGAATGTTTCGGGTAAGTTTGAAATGAACTTTTAGAAGATGATATTTAATGGAGAAGGCTATGATAAGTTTTTTTTTTTAGTGAAGTTCCAGGACAACAAGATAAATTATACTTGATTTTTGCATCGATTGCTAAAAGGATAAGAGTGTGTGTGTGTGTGTGTGTGTGTGTGTGTGTGTGTGTGTGTGTGTGTGTGTGTGTGTGTGTGTGTGTGTGGTGTGTGTGTGTGTGGTGTGTGCGCATCCATTTTTACATCCATGGCTGCTGCTTTCTTGTTACCTCCACCACCAAGGGTGAAGGAGGTTATGTTTTCACCCCTTTCTGTCTGTCTGTGTACAGGATATCTCAAAAAGTTGTGGACGGATCCGGATGAGACTTAGACAGGTTGGGTGTGTGGCAAGGACGAATTGATTCGATTTTGGTGAAGATCCGGATATGATTATGACAATTATTTAATTATTAAAGTGATTCTTCACTATTGAGAGATAGGGCCAAAAACGATATTCGCATGATATTTCAAAAATGTATTGGGCCCGATATGTTCTCCTGGATCAGATATTATGTGGTGGAGGTATGTGCTCTACCGAGTGCCCTTCGAGGGCAAATATAGGAAATGATAGGAACTCGACACCTCTCACCCGTGGATATTTATTGTATTTCCTATATTTCCTCAAGCCCAATTGCATTCAGGAACAGAACAATTATGGTTAACCATTTCGAAATTGGCACCCTTTCATCTAAATGCTGAAAGTTATGTTTATAAGAATTTTAATTTCAGATTTCGCACTCGCAACAGCAGTGCCACAGTTAGTAGAACAGAGTCACTGAAAGCACATACACACAGCACATGCGTGAAAGGCCTCATTTTGAAAGTTCCGTAATGATGAGCAATACAAGCATCGAGACATGGCAGTGTAACTAACAAAAGTGGTCTCTTACAAAGTTGGACCAAAATTGATCATCACCCCAAGCGCTTTGGAAAGCTGCTGTCTTGGCACAACAACAACAACAACAACAACAACGAGAAGAGAAGAGAAGAGAAGTCAACGGATCACAAAGAAAACCAAATCCAACAACATATTGGTCACAATCAACAGAAATAAATTAAACTGGACTTGGCACACAGCATGAAGAACGGACAACCGATAAATAACAAGAATATGAGAAACTGGCAACCTCGAGAAGGAACGAGACTAAACAGAGAAAGACCAAATATTAGACAGACATCGAGAGACTAAATTGAAAAATTCACAGGAATACAACAACTCTGAATTGCAGAGAATAGAAAACAATGGACCATACTGAGGGAGACCTTAATCCTACAATGGAACAAAACAAGCTGGTCAAATCAAGTAACAAGGCTAATCAATGAAGTTCACCATGATTCACAGATTGCAAAAACAGACCACCCTTATACACCGCCCTATTTAGCATGTCCAGGTACTGCTGATCGGAGGCATTCAATTGCAATAAAATAAGGATTGTAAAAGTCAAAAACTCAATTAATTCTGGAATTTACCACCGTTGACACAGTGTCTATTACATCAACTTATCAAATAAGTTACATTCGTTTTTTGTGTCTGTTGTTTGTGTCCTTTATGACATCGCTAAAAACAGTAAGTTTCCTGTTTGGAATGATTTTCCAATTTTGTTTGACTGCCAGGCAGACACGCAGAGTAAAAATATTATCGTGCTCCTCTCTGCACATGTACGATTGTGACAAATTCAGAGTCAAAGTACTGTAAAATGCCAAACTGGTCTTCCTATTCAAAATACAACATTCAATTTCAATAAGTTGTTCCTCGGTGATAAACTGATGTTTGTATACAGAAAGATGGACAGACATGAACAATGGACAGACAGGCAGTGGGAGGGGGGAAGGGTAGAAGTGTGGAGGTGAGAGTTGGAACTCTGAATGTTGGGACGATGACTGGCAAAGGGCGAGAGTTGGCTGATATGATGGAGAGAAGAAAGGTGGACATACTATGTGTACAAGAGACCAAGTGGATGGGGAGTAAGGCGAGGAGCATTGGAGGTGGTTTCAAACTGTTCTACCATGGTGTGGATGGGAGGAGAAATGGTGTCGGGGTAATCCTGAAGGAAGATTATGTCAAGAGGGTATTGGAGGTGAGGAGAGTGTCGGACCGAGTGATGAGTGTGAAGTTGGAAATTGAAGGGATGATTATGAATGTCATCAGTGCATATGCACCGCATATGGGGTGTGAGATGGAGTATAAAGATTTCTGGAGTGAGTTAGATGAAGTGGTGGAGAGTGTATCCAAGGATGAAAGAGTGGTGATTGGAGCAGATTTCAATGGGCATGTTGGGGAAGGGAATAAAGAGGATGAGGAGGTGATGGGTAGGTACGGTCTCAACAAGAGAAATGTGGAAGGACAAATGGTGGTAGAGTCTGCAAAAAGAATGGAAATGGCAGTAGTAAATACGTATTTCAAGAAGGAGGAACACAGGGTGATGTACAAGAGTGGAGGAAAGTGCACACAGGTGGATTACATCTTAAGCAGGAAATGCAACCTGAAAGAGATTAGAGACTGTAAGGTGGTGGCAGGGGAGAGTGTAGCTTGTTCCACTTCCATGGAGGCATGATAGTGCTTTGGAGAGATGGCAGTGGGGTTGTTAACCAGATTGTTTCATAAAATCTTGGAAAGTGAGAGGATGCAGGAGGAGTGGAGATTTAGTGTACTGGTTCCGATTTTCAAGAACAAGGGTGATGTGCAGAGCTGTGGAAATTACAGAGGGATAAAGTTGTCAAGCCACACCATGAAGTTGTGGGAAAGAGTAGTGGAAGCAAGGTTGAGAGGAGTGGTGATGATTTGTGAGCAGAAATATGGGTTTATGCTCGGAAAGAGCACCACTGATGCGATGTTTGCTTTGAGAATGTTGATGGAGAAGTATTGGGAAGGCCAGAAGGAGTTACATTGTGTGTTTGTGGATTTAGAGAAAGCTTATGATCGGGTGCCAAGAGAGGGGTTGTGGCATTGTATGAGAAAGTCGGGAGTGGTGGAGAAGTATGTGAGGATTGTGCAGGATATGTATGAGGACAGTGTGACAGCGGTGAGGTGTGCGGGAGGAATGACAGACCGGTTTAAGGTAAAAGTGGGGTTGCACCAAGGATCGACTCCGAGCCCTTTCCTGTTTGCAATGGTGATGGACAGGTTGATGGACGAGATCAGACTGGAGTCTCCATGGACTATGATGTTCGCGGATGACATCATGATCTGTAGGGAGAGTAGGGAGCAGGCTGAGGCGAGCCTTGAGAGGTGGAGGTACGCACTGGAGAGAAGGGGAATGATAGTCAGTCGGAGTAAGACAGAGTACATGTGCGTAAATGAGAGGGAGGGTGGTGGTTTGGTGCGGTTGCAAGGAGTTGAGGTGGGGAAGATGGATGGGTTTATATACTTGGGATCAACTGTCCAAAGTAACGGAGAGTGTGGGAGAGAAGTGAAAAAGAGAATGCAGGCAGGATGGAGTGGGTGGAGAAGAGTTGCAGGAGTGATTTGTGACAGAAGGGTAGCTGCAAGAGTTAAGGGGAAAGTATACAAGACGGTAGTGAGACCAGCTATGTTGTATGGTTTGGAGGCGGTGACGCTAACAAAAAGACAGGAAGCGGAACTGGAGGTGGCAGAGTTAAAGATGCTGCGGTTCTCGTTGGGAGTGACGAGGATGGACAGGATAAGGAATGAGTATATTAGAGGGACTGCGCAGGTAGGACGGTTTGGAGACAAAGTGAGAGAGGCGAGATTGAGTTGGTTTGGACATGTGCACAGGAGGGAAGCAGAGTATATCAGGAGAAGGATGCTGAAGATGGAGCCGCCAGGCAGGAGGAGAAGAGGAAGGCCAAAGAAGAGGTTCTTGGATGCGGTGAGGGCGGACATGCGGGTGGTTGGAGTGTCAATGGAAGATGTGGAGGTTAGAGCGAAATGGAGACGGATGATCCGCTGTGGCGACCCCTAACGGGAGCAGCCGAAAGAAGTAGGACAGACATGAACAAATTCCTTTACCCTGCTTTTCGCTTCATTCCGCTGTGTGGAGAATGGGCTAATAAAGTTAATTTAACCTGCAAGACAAAAGTACCTGCCCTCTCAATTTTTTCGTTCTGATACAGCAGTTTTTCTTGTTCCAATTCCAACTGCTGCAATCGCATCCGCATCATCTCTAGTGGCTCCAACCTACGCTGCTTCTGTTGCTGGAATTCTGCTTCCACCAAAGCCTGCCACAAAAACCAATCATGATTACAAAGGAGCTCCCATTTTTCCTTACCCCACCCCTCTACCATCACAGTCACCATTATCCTCTTTACCAAGTTAGTTGGGGGAGAAGCCAAGTGAAGAAAATCAAAAGGAAGGACAGTTGTGGGGGGTGGGGGGGGGGTGGGGGGGCGGGGGGTAGGGGGGGCAGGGCAAGAGAGGGTTGGGAACTAGTAACGGAGGCCTCACTACAGTCTGTACAGACCTTATCTTGTTCCAGCTGCTCAATCAAGTTCTTGGCATCTTTCAGCTGATTAATAAGTCTCGTTTTCTCCATGGTATGGAACTCCTGTAAAGAAACAGATGCAGTTTCAAATAAATCTGTAGAACATTAACTGCAGTCTTCAACATCAAGAAGGAAATATTTAACTTCCAAAAAGTAATATACAAATGATGATGTTTTGCAAAGAGATGGAAGTCTTCAATCTCTTGCCTTTATTTTCTCCACCTCCAGCAAGCGGTCCTGAAGCTGCTCTTGGAGCAGCTCCTTCTCAGTTGTTGACTGCGCATCACGTTCCTTATGCATTTGTATCTCAGAACGAAAACGCATCAGCAAGCCCTCCTGCCTTTGTACGCGTTGTTGCAGAACTGGCAGCTCCTGCTGAGGAACTGGCAGGAAGGAGGTGAGAAGTGATCATTTCAAGAACAGACATGTCATCACCCACATCAAATTGTACACTGCAGGAAGAAACCACGTATCAACCATAATCGATTGTTAGGTCGATCAGCAACTAATAGGAACAATTTAATGTTTAACCAGCAAAGCAGTCAAAGACTACAAAGTAGAATGTGACGTGGATGCGTTTATGGATCTGCCTCAACCTGCATTAGATGTCATGACACCCAATGTTACGTTTGATCTCAATTAAAGATCAGATTAAAAATTAAAGGTCACATGGGAGAGAGCGCAAGAGAGAAAAAGAGAGATAAGTAGAAGAGAGAAAACATCAGATTGTTATAAAGAAAGTTATCATTTGCAAAATGATTTTCAAAGGGCACATGACCATTGACCGTTTGAACCCAAAATCAAACTAATTCATGTGAATGGCTCACAAAGTGGGTACACTACTGTTACACAAAGGGCAAAAAAAAGTTTAGGGAAACATGAAATGCAACCCATTATGTTAATTTGCATGTATTCAAATAGCTAAATCTAATTTTTTTGACCCGCAGCACGTCCAGTTTTAAAGTTACCACTGAATATATACAACACTGTAAATACACGTTCGAATTTCGAGCTTGGCGTCAGCGTTATGTACGGAATCAGAGGAAAAAAAACAACATAAATATTATATTTTGGGATAAGAAACATAATTTTTACTCTGCCTTTTTAAACAGGTTCAATATGTGACAGGAAAAAGAAAAAAAACAACACATTTTGAGAGATGTTATAAATTATGATGTTATGAATTACGAAGAAAACACAGACGACTTCAATAGCAAAGAAAGCCACACTTGTAAGCGAAAAATAACGTTAAAATCTAATGTATTTGTTTCGAACTTTTGAAAATAATCACTTTAAACATGAAAAGAAAAACATAATTCTTACCTCTCGGATCCTCACGAAGCACCAAAAAAAAATTCTAGCGTTGGTTAAAATGAAGAATTATCAGACAAATGCGAGTCACCTCATTCGGCTCGGTGTCGTCATGCTGGATTCATACGTTACGGCTCTCGTAAAGACACGGACACGAAGACAAACGCTGCGCTCGACGGCAAATGGAAATGTGCTGACACGCTTGCAAGTGCCTATTATATCCATCAATCGGGGAAGTTTGCAAGACGGCAAGATTTTTCTAATGCTAGCGTTATTTGCATCCGACGAAAGATGATGATGATTCGTACATAACGGGACTGACACGAAAATCAAGACGGGATTACTTGCGGTCCGAATTTTTTTCGGATCACAATTTTGATCTATATTTTTCTGCTGTTAGACTTCACGTTAGACAAATCACTCCTGCAATAGAAAAGACTCTGTCATATTTCCAAGAAATTAAGGGAGATTTGGAATAGAAATCATAAGAAACATTATCAACAATGGACTCCTTATTTTTCTCGATGCAGTGGACATGAAGCGTTATGTACGAATCCATTATTTCATCAGATAGGGTAGATGCCAGAAAACCTGAACAGGGAGACAGAACATCAAAACATAAAAGAGACACCAAAGTTCACATTCTGAGTCACCACACTCAAAATAACTGTCACATAAGAAACGTACAGTAAAATAAATTTTTTACCAATCAAACTGTAACATTTCAAAGGTTAAAATACCCATATTCTGTTGCTTTAATTCATCTTTAATAAAACAGGGAAATGGAGAGTATGATATTGCCGGTTTCTACAGGTTCCCCAAGATGTCCACTTTCATTTCTGACCATTGATGGTTTCGTCTAAATACCTCATAATAGTTTGTGGAATTTCCCACAAACATACCACAGCATACCCACTTTGTGAGCCATGCACTCATCTTTGTATCGCATTCCATACTCGTGCCAAATTTGGTCAAAATCCCTTCAGCGGTTCACAAGTTATTTTGATAACGAAAACATGCTACGCATGCACGGACGCACACCAAAAACAATACTTCTGGTGCCTTCGGGTGCGGAAGCATGAAAATTGAACGGAGGTCCCAGACCCACCAACATTTATATTTCCAAAGCTATTGAATTTATATCATGTGTAACATACACGTTTTGCTTTGACAAGCATCTTCGATTGCATTTTCTTCCTGGGCTATCTCACTGGGTGTCTGCACCAGCTCCAACAGGTCGTTTTCCCCATCAGGGGCCTGTCGTACATCCACCTGGCCCGACATGCCCATCTGCTTCCTCAGCAGAGCCACCTGCAAGAGGGAATGACAGCGACCATCAGTTCCCACTTAAAATAAACATCGAAAACTGTGCAATAGCCTAACCCTCCCCTGCCATACTTTCACTCTCCTATAAACTCCCCCTTCATTTCAGTTTCTCAAACTTGTTTTAATTCATACCTCTCCCCTCACATATACGTTAAAAAAAAAAGAGATGGTCCCAAACTACTTTTCAAAATGATGTATGAATGCTAAACGAGGCCTTTTTCGCATGCGCAGTGTGTTTACACTTACTCTGTTCCGCTCGTCCAGGCACTTTTAACATGCCGTTACTAGCGTGAAATCTTAATCTGTGATTCAAATAATCTTTTAAACATAATTTTCAGCATTTAGATGAAACAGTGGCAATTTCAAAATGGTTAACCATAACTATTCTGGTTCTGAATGCAACAAGAATATAGGAAACCAATAAATATCTGTGGATGGTAGGAGTCTGGTTCATATCATTTCCTGTTCATATAATCTAGCAGAGGCAGTGGATAAAACACCAAAACACACACACACACACACACACACACACACACACACACACACACACACACACACACACACACACACACACACACACACACACACACACACACACACACACACTCTCTCTCTCTTTTACCGATAGAATGCAAAGATATAGTATAATTTCCTTTATGGCCCCAGAACCAAACCAAACAAAACAATATATATTTATAACGGCACTCACAGCCCATAAAGCTCCCATTCCCACTTCTCCTCCCCCCCCCCCCACCTACTCCTCCTCCCAAACATGACTCATCTAAATATCATCATTTTAAACTTCCCCGTTCATTAACAAGCCCCAAGTATGACCTTCCCATCGGCGTTAAGAAGCCACTTAACCAGATAGTGTCGACCACTGGGAAGTCTGCCTGAACGTTGGTAACAACGGCATCATCTTTCCAATGACAGACTCAATTAAATAAATCACCAATACCAAAAACGCGCCTGTCCACAGGCCTTCCACAGGCCCATGTCATCGGGAGTTTTTGCAGTACGGGCTGCAAGACATCAACTGTCTGGGTGAGTTGATCAGAAAGTTTTCCAAATCTTTCGGTGTGCGGAAGCACACCCCTTTCTCGCAGGTACGTTTCTGATATTTCTGGCTTCTTTCAGAAGCTATGCGAGTCGTTTGTTGCAATCCTCATCGAGCACACATGATATACGTCTGGCCACGCTGATGGACTTTATTGCTCGGGGTTTCTGTACATGTGCGCCAACTCGTGCGGATTACGTAATTTCGAAAGTCGCGTATTACAAAAACAAAAGCAGACCTACACAACTATGTTTTTCATAATAAACATAGAAACGATGGTCTTGAAGAATGCAATCATACCTGGGTATATAGAACCCCAATTAACTGGTCTTTTTCCTCCAAAGAGGCATCAAACTCCTCCTGAAGATGCTTCTTTGCTTTATGATCCAACTGAAGCTCCTGCATAGACATCAACAGACAATACGGATTACATACAGGTGTGCAAGCTTACAGATATCGCAGGAGGTACCATCATGATGAGGAATTACAAATGCACTTTGTTTGTCAACAAAACCATTTTGAATGCAGCAATTATTTCAACAAGATCAATATTATTTATTTAAAGCAGAAAAGTTGCATTTTACAAAATGGTTTTTCAATAAAACATTTAAAAATACGATTACAAACATATTGTGTGTGGATGTGTAGTAGACCTCATTTTTAGAAACTACCACAGTTTTAATGACATTTTACTATCAACAAGAAAACTAAACACTTGAAAGTGGAACTGTAGTTTGTTATTATGAAACTCTCAAGTGGAACTATACCTACCTCACGGAGTTCAGAGATCCTCCTGAGAGACCGGTCCTGGCTCTGACTCAACACAGACTGGGGAAGGTGATGAGGGGTGAGGGGAGGAAGGAAGGAGGAAGGGAGGGCACCACAAAACAATGGTATCAAAGGATGAAGCAAAAAATTCTGAAATAAGAGGAGGGATCAAAACAAATATTGTGTGCAAAGAATGCATCACCCACATTAACAAAGTCCTTTTACCTGGACCTTTTCCTTTTCTCTCCGAAGGTCTCGGTATAGAGATACGAGCTGGCAGGGAAGAGGACATGGAAATGGGGAGAGTGGAAAGCAAGGTCTTGTTTTACCGATAATGTGTCACCTCCATGAGATGAGGTGAAAACTGTGCCTCATTTACAAGCAAGTCAAACATTACACTTCATCCCAGACATTGCATTATCAAAATGTTGACAGAAACAAACACTTGCATGTTGGAGTCTCAGAAAAATATGTCCACCTTGACTTTTGATCCACATACCTGGTGGCCATCACCACGCTACTTGTGCAAATCCATCCCCCTCCCGTTCCCAAAACAATGCAATCTGACTGTCGCCCTCATGCTGGCCTGTCACGCTTCACATGCTTCGAGCACCCAGTCTACCGGTGCTCTGTGCCATCGCCAAGCTACAAAATTCCCAACAATTCCTTTAAATGCCTGCACTTTAAGGACCGCTTACTTTGTATGTAGCACAATCTGGCAAAAAAATAAATAAAAACCCCAATCCAATAATTTCAACCAATTTTCCAATCATCTACAACAGAGTTCAAAGGTTTTCACTTCTTAAGGACAAAATCCACAATACTTCATACTTCATCAACTACCGAATGGAAAAGTACAAACTACCCCATCATTGGCCAGAGTAAATCAAACAACCCATTTTGTATTTAAATCATGGTAAAAGAAAAGACCTCTGGCTGTGCACACACAAAACGAGTTTTTGCTTGTGTCAAAGGCTGATATATGTATTAATGGTGAAACAACAATATTGGAAACCATTAGTCTGGTTTTACATGAATTACAAGAACAAATTATTGAGAGATGAGATTTGAACCTGGTTGTCCCAGCAGTACGAGCTAAAAGTTCACATGGGAATCCCAAGGCCGATGCACATGGACTCACCCCACTACAAGCACCCCAACCCAAACCCTATTAAATCTCACCTGCATGTACCTGTCCCTGTACTTCTTGAGGCTCCGTTGTATCTGCATGGTCTTGCACATCAGATCCTCATGACACAATGCATCCAGATTACCCAGGTCCTCAGTCTCAGTGTCAGAGGCCACAGGTGAGGGAGCTATGCTGTCACCATTACCTTCCTCCCCTGTTAATGTGAGCGAATCCATTGAAACCCAGCGAAAAATCGAGTCTTGAGATCCAGAGAGTTGAATGGGACTCGTCTCCAGGTTGTGCTGAGATAAATAAATTAAAATGACAATTAATAATAAACAGTTTCATGGCATCTTCACTGTCACCTTAACTTGGGGTACACCAATTCCAACACACATGGAATGCATGATAGTAGCTTTTCCAACTATCTAGTTGGTTTAAAGGTTAACCAGCACTAATATAGCACAGTGTTTAAAAAAAAAGAAACATCCCAGAAGAATCCTAATTACAGAAATGCCAGAGGCTTGAAAGTGTTACACATCAACATGACGTTTTATCATCAGAATCAGCAAGCAGCGTCTTGCATCCTTTATTGTTTTGCAACTCATCACATTCTCATTTTCAAAATAAGCACAAAACTGCAATTTTGTAATTTAATCCACAGACAAGACCCAAAATGTCTTGTAACCTCACAAAGATTATGACTGGGAAACCCTCCAGCACATCATTGGAAGCATTTAGAGCACCGTTTGAAAGTGAAGCATCAATGAGATTCTTGCACTGCAAGAGTAACAAGAACAAATGTGTCCACGAGCAGCGTCCTAAAAATTTTGTCGGCTAAAAAAAAACAACAAAACAATAACAACAACTTCTGATATTTCGTCACGTGCCTTGATTAAGTCAATAGCGAAACGCGTCATAATGTCTTTACATATATCGTGTATTTACGAAATTACAATGCGATAAATGGAATAATCTTTAAATAGTAACGTGAACTTTTCGAAACTTTAAAGCAAATGTCCAAATATATTTAAAAGTTCATGATAGACGCTCTCAAAAGGCACCGTCTATGTGAGGATGTGTACATGTGCTCAGTATTTAAGGAGATCCGGATCTTGTATATACAAGAGCAGAGTCCTCGAGATTAAGGTTTTGTCTTCATAAGAAGAACAAGAAGAAGAACAAGAAGAAGAACAACAACGCCGAGCTCTATGTCGCTACGTGAGACGCTGCAAAAAATAAAATAAATAATGCATTACGCATTAAACAAGGCAAGTGAAGCTTTTAAAGGTTGTACAAGACTTTTTATGTCATAATCACAAAAAATATATTAAACCAGAGTGAGGTCAATGGGACGCCATTGCAAATCGCCACGCTTCCCACTTAAATCAAAGTTGAAATAAGGCAAAAATCTTCCACCAGGAGTGACCCAATATCAAATTTTGAGTTAAAAAAAACAAAAAAAAAACCTTCTATTTTGACCCCTGTGACGACAAGTCCCCACCCTTTAGGCATGAACCGGGGGTTAAATCCAAAACAAACAAAAAATTACATATTTCACGAGTCCCCCAATGTTGGTTGCATACACAAAGTTTCACATAAATGTTTGAAAATGTGCCCCAAATTTCATTTTTTGTTGTTTTACCTGTTGGCCCTGCCCCAGAGGTTCCGTAACAAGGTCTCGGCCTTGAACCTTCTCCGGGAACCCTTCACATGGAACGAGCAACAGTGATCTTGTCGCATGCATATACGACGCCGGTAAGGGTGGCAACCGCCAGAAAAAAATAAATAAATAAAAGTCTCCCAATTTGGGTGATGGTCGGTTTTTCCACATCTATCGCTGCTTGGTATTCATCATCCAGAGTTTGTGAGTGTACCCTCAACACGGTACTCATGTAACCAGAACTTGATTCTGCTTTCCAGCGATTCTTGACCGATACATGATCATCTATCTTTTTGCGTGTTAAATGCAAGATCTCTCCGAAATAAATCCACAGAATTTCAAGACTATGTTTTGGACAACAGTTTTCATGTTGTGGAGATCTGTGAAACATGGATTACTCCATCCAATGATGGAGCCATTGCTGACATGAAGCCTTCTGGGTACACCTTCAAATGCCTTCCTTGGGCACGTAAGCAAGGAGGTGGAGTTGGTCTGCTTTCTTGTGATGAATTGAGCATAACCGTTACACCACCTTCAGATTTCGAATGTTTTGAATTGAGGTCAGCTATTATGACTTCCAACAGCACAAACGTGGACAATGGCATTATTTACCGTCCTCCAGGTACCTAGTCATCCTTTTCAAGTTTCATTGATGAGTTCTAATGCATGTTGGATGAGCGCATTTTCAGCCCAGCATCACTTGTGATTACAATATCAATTTTGATGATCTTACGGCATCGAACACGAAACGATTCAACAACCTGCTAGTTGGTTACGGCCTTGCACAGCATATTTGTATACCAACCCATGATAGAGGTCACATCCTTGACGCATTCATTTCACACCATTCTGATAAGCAAGATGACCTTCAAGTTGTTCCAGGTATTTCAGACCATTCTGAAATTTCTTGCCACATATATTTGCACAAACCTCAATCACTTGTTAATCAATTTAGTGTGCAAAATATTAAGGCAATCGACACAGTATCGTTTGCTGGAGATGTAATCAATAATGATTTCACTGCATTCTCCACCGTGTCAATAATTATGCTAACCGTTACCACTCTGTTCTCGGCACCTTGTTGGATGCTCATGCCCCAGCCACGACTTGATCCCTCAAGATTCGTCTGCACACCCCTTGCTGCAGTAATGAAATCAAGTGTGAGAAACAAAAATGCAGACAACTGGAAAAGAAGTGGAGTTCCTCCAGGTTGGAAATAGGTCAACTGTATTGCGAACAGAACAGCACGTTAATTCTCTTCTTCGGAAATCAAAACATGAATACTATAACAAAATGATTAACGACTGTGCTAATGGCTCCAAAAAAGTATTCCATGTTGCTAATCAACTCTTCAATCACAAACAGTCATCGATACTTCCTGCTCATGTATGCAGCAAACCTCTTGCACAGCTTTTTTTGCCAGTTCTTTGCCTCCAAGATTGACTCTATCCATAACAGTCTCTCCCCCGATGTCTCCACATTTTCACCACAAACATCATCAGGACTTCAAGTACTTGACCCTACCACTCGAGACGAAATCGAGTCACTCATCCGCAATACTCCAGCAAAATCGTGAGCTTGATCCCATCCTGACAAAGCTTCTAAAAGAATGTGCTATTGTCATTTCTCCATATATTGCTGAAATCATAAACTTCAGTTCGCAGCGTGGAGACGTTCCAAGAGCACTAAAGTTGGCCCATGTATACCTGCTGCTAAAAAAAAAAGCCATCACTTGATCCAGAATCTCTCCAGAGCTATCTCACAATTTCGAACCTTCCTTCCCTGTCTAAAGTTATTAAATGTGTTGCCTTCTCGAGATCGTCGACATACCTTCAGGAAAATGACTTATTTGATAATCATCAGTCTGCCCATCATACAAACTATGGCGTCAAAGTTCTTCTTGCCAACTTATGTAATATTTTGAATGAGATGGATGTCGAAAGGATCATGGCTGTGGTATTATTAGACCTTTCGGCAGCATTCAACATTGTTGATCATGGTATATTTGTAAATGTATAGTCATCGCTCGGTATTCACGATTGTACCCTGGACTGGTTCAAGTCTTACTTGTGTGAGCGTTAGCAGTTGGAGTGTAAACCATGAGAAATCTGACCCTGTCCTGTTGAGTTATGGGGTTCCACAAGGATCTGTTGGCGGACCATTGATGTTTGCTCTTTATCTGAATGGACTCAAGCAGGTGCAACAACATCACAATATCTACCATCACTGATATGCTGATGATGTCCAGCTTTATGCATCTTTTGCCACTGGCCAGAATGATGTGGTGAATACCTTTGCAGACTTGAAGCCTGAATTGAAGATGTGAGAGCTTAGATGAGTTCAAATTCACTCAAAATGAACAATGACTTATCTAAACTTATTTTGTTTGGTTCAAAATTGCAACTAACCATGATAAATGTGTCTAATATAAGCAGAGGTGACTCAATGGTCACTTCTTCAAAGGCTTGTCGGAACGTTCGTGCCATGGATGACTCAACCATGTGAATGGCAAATCACGTCTCCAGCACTTGTAAACCAGTGCCATACCAATTGCAAAACAGGTTTAATTTTTAAATATCTCACCCGTCCTGCAACAGAGAAACTTGCTCATGCCCTTATTTCATTCCACCTAGATTTTTGTAATTCCCTGTTGTATCAGCTTCCGAAAACACAATTTGCCCAACTCCAGAAGATACAAAATACTGCTACACGTATTGGCGCACTGTCCTCTCGAAGAACCCACATCACTCCCACACTGAAAACACTCCACTGGCTCCCGGGTTGTGATCGGATTGTGTTTCAGTTGTTGTTGCTCATGTTTCATCCCTTGCATGGTTCTGTTACATCCTATAATAAAAGTTTAATTGTTCAGTACAATCCAACTGGACACCTTCATTCATCTAATGCTCATTTCCGCGTTATACCCCAGACGCACAATTATTAGGAGGGGGGGGGGGGAGGCAGATCCTTTCCTCATGCCAGCACTTACCTTTGGAATAACTTTCCGCAAACGATCCGTGGTTTTCCTTCCTTATTGCTTTCACAATAGTTTTAACTGAATGATAGTATTTTATCTGTTAACAAAATAAATTGTTGAAGTTTTTTTGCAGATTAAGATGTTCTAACATTTAGATTAGTAATCTATGGGGCAGGGGGGGGGGGACACAAATTCTCAATGTAAATGTGGATCATGTAGTGCCGCTCCAGGTGGGAGAGGGTATTACAAGTCCCCACCCTACACAGTGTAGTATTCCCATCCACACGTTTTCCAGTACAGTGGTGTGTTTTTAATTAGGCAGTGAGAGGTAATTTGAATTACAAGTTTGAATAAGGATAATCACATAAACCCTCACCCCCACTGTCCCTTTGGCTGCTCCTATCGGGAGTGGGTGCTTCTAGTTAAAAACAATACAGGAAACATTCTTTCCTGAAAGGGTACATGGGTAATGGGAGCAGTTAGCAGTGATGTAGGAATGGATAGGGAAGGAGAGCAAGATGGGGTGAAGAGGGAGGGGTCAGGGTAGAGGGATGGGAAGAATTCATGATTTGGGCCATTTTCACATGTCCCTTCATTTATGGCATCCCCGACCTAGTTACTTGAGGCAAAAGTCATGGCCGCTTAGTTTAAACAACAGTATTTAACAGTGCAAACTGTTAAATCAGATCGTGTAGCCATCTCCATAGAAATCCCAGTGTCATCCTCCATGACCAAGTTGCTTGGAGGTTATTGCAGGCAGCAACGTTGTGCATGCTTTCTGGCGTATAGAAATAATACGCAAGATAATCATTTAAAATGGATTACTTCAGTCTCGTCGAATTGGAAGCAAATAAGACCGTAAAAAGGAACGTTCAACAAAACACGATCACAACACATTGTATAGGGAATAGGAGTTAAACCCACAAGACGACGACCGTTTTCGTACCTCCTGCGAAACAGATACACCATCCTGGCTGAGAGATGCCGCCCTGGCTCGAGTTGGCCCCGGGGAAGCTTGGGAAACCTGTCAAAGAGAGGAAGCGCCACCACACACCGCTCTGCCATCAGAGCACTCAGACCAATTCCACACGATGGAATGTCAAAACAAATGTCTGTTCACGATCGGGTGAGTTATTGTGCATTGTATGTCACGGAAAAATTAATTGGGGTCATTGCTTGTCCCGAAGCTTGAATATGTCAATATGTTGGACAATTTGTCTCGGGAGCGATGTTATTAAAATAAAATAAAAATACAGGTTCAAGGCACACATAGGCCCGCATGAATTGCCGAATACACTATGGTCCAGAAGTGAGACTTTACAACCATTTTAAATCCAGATTTAATGAATCGTCGTTTATTTATAAAAAAAAGTTTTAAAGTATTTTGCTCTGGAAGACATAAAGGCATGGATGCTTCGAACCAGTTGAAGTCTGGGTTGATCAGAGATGTGGCTGTTCTTGTGAAGAACCTGAATGGCTTGCATGTTGTATGAGCAAAGGAAGGACTACACCACATCAATGACAAGGATTCATGTTGGTTGAGCAGACGAGCATGACGGTATCCATGTTAACAACATGGCCACCTGCTCTGCCATCTCCTTCAACACTGTCGGATGTTTATCCGGCCCCAAAGATTTGTCTTCTTTCGTGAACTCCAAGAAAGACACCAACTAAAGTGAAAAACAACGAAATAACTCATACCGACAGACAGGATGCCCAGCTTAAAGTCCATCGGAGGGACGGCACACACGTTGACGAATCACCCTGCCTATGAAACACCAGGATGACAGTTTATAGCTCGGTCAGGATTCAAACCCAGGCCAGACGGGTTAGAGGTGTATGTGCATACCTCAAGCCCATCCTGCCAGCCCCTGACCACATAGTACTACTTTTTTTTATTTATTTTTTTTCAACTTCTCTTTATTTCAATACATAGTTGGTTAGAGAGTTGAGACTGATGCGAATGAAATGGAATTGTGAAATCAAATGGGTGTGAGTGTTTTTGTTCATCATGGTAAAATGTGTATATTTAATTAATCACTCATTTTGGGGACTCAAATGGCATAGTGTCATGTTAAAACTTGATGCGACAGCACATCTGGCGATGACATCACAGACTATATATTTTTTCAGAGCTCCGGTAGTTCAAAATTTTGCACTACACCACTGGGGTAAATGGGAGGGTGGAAGTGCGAGGCCTCAGGAGATAGCACGAGTAAGAAAGGGAGGAACTGTGGTGTCACGTGTGTAATAGCACACCGCAAGCACAGTTTTGCCCACCAAGTACATGGAATGTCCCCATGGTGGAGAAGACAGAGCATGATGGTTAAAATAAAGAAAGAAGACAGGGATAGTACACAGACAGACATTCACTGCAGATGTACACTGATGACTTTTAAGGTCCAAAGGGAGAACGTGTTCAATGTAAAGATAATGGTTTTTAAAGGCTGCACATACCTGCACACACAGCCATGCCGTCTCATTTTCAAAGTACATTTAGAATCAACAGTTCTAAAGTCCGTGTGGTTTAATATTGTTTTAAATAATCGCAGAGAAGCAACAACACAATCTCAAGGAGATAATGCCAAATACCAAGACAATAAAGATAAAAGCCATCAAACGTACAAGAACCCACCTGTAGACACGAAGAGTAGAGTAATGGGGAAGCGGAGTGCAAAGAGCCCACCTGTACATGCAGAGAGTCTGGTAATGGGGAAACGGAGCAGAGAGAGCCCACCTGTACACGCGGAGAGTCTGGTAATGGGGAAGTGGGGTGTAAAGAGCTCACCTGTAAACGCGAAGTCTGGTAATGGGGAAGTGGGGTGTAAAGAGCCCACCTGTACATGTGGAGAGTCCGGTAATGGGGAAGTGGGGAGTAAAGAGCCCACCTGCACACGCGGAGAGTCCGGTAATGGGGAAGTGGGGAGTAAAGAGCACACCTGTACACGCGGAGAGTCCGGTAATGGGGAAGAGGGGTGTAAAGAGCCCACCTGTACATGTGGAGAGTCCCGTAATGGGGAAGCGGGGTGTAAAGAGCCCACCTGTGCATGTGGAGAGTCCCGTAATGGGGAAGTGGGGTGTAAAGAGCCCACCTGTACACGTGGAGAGTCTCGTAATGGGGAAGTGGGGTGTAAAGAGCCCACCTGTACACGTGGAGAGTCTGCTAATGGGGAAGTGGGGTGCAAGGATGCCACCTGTACACGTGGAGAGTCCGGTAATGGGGAAGTGGGGTGTAAAGAGCCCACCTGTACACGCAGAGAGTCCGGTAATGGGGAAGTGGGGTGTAAGGATCCCACCTGTACATGTGGAGAGTCTGGTAATGGGGAAGTGGGGTGTAAGGATCCCACCTGTACACGCGGAGAGTCCGGTAATGGGGAAGCGGGGTGTAAAGAGCCCACCTGTACATGCGGAGAGTCCGGTAATGGGGAAGTGGGGTGTAAAGAGCCCACCTGTACATGCAGAGAGTCTGGTAATGGGGAAACGGAGCAGAGAGAGCCCACCTGTACACTTGGAGAGTCTGGTAATGGGGAAGTGGGGTGTAAAGAGCTCACCTGTACACGTGGAGAGTCTCGTAATGGGGAAGTGGGGTGTAAAGAGCCCACCTGTACATGTGGAGAGTCCCGTAATGGGGAAGTGGGGTGTAAAGAGCCCACCTGTACATGTGGAGAGTCCCGTAATAGGGAAGTGGGGTGTAAAGAGCCCACCTGTACACGTGGAGAGTCTCGTAATGGGGAAGTGGGGTGTAAAGAGCCCACCTGTACACGTGGAGAGTCTGCTAATGGGGAAGTGGGGTGCAAGAATGCCACCTGTACACGTGGAGAGTCCGGTAATGGGGAAGTGGGGTGTAAAGAGCCCACCTGTACACGCGGAGAGTCCGGTAATGGGGAAGTGGGGTGTAAGGATCCCACCTGTACACGCGGAGAGTCCGGTAATGGGGAAGTGGGGTGTAAAGAGCACACCTGTACACGTGGAGAGTCTGGTAATGGGGAAGCGGGGTGTAAAGAGCCCACCTGTACACGCGGAGAGTCCGGTAATGGGGAAGCGGGGTGTAAAGAGCACACCTGTACACATGGAGAGTCTGGTAATGGGGAAGTGGGGTGTAAAGAGCCCACCTGTACACGTGGAGAGTCTGGTAATGGGGAAGTGGGGTGTAAAGAGCCCACCTGTACACGTGGAGAGTCTGGTAATGGGGAAGTGGGGTGTAAAGAGCCCACCTGTACACGTGGAGAGTCCGGTAATGGGGAAGTGGGGTGTAAAGAGCACACCTGTACACATGGAGAGTCCCGTAATGGGGAAGTGGGGTGTAAAGAGCACACCTGTACACATGGAGAGTCTGGTAATGGGGAAGTGGGGTGTAAAGAGCCCACCTGTACACGTGGAGAGTCCGGTAATGGGGAAGTGGGGTGTAAAGAGCACACCTGTACACGTGGAGAGTCTGGTAATGGGGAAGCGGGGTGTAAAGAGCCCACCTGTACACGCGGAGAGTCCGGTAATGGGGAAGTGGGGTGTAAAGAGCACACCTGTACACGTGGAGAGTCTGGTAATGGGGAAGCGGGGTGTAAAGAGCACACCTGTACACATGGAGAGTCTGGTAATGGGGAAGTGGGGTGTAAAGAGCCCACCTGTACACGTGGAGAGTCCGGTAATGGGGAAGTGGGGTGTAAAGAGCACACCTGTACACATGGAGAGTCCCGTAATGGGGAAGTGGGGTGTAAAGAGCACACCTGTACACATGGAGAGTCTGGTAATGGGGAAGTGGGGTGTAAAGAGCCCACCTGTACACGTGGAGAGTCCGGTAATGGGGAAGTGGGGTGTAAAGTGCCCACCTGTACACGTGGAGAGTCCCGTAATGGGGAAGTGGGGTGTAAGGATCCTTCATCGACCTTTTTCTGTAGCATTTTTTTGAACATGTCACTGTGGGCACAGAACAGAGTGTGAAGTCGGTGAGGCCGCACGTCTTGACGAGTCCGGTGTGTGCCGGTGATCATGTCCCGTGAGATCGTCCAAACCAACCTGGGATCAACTCCGGGCGGATCCTCCCAATCCCAGGGAAGGAGACGCTCACTCCGTCCGATCCTCTCACAGATCAACAAACACAGGAGTGCTGCGGTCAGACTCCTCAGGCATCTCCACGAACCTTCTCAACTGCGGCCAACGTGAACTCAGTGAACCGAGTCCGAGTCCCAGTCCAAGCTCATCGAGGCCTTGACAGCGAACTCGGTGCCAATTCACTTCCCGCCACGTCACGCAGCGCGCGAGCTCACTGTACACGACGACGTGGTTCATTTACCTCAGGATTATTCGTTATTCTGACACACTCTCCCGGCCTTGTCTCAACACGTCAGTCTTTCCTTGGCGGATCTTCAAACGAAGGACTCAAAAATAAAAAAAAATTAAAAAAACTGCATTCCTTCTCTTGTTGTTGTTTCTCTCCCGGTTCTTTAAACCCCCGCGATTTTATCATTGACACCGTGTGTGATATATTGTCGCAAGACGCATCGTTGATTAAATTTCATTCCGTGGTTTTACATTATTTTAAAAAGTTCACCTCAAGAAAAAGAACGACATCAGCCGTGCTGACAGGATCACAGCAATACACCAATATTTGTTGCTGCGCGTGTTACACCGTCATGGTGTATAGAAACCCTAAAAATGGCAATTCAACGACGATCGAGAGGAAAACTTGAGAAATATCAGCAAGGAAACAAATGTTTATGTAAAAATTTATTTTTGGCACGGAGTCAGGTGTGGCCAGGTATCCGCACTCGGGATATTCCCCACCTCACCTGTCCGCACAAGGCCTACTCTGAACCCCTTCATTTGTAATTACTCGTTCAACCACCAACCACGAGGCAGAAGGCTTCCCGCCACGTCCCTGCGGGAGCAGCTTGGGGGTGGACTCAGTGGAAATTGGGGGCAAATGTATATTTTGTGCCATGGCTAGTAATCCCTGCTGTTTCCAGCAGGGATCAGTAAAGCACTAGCATTGTGCCACGTGAACAGGTGGACAGGTGGAACGCGCAAGTCGTCTCGCGGGAGGGCGTTGTGCCCGTTACCTGGCCCTTGGTACCTTGAGCACGAATGTAAAGTTTGGTGGAGATTGGTCTGGACTTGTTTTATTTTTTTTTCTCCATTCTCATTTAAGTAAACTGCGGTGACTGAACACTTTTTGAGGTTTTTTTTTTTCCAATTAAAGAAACTACAACTAAATAAATGCCTGTTAATATTATCTCAAATATCTCCGAGGGTTCAACCTTTCCAACACACCAGTTTGATGGTCATTGAATTAGTTGTTGATAGATTTATATTTTAAATATTTAACCTTTCAGAGTGACCAAGCGTTAGGGGTGACTTTGAACACTTTCCAATTCTCTTATGATAATAATTATCAGTCGTACCATAATAGAGGCTTCGGTCATCACATTTGGACATTTGGATCACATTTTGACATTTTTTGAAATGGCAGGAATCAGTTTTTGCTTTATTCTGCTCATAGTCATAATAATACAAGAAAACAGCAAAAACAAACAAGAAAAAGAGCAATTAGAGATTGCAGACCTTCACCAGGAGTTCTTTTGTGTGGTGCATTTTGTGTGGTGTTTGTGTTACTGGTGTCTTACATAATTCATGAGACATAATTAGAACTGCCACTTTATAACTGCTGGCAGTGATGTCCAAGTACCAAGACGTCCCGCTTTGATCGGACACCTGACCCTGACCCATGATGTTTATTATTATTATTATTATTATTATTATTATTATTATTATTATTATTATTCAATTCAGTTGAGAATGAGATTAAAATAAATTAAATTCAAATCAAATGGAAGACCAAAGAGTCCTGCATTAGAGTCATCAGAAGGAACCCAAACAAGCAAAAAGCAAAGATGAAGTCATCAGGAGGAACCAAGATAGGATTCACATTTCAGCTGCTACTTCTCGACCCTCAAACCCATCCAAGCACAGCCAAGTGAGCCTTATTCAAAAAAAAAAAAAAAAAAAAAACAGATCAAAAATTTCAATAATTATGGCTGCCAGACCATGTGTCCAATCAAGTTGAAATTTAAAACATGTATTCCCCTTCACTACAAGATCATAATTATGAAGTTTCACGTCGATTGATTAAGCAGTCCCAGAGAAAAAAATTAGACATTTTCACTCAATCCAATATGGCTACCAGACCATGTGACATCAATTACTCATAAATACCCTGGTATCCCCAAGGCTTGGGGAATATTTGTGTGAAGTTTCCCCTCGATCTGTCCAGCTGTTCTGGAGAAGATTTTTTATGGGTTTTAGGGTAAATCAAATATGGCTACCAAACCATGTGACATCAATTAATTATTCGTGAATACACTGGTATCCCCAAAACTTAGGGAACATTTATATGAGGTTTCCCCTCGATTTGTCCAACCATTCTGGAGAAGAAGATTTTTTTATAGGTTTTAAGGTAAATCCAACATGGCTGCCAAACCATGTGTCCTATGACATATATGTGAACGTTCTCATGGATAGGCAGTCATATGTGTAAAGTTTCACCTCGATCTGTTCAGCCATTTCAGTGAAGAAGATTTTTGAAGGGTTTTCTTTTTTTTAAACAATATGGATGCCGAATCATGTGACTGATGAAATCATCAATGTTTTTTTTTTATGTGGACTATTTTCTCCAACGATGACCCTCAAAAATGCTCACACTGATCAGATGTAGCGTTCTACATATGCAATTATGATGTCATAACGGAGGCACCCATGACATCATAAAAATCACACTTATTCCCTATGAGGAGAACTTGCCATGTGCCAAGTTTCAATTTTTCCTTGGTGCGGCTTCAGACATACAGAGGTCCAAAGTTTTTTCCGTTTTCCAACATGCCTTCCACATCATGTGACCTATGATGTCATAATTGTCAATAAAACATTACACATGAGTAGTTGCTCCTGTGGTAAAAAAAAAATTCGTCTCAATCTGGCAAGTGGTTGTGAAGAAAAATACTAAAGTTCTCTGCAGACAAACAAACAGACAGACAAACAAATGAAAAATCACTCATGGAGTGACAACTTGGCAAAACAGTACAAAGTAGAATGGCACTCTAGAGCGCATACCTCTGCCAGGTGGAACAGTTCACGTTTTGTATCCCACTGATGGGCTGGATCCAAACCAAAATCCAATCCGCTTGTTCTTGTCATCTAATCAACTCATCCGCCTTGCTTTGTCATCACTCATCCACAACTTTTTGAGATAAAGTGATATATTTAGTTTTTAGCCCTATTTATCAATTTTAGAAATTAGGCCTGTGTTGACCTTTTGACCTTAAAATGTATTGGTAGTTGAATTCAGCGCCCTGGCATGAAAATACTCTTCAAATTTCAAGTCAATTCGATTAAAATTGAGGATTTTAGAAATTTGGCCTACATTGGCCTTTTGGCTGATTTTGACCTTTTGGCCTATGTTTTCCTCAAAATTAATAGGTGGTTGAATTCAGTGACCTGATATGCATATGTTCTTCAAATTTCAAGTTAATTGGATTAAAATTGAGGATTTTAGAAATTTGGCCAATGTTGACCTTTTGGTCTATGTTGATCTTTTCACCGATGGTCATCACAGAAATAATAGGTGGTTGAATTCAGTGACCTGATTTGTAAATTCCTTTCAAATTTCAACTCAATCGGATGAGAATTGAGGATTTAGAAAAAAATTTGGTCCAAATTGGCCTTTTGACATATTTTGGCCTATGTTTACCTCCAAGGTGGTTGAATTCAGTGACCTGACATGAAAATGCTCTTCAAATTTCAAGTCAATTGGATGAAAATTGAGGATTTCAGAAAATTTGGCCCAAATTGGCATATTGGCCTATTGTGACCTTTTGGCCTATGTTTACCTCAAAATTAATAGGTGGTTGAATTCGGTGACCCGATATACAAATGCTCTGCAAATTTGCATGATAAAGGGGATAAATCTGTGCATGAGGGAGAGCAAGTTTCGTTGAAAGAATTCCCAGGCTGAGTTGATGTTGGAGAAAGTGGCGATGGGAGACCAGTCTAGAAGTTTGATGGCTGCCTAGAGACCCTGCCAGTCAGCCTGAGTGAAATGCCAGACTTGATGGTGCTGAGGTGGTTCCCTGATAACAGCTGAGAGATGTCCATTTTGACAAGGACGTGGTCAGAGGAACTGATTGGAGCAAAAGAAGAATAGCAGATATTGTCAGGGAAATTTGTCAAAATCAGATCCAGAAGAGATGGAGTACCATTGGTTGAGATCCGGGTCGGGAAATTGACCGAATGAGTCAGTCCCAATGAGTCACATAAATCTTTTGCTGAAGAGCCATGACAGGTGAGAGAGGTACCCACAGCTAGCCAACTGGCATGATGATATTTGAAGTCGCCACATATGAGGAAGCGAGAATTTGGATGAGAAGATAGAAGTTGGTCCATGTTTTCGGACAGTGAGGTGTAGATGGAGTCATCACTGTTTGGTGGACGGTACAGTACACATCAACATGAGGTGGGAGTGGAGGGGAAACCGCAGCCAGAGGTATTCCTGGGGGTGTGGGGGAGTGAGGACAGTGCATGGAGAGTGAGGAATAGAGTCTTTGATGAAGAGAGTAATTCCTCCACCAGGACGAGGCTCAGGCCTGTCATACCGGAGGAGGGAGTAACCAGGGAGAGATACTTGGGAGACAGAGATGTCTTGAGGGAAGAAAGTTTCTGTTAGGCATATTATGTCTGGTTTGTCAGTGGCAACCTGTATGGAAAGATGTGTAAGGCCCTGGATATTTGAGATCCACACTGTTAATGAAGAGGGAGGGGAGGAGGCTTTGGGTGCAGAGGATGGGAGGGGAGGGGGAATATAGGACAAGGGAGGAGGGGGGGAGATAAGGGGAGTTGTTGAAAGAGTGTGGGGGATTGCAGAATAGCTCGGGGAGGAGGCCAGATGAGGAGGAGAAAAGGCTCTGTGGTGCTGGGGAGAGGGGGCAGAAGGCAGTTGAGGATTTGAGGAGGTGAAGTGATGAGATGGAGGTGAGAGGGAAGGGGAAGGAGGCAGCTGTGTGGATGTGAAGGGGGGACTTTGAGAAGGGGGAGTGAGGGGGTGAATGGTGGGAGAAGGATGAGTGGGGAGAGTTGAGGGAGAAAGGTGAGGGGGAGTTTTTGAGAAAGGTGAGAGGGAAGCTTGGAGGGGAGAAGAGTGTGATTGTTGCTTTGAGAGGGAGGGGTGAGAGGGGTGAGTTGGCACTGAAGGAAGAAAAAAACGAATAGTTGATGGGAAGCGAAGACTCATAGCAAACTGGTTTTTTATTTTTTATTTTTAGGTTAGAAATGCGATTAAAGACGTTTCTTGATGGATGCAATAAAGGCGAATTGAGAGTATGGAGAGAAGAAACGTTGTAAGAATTGGATTTTTTAGGCAAGGAATGAAGGAGAGGTCGAATTGAGAGCAGTCTGTTGAAATAGAAGAAGAGTCGTGAATTATGATACAGTAAAGAGAAACACACGTGTGAAAGAGGAAGATGAAGCATGAAGCATGAAGCATGAAGCATGAAAAGTGATCGTGATCGTGATCGTGATCGTGATCGTGATCGTGATCGTGATCGTGATCGTGATCGTGATCGTGACTTTATTCATTATTATTATTATTTTTTTGAGAGAGAGTTTTCATCAGATTCGGTAATGGAAAGATTGTAGAAAAAAATCGTGAGGTGAAACGTGGAGGGTGGAAACAGATCACTTGGTTACGGGAAAAGCACGTGGCTGCGGGAGGTGTATGGTCAAAAGTGGATTTATTTATTTATTCCAAATGAGGATTGGGTAACATTCGGAAAAGTTAAGGTTGAAGTAAAATCGCGGAGGTGTGTGGTAAATTTGGAACTGTAAACGCAGAATGAAGCTGATGGGTCGATGGAAAGTATCAGGAAGAGGGTGGAAAGAGACACGTGGTTACAGGAGGTGGAGAGATCGAAAGGATCAAGTATAATTTTTAATTCTTGATGGATTTTTGAAGATTAGGTCAGATTCGGGAATGGATGGTTGTCGGAAGAAATCGTGAAGGTAATGGCGAGAGGGTCAGCTCAAGTAGAAGAAAGATGGCGTGCCGGAGCAGGAGGAAGAAGAAGGGTAAAAAGAAGAGGAAGAAGAAGGTTCGGGATTCGTGGATATGGACGGAGGAAGGTATTGTTGCGGATTCGCGCCCGCCGGCGTGCGAACGGCCACGTAACTCGAATCGCGGCACGTCGCCCACTGGACGGACAATCCCGTCGTGACCCTCTCGGACTAACGCATGGAACTAGTCATGGGTGGGCCTTTCGGCCTCACCACGATCGTGCCAATCGGCCCCCCGCGTGGGATAGGGTTGCTCGCCAAATTCGACCTACCTAAGTACCCACACGGAGGGTAGACCGGGCGATCGCACCTCGCCGCAGGTCGACTTCGGACACGGGCCACTTTAAGCGACCCGTTCCGTACTATCGGGATAACCGAGCGGTGTTATCGTCGGCCTCGACGGTTCCGATTAATTATTGGGCGTATTTAGCCCACGACCAACCCTTTACGTGAAGTAAGATGGAGATTCAATAAAGGAAAAGACGAAGCGAAACGGGAAAAACAGTTCAACATAAAGCACATTTATTCCGCGGCAAACGGAAAGCACCAATATACAATTATACACCAAAAGCAAATGTAAAAGAAGAAGAAACACAACAATAATGCACAAAAAGCAAATGTAAAAGCAAAACACAATGCAGATCTACCACCGACTACCGAGCACACGGCAACACTTATACAGTTTTACTTCACAGACGGCGCCGACAACACACATACTCAAAGCAAAAGAAAAAGGGACCACCCTCCACTATGAGGGGGCAGACGGGCCTGGGGCCGAGACCGCGTCGAGCCTACCCGTCTGGTGATGAGCCGCAAAATGGCGGTGGCGTCCCGACTCCGCGGGCCTCGCGGACAGTGTCTGGAATGGGGTGGGAACGGGGCCCCCTTCTCACACTATCTCAGCGCGGGGGGAAACAGGAGGGGGTTGCTGATGCTCGGGGGGATGAGGATATCTCGCTGGCTCGGGTCCCGCGACGAGCGTCTCCACCGCGACCTCGGTCGTGTTATCGGCCTCCCCTCTCCACAGCTCCCCGACTCTGACACGAGCGCCCTCTCGACTGCCTTCGCCGCCGCCACCTCTCCAACTCTCCCACTCTCCACAGCTCCGTCCAACTGCTTTCTCCGACTCTTCTCTTGACTGGCTCTTCCCAACTCTACTACTTTTTGGCGAGCGAACGCGGCCCTTTATAGCCCCCGTGGCTTCGCTCCTTCACCTTCGACCCTTTACCTCTGGCTGGCTCCCCATTGGACAGAAGAAAAGTGGGCGTGAATGCTTTTTGATCCATGAATCTGCATATAGCGATTATACTCCGACGCACCTGGAGGCGGGGCCAAATCGCCCCACGCTCGCCGATAGGACGGAACAGAAGTGGGCGTGAGTCGTTTTTGATCTGATTGCTTCGGAAAGGCTGGTGTTTTTGCACCCGCTGCTCGGTGCGCGCCCTGCACGAGTCCAGGATCGGCGCCCACAAGCGGCGCGGGAATGGCGGTGATGCGATGGTTGCGAGAGCGAGATGTGACGGCAAGGGTCGTGGCTGTGGTTGTGAAGCGGCGTTGCGGTTGGTGGTTGTTGTGTGATGGCTGTTGAGACGTGGTTGGTGGTGGTAGTAATGGTAGTAATGGCGGCTGGTCCAAAATAAAGATAGTAAAAGAAAAACGGCTATCTGGAAGGGTCGCAGCCCGAATGAATGACATTTATTCCCTCGAAACAACGGGTTTGGGCCTAACTACACATATACTTACAGAGATATCTCACCTAAGGGACCTGAATGGTGGTTTGCGAATTTCGTCAACCACAACAGTATGTTTTTTTTTTTTTTTTTTCCTTTCAATGTAAGACAAGAAACAGAGTGTTTAGTTGGGAGGGATGGGGGACGTTGGGAAAGTGGGGAAAATATGAATCGAAGTAAATAGGGAGAGAATACAAATAAAAATGATCGTACACTGAGATGGGAAGGATGGGTCGGCCTCAAGGAACCCGGGAAGACAAGGTCGACCAAAACTCACAAAATATCACTATTTTTGAAAGAAAACCGAACTGGGAACGCACAGTAACGTGAAGGTGAGAAAATAAACAGTAAAACGGGACAAAAATCGACCGGAGACTTAACTTTGAGAGAGTCAGGAGAGACTGCTGAGAGAACCTGCCGACGCTCCAAACCCAGAACCTGAAGGATGAAAAGAACCTTCCTCTCCTGTCGCAGCCAATGTGTGGCCCTAAATGGAGTTCTCTCATCCCCTCTTTGTGTCCAGGCTGGAGTTCCTCAAGGCAGCTTTCTGGGCCCTGTTCTTTTTCTGGTTTTCATCAATTATCTCCCCGACTCTGGAAAATCCTCTATCTCTTTGCTGATGGCTCCACCCACTACCGTACCATCTGTCATCCCTCATACCGGCAAGCATCAGCTTCTTCACTCTCTTCGGATCTGAACAAAAGCACAAAATGGTCCAACACGTGGAACATGTCTTTTGATCATGACAAATCTCACACTATCACTCAGTCTCTCCGAAAGGACTGTTTGGAACCCTCCGTCCCTCCCCCCTATCTCCTTCTCAACAATCCTCTCGAAGAAGTCCTTTCATTGAAGCGTCCGGGTCAAACTATCTACCATGATCTTTCCTGGGAAAGACACATTTCCAACCTGGCCTCCAAAGCCAGTCGCCGACTGGGCATCCTCCATTGTGCAAAGTCCTTCCTGGGCCCACCTGAGCTCCTGACCACATGCAAAGTTTTCGTCTGCAGCCTGATGGAGCACTGCTCTCCCCTCTGGGCTGGTGCTCCTGCGTCCCACTTTTCTCAGCTTCATGCTGTGGAAATTAAGGTATTTCAAATCATTGGTATTTCCTGCGGTGAGGCTGAATCTTTAGGCCTCTCACTCTCTCACCGCAGGCAGGTCAGTGGTCTTTCTGTCTTCTAGCATCTCCTCTCCGGTCTCGCCCCCCCCTGCTCTGTCGCAATATGTCCCCCCCCCCCGCCGCCATTGCCAGCAACCCCCTTCTGCTGAAACTACCAAAATCACGAATCACTGCTCATGGTCACTCTTTCATTCCTCTTTTTTCCTGCCTTTGCAATAAACTCCCACATTTTCTTAAATCCCATTCTCCCTCCAGGTCTTCAAAACAGCTGTCCACTACCACCTCTTATCGTCTCCCATCCAAATCCTCAATCTTTTCTACCCCGTTAATCCATCCCAAACCCACCTCCTTCAAATTCCCTGCCTTCCTTCCCGAAAGTTCTCTGTCGTGTAAGTTCCTGAAAGTCCTTGTGGTGTCCATCTTGGTTATCCCGTGTTCCCTGTCCCATCCCTCTCCCTTCCATGTCTCTGTTCCCCACTCTTTCGTCCTTCCCTCTCCCGTCCCTCTTGTCCCCCCCCACCCACCCCCCTTTGTTGTGCGTTGTGTGTTAGCTCTCATACGAGCCTCGACAATGTACACACAAAAACAAAAATTGATAAAAACCACTCTGGAGATTCTGAAGCCATGTGGAAAAATGTTTTGTGGTGTGTCGAAACTAAGATTAAACTTTTTGGTTTAAATGTAAAACGTAATGTTTGGCGCAAACCCAACACAGCACATCACCCAAAGAACAACATCCCTCCTGTGAAGCATGGTGGTGGCAGCATCATGTTATGGGGATCTTTGATATCAGTGTGGATTGGGACACTTGTCAGGATTGAAGGGAAAATGGATGGAGCAAAATTCAGAAAAATCCCAGAAGAAAACCTGCTGTCCTCTGCAAGAAAGCTGTAATTGGGCCAGAATTTCACCTTTTAGCATGACAACAACATGAAGCACACAGCCAACGCTACACTGGAGCGAGTGGAAAAGGGTCAAAAAGATAAATATCCTTGAGTGGCCCAGTCAGAGCCCCGACCTAATTCCAATTGAAAATCTGTGGCACAACTTTAAGTTTGCTGTCCATCAACTCTTCCCACGCAACTTCACTGAGGTTGAATAGTTTTGCACAAAAGAATGAACAAAATACTGCCCAATCAAGGTGTGCAAAGTTGGGAGAGACCTATCCCACCTGACTCACAGCTGTAATTACTGTCAAAGGTGCTTCCATCAAGTATTAACTCAGGGGGTGGACACTTATCCAACCAAGATATGGGCCTCGGCCCAGTGACACCATGTGACCACGTGATGGGTCGAGGCCAATCGGAGCGTCCGATTCACGTGATGATGTTTCGCTTCGGGGTGGCTCCTCCTTCAATACATATATATATATATATATATATATATATATATATATATATATATATATATATATATGTATTGTTGCGTGCCGGGGGTCGGGTGAGAAGACCACAAGGGGGGAAGCTATCTCGGCTCTGACCAGACTCCCCGGAATTGTAGGCCGTCGCACACGGATAACTCCGTGATGCGGCGGGTCGCTTAACCGACCGTGGACGCCAATAACTCAACTGCATGACCTAAGGTCCTCCCATCTATGGGTTAATCGGGTTACCTAATTAATCACGTGATTTAATTACCGGGGAACACGCCCTCGGTACGCCTTGTCCGAAACGGATCACTCTACCAGACCGGATCACTTTACCGGATCGGATGCAGCTGAGCGACACCGCCAAGGACGTACCGGCTAAAAGGAACGGTTTGTTGGGAATAAAGTCCCGGCTAAACTAGGATTCGGACCATGCTGGATCAATGGAAGAAAAGAAAAACAAAAGCAGGGAACATTCCAAATAATAATTTATTAACAATGGGTGAGGAATGGTATGTGGCATGATCAAGATTTATTGGGGTGTGTTGTGCAGAGATAGGGGAGAGAGGTGTGGTGCAGCAAATAAACAAGCAACTTACAAAAGGGACACAGCAGACTTAACACAAAAATAATAACAATAACAACAATAACGACCTTCTGCAGTCTAACTTAAGCAGACAGGCACCAGGACACACACACATGCACACACATAGACACAGAAAACCCGATGAAGAGGGAGTATTGGAACAAGAAGGGAGAGGAGTTGAGGGTACGATGTTGGTACCTTTGTGCTTGATAGCACGACGCGCCACCAATAAGTTTTGTGGGGGGGGGGGTGGGGGGAATGCTCCATGGTGCGGTATCCGGCAGCTGGCGCGTCGTCTCTGGCTTCAACAGTGCATTTGGAGACCGTGTTTGTGAAGGAGGGGCTTGAATGGAGAAGGGGGCAGAGTCCAGAGTGTGTGGACGAAGTGGTAGGCGGGTGGGGTCGACGTCGTGTGGGCGGAGACGAGGAGGCGGAGTCCAGGCAGCAGAAGGTGGATCATGGCGATGTCAATAAGGGTGAGGCGAGAGCGAGAGCGGGAGAGGCGGAGTCCAGGCAGCAGGAGGCGGGTTGTGACGATGTCGACGAGGGCGAGGTGAGAGAGGTGGAGTCCAGGCAGCAGGAGGCAGGTCATGCCGGGAGACGAGGGCAAGGCCAGAGCAAGCGAGCGAAAGAGAAAGAGAAATGCGGAGGGACCGCTCTGACCTTTATAGGACTTGCAGGGCGGGGGAGGGGCCACCCCGAAGCGAAACGTCATCACGTGAATCGGGCGCTCTGATTGGCCTCGACCCATCACGTGGCCCGCTAACTTTGGCCGGAAACCGCCTCACTTAGTTTCCGGCAAGGTCATCTCAGACAACGGCAATATTCCACTCCGACCCCACAACATGACACGAATCGCCCACACCGAAATTGGCACTGCAAAAACGCCCGGGCCGTGCCCTGGCGACCGGCCGAGGGTCCCGTATGCCCGCTCGGGCGCCTGACCAGCGCCGGTCAGCTCGCTCGCTCCCTGCGTGCCAACGCGGTCCGCACCGTACAACACTCCCTGGCTCGATCGCAGCTTCGCTGGCCGTAGAGACGAGAAGACATTCACCATCTGTGGGGAATCCGCTGCTGCCAGCGAGGGACGAGGGTACGATGTTATGGATAAATCCATGCATGTTTCGCGAGCGCCATACGTGTCTGCCTTCGAGCACATTCTATACAGTGCGCGGGGTTCGGCCATGGCCCACGTGGTCAGTGCTCGCGTTCGCACGACTCTGCCAGCGTGTGTGCGGGGCGAACACCGATATTTAGTTGAAAAGGAACGCACCGCTTTTACCTCACACACCGGCATCCCACCCAATGTGGTGTGGAGTCGCCTTTATCGGCCTCTGTACGCGTTTTGTCCAGTGTGGCCATCGTGCTGGCTGTGTTTCCTGTGTTGTGAAAAACACCATTCATGCATCCTCTTCAGAGGTATTCATTCGTATGCCTTTTTTATGCAACCAGCAATCTTCCCCAGATCGGAAGCTCGAGTCAATAATCCCGCACTGCTAAGTGCACTGTATGACTCGCTGCACACGTTGGGTTTAGGGCTTGCTTGGGAACGAGGGCTCTGCGCTGCCAATGCCCGTGCGTCATCATTCCCTACCGCAGCGATGCCGCACGCGCTGGCCTCCATGAGGGCCCACCTCACAGCGAAGGCACACGTGGCTCAGATTTACCTCAGGAATAATCAGACAAAAAGAAGAGTAGGGACGAAATGAAGAACAAATGATGTAAGCAAACTGAGCTATGAGATCATCGCAACGCACTCCCTTGTTGTCCCGCAAGACAAAAGGAAAGGGACTATCTACACGTATAATAATGGAATAACTGTCTTGGGACCACCATCTGTTGGATGCATGCGGTTCCAAGAACCGCAACAGTATATATTGTTGTGGGCCGGGGATCGGTGGCAAGAATAACCACTAGGTGGGGGAGGTTTGTGTCATCTCCCACCAAACTCCCCGGAATTTTAGGCCATCGCTCGGATAACTCTGCAAGCCGGCGGGTCGTTTAACCGACCGTGGTCACCAATATCTCAACCGAGTAGCGTAGGGTCTATTTGTCTACAACCAATTTACCTAATTAACTACGCACTTTCGACTGCCAGGGAAACCACGCCCGCGGCACGTCTTGCTTTAACCGGGTCACTCTACCGACTGTGGTGGAGTTCCAACTACCGACTACCAACTCCGATTTGGGTGCAGCCGAGCGGAAACTGCCAAAGCCGTGCCAGCTGGAATGAATGGATTATCGGGGGTAAAACCCTGCGTAAACTCAGATTCGAACCATGCTGGACCAATTCAAGAAGGGACGGAAACGAACTGGGAACATTTCTAACAAGTTTTATTTACAGTAAATGAAGATACAAAGCAAGACTTAATGCGAATATGCAAGAAGTATTTACAATGATCCAAAAACACTTATTCAGTTCTACTTAAAGACGGGCCCACACGCAGACACAGACACAAATGAAAAGAAACCCAGAGTTCTTTATTGGACCCTCACAGCTGAGGAGAGAGACAAGCTGGGGGTCAGAGTTCGGTTGGGTACCTGGCCGTCGGAGAAAGGGGGTACTCCGTGCTGTGGCACCTGACAATAGTCGCTGGTTTGGTCCCCAGTCGCACGTGTGAGACTCGAGGTTTGTGGCGGAGCTCGGGCGGTGATCAATCGGGGTCCACGGAGGGAGGGCAGGGTCGCTCTGTCCTTCCTTAAAACTCCTCGTAGCAGCCACTGTGAAACTCCAGAATCACAGCCACCGTGAAACAAAACTGACTGCTTACAGCCACCATGAAAGCAAACGACCTGTTACAGCCACCATGAAAGCAAACTCGACCTGTTACAGCCATCATGAAAGCAAACTCTACCGGACCCTCTTTACAGAGAGTTGGAGATTTATTGGCCTCTCTCCACGGGGAGGGGCCCATGGCAAAACACACCTCGCTGTCCGCCTCTGATTGGACAGGGTCCTCCGGCCCACCTTTCTGGGGCGGGGCCTCGGCCCCTGCCAGGAGACTCCAGTTACTCCTCCATGTGGCTTCGCTCTCAACGAGTGACAGTGTCAGCACCGCGAATGTCATCGTACAAGAGTTACAACGTTCGTGGGAGCCGAGAACTGAAACCGCGAGACCCCCTCTCGGCAAGTCAAGGTACGAGCAGCCAGCGGGTGGTGATGGAGCGTGATGGGCCGAAGGGGTCTTGCAGATGGGATGGTTTATTAGATGTAATAACCTAACTAAAAGAAATCGCAACGCACGCCTTTGATTCTCCCACTCGACAAAAGGAAGGGGATCTGACTACACACATACTTAACGACGTAACTGACTTTTGGGACATGTGTATGTTGAATGCAAATGGTTTCCAGATCCGTAACACTACCTCCCCCCTCCTTTTATAGACTCGACCCGAGTCGTTAATTTTCATGTGGCATGTAGGTGTAGGTTTTCCCCGAGTACATTTTACCTACGGATACCTGAGTGCGACATTTTGAATACATGTCCCAAAAATAAATAACCTAGTGCGTTGCGTAACTAAACTAGCAGACTCACTCGGACAAGTTAACTACATTGCCGGCACTCAACAAACAACAGGTGGGTTAAAATTATGTACAGTCCTAATATTTACACTACCATGGCTCAGGACCTGTGATTTGAGGAGAGAAAACACAGCAAAGTTAACATATGTGGGTGAGTGCAGAGCAGGTATTGATGGTCAGATGTCTTTAGGGCCTTCAAAGGTCACTTGTTTGTCGTTGAATTCCTCTTCTTCTTCTTATCTTTTTTTTTCTTTTAGCTGCTAGAGGCAACTCACCCGAGCACGGCAGGCCATACTCCGTTTCACAGGCCATTTGAAGTGGCCTTTATGCAACAAGATCTCCAGGCTGCTCAGTGCAGTCCCCGATCCATTTGAACTGACCTTCATGCAACAACAAGGAGATATCCGGGCTGCTCAGTGCAGTCCCCGGTCCATTTGCACTGGCTTTCATGCAACAACAAGGAGATATCCGGGCTGCTCAAATGCAGACCCTGGTAATGCGGCTGCCTGCAGGGCAGTCCTTGCAAAACACTTTCAGAGATGGTCCTGTAGCACATGGTGAGAGTGAATGACAATGCAAACAAAGGCATGGGCAGGTATGGAGGCAAGGCAAAGGCAGGTAAAGCATGGCATGGCAAACGCAGACCAGGCAAGATGCAGTACAAGAGGAGGTCGGCATACGAAGCTGGCCGGCCTCAGTCTGGTCTCGTGAAGTTGTGGAGGGAGTGCGGTGGCGCCAGCCGGTCTGAAAACGGTGTCCTTCCAACCTATCACCTATGCCTGTCCTTGTCCATACCCACCCCTATTAGCTTGAAAAGAAAAAAAAAAATACTTTTTTTTTTTAATTTCATATAATTACGTGTGTCCTTGCCCCCTTATCGTCTTTGTTTGGCTAACCTGTCCTGACCGTCTATCCCCAATCCCTAAGAACCTTTTTGAGGGGATTAAGGAAGAGGTCAGGTCAGGTCAGGTTCGATCTGTGTCCTGCTACAGGTACCATGTAAACCTGTACTAACCTGTTCCATGGTCGGGTTGTCGGCGACTAAACCGTCTCCCCCACCAGGTTTTCTGGTGAGGAGGGTGTTTGGATATGGACACCCAGCAGGATTAAAAACAAAACCTGTCAAAGGGCGGAGGAGCTAATTGTGAGCCAACGGCCATCCATATCTAGTGCCCAACTGTGTCTGCGGACGTCCTCCTGCAGTTGGGCTACTTCTTATTAGGAGGTTGGTGGCAGGATTTGCACTCCAGCCACCGTAAAACGCTTCATTCCGCAAAACGCAAAAACGCAAAAAAATCTGAAAACCCACTCCGTGGGAGTACCTCCTGTGCAGCTTCCCTTCGCAGGGCAGCTCACCGGATGATGGGATTGGGGCAAAGCCTTCGGGACCCCCAATCTTTGATAGGAGGGAAACCACGGGGTAACATCCCTGGGTCAGATTGCGGGAGAGTGTGTCGGAGTGGTGCTGAGGTGTCGTCCACCAGACGGCGGTCTCCTTGGGTTAACCTGAGGCGGTCCCTTCGGGTGGGTGCCTGGAATGTCCTATCCCTAAGAGAGGATGATCACCTGTCTCTGTTATCATCTGAGCTCAAGCGTTTGGACATCGGGGTTGCAGCTCTCTCTGAGGTTCGGAGACCGGATTGCGGCGAGATAATGGTGGGTGGTTACACCTACTATTGGTCTGGTTGCTCTGATGGTTACCATACCCAAGGAGTTGCTGTAGCTGTGTCCAATAAGCTGACCCCAATGATAATTGAGGTAACACCGGTCAACGAGCGTATTATGAGATTAAGGATTCGTCACTCCCTAGGTGTCATTTCCCTGGTCTCTATTTATGCTCCGACTGAGGCGAGTGATGTTACCGTGAAGGACACATTCTACGCCACACTCGAGTCTGTGGTTGATCAGTGCCCCAGACGAGATACACTTCTAGTCTTGGGGGATTTCAATGCATCGACTGGAACTGATAGGGATGGTTATGAGGTGTGTGTTGGTCCCCATGGGTCAGGAACTATGAACCAGAATAGCACTAAGTTCCTTGACTTTGCAAGAAGTCATGGACTTAGGGTGGCTGGTTCATGGTTTCAGCGCCCGCAAGCTCATCGCTGGACTTGGTATTCCAACGCTGGCGGTGTGGCAAAGGAGATTGACCATGTCCTCATTGACGGTCGCTGGAGGATGATCCAGAACTGCAGGGTCTACCGGAGTGCTCAGTTCCTCAATACTGACCACAGGCTTGTTGTAGCAACTCTAAAGCTGCACCTTAAATCCTGGAGAATGGTACCATCCCAGCCTAGGCTGGATGTTGCCAAGCTCAGGGATGAGAGAGTAGCTGAGGAGTTTGCGAACAGGCTGAGTGGACACTTGGGGGTCTGGGTGCTTTGGGGGGTCCTGAAGAGTTGTGGAACACCTTCAAGACCACCGTCCTTGATGTTGCCGGTGGATGCCTTGGAGTTCACCGCAGGGCAAAGAAGAATTTTGTCTCTCAAGGGACACTGGATACCATTGACCAGAGTCGCAGGGCCAGGCTGAATGGCAGAGCTGAGCTGTTCAGGGAGCTGAGGCGTAAAACTGTACGTGCACTGAGGGTGGACAAGGAGGCCTATGTGCGAGGAATCTGTGAGGGGGTAGAGCATCACCTGTGGACAGGTGATTCTCGTCCCGCTTACAGGGGAATTCGCGCATTACGTTCATCCAAGCCCATCCCTCGGAGCACTGCAGTTCGAGCAGAGAGTGGTAGGCTCTTGACAGAGGAGTCTGAAGTGAAGGCCCGCTGGGCCGGTTACTTCGAGCGGTTGTACCAGGCTGATCCCCCAGCTGTCGAGTTGGACGTCAAGGGTGTTACAATCCCTGTTGCTGACCCTCGAATCAACTGTGGTCCACCATCGCTTGTGGAAACACGGGCTGCGGTGAACCAGTTGAAACGGGGCAAAGCTCCAGGGATCTGTGGCATCCATGCCGAACTTCTCAAGGCTGGTGGAAATGCTGCACTCGTGTCGTTGCATGCAGTTTTGTGCTCTGCCTGGAACACAGGCATCATCCCAACTGACTGGAAGAGGGGCCTTGTTGTCCCTCTCTGGAAAGGGAAGGGTGATCGCCAAGACTGCAACAACTACCGAGGGGTGACGCTGCTCTCAGTGCCGGGCAAGGTCTTTGCTCGGATAATTCTTGATAGGGTTCGCCACCATCTGCTTGAGCACCAGCGTCCAGAGCAGTCAGGCTTTACACCAAAGAGGTCAACGATTGACCGTATCCTTGCACTTCGTGTACTCACCGAACGCAGACGAGAGTTTCGGCAGGGGCTGCTTGCAGCCTATGTTGATCTCTGTAAAGCGTTCGATTCAGTGAATCGGGATGTCCTCTGGAGGATTCTTGGTCTTCGTGGGGTGCCACCGAAACTGATCGATCTGATGTCTGAACTCTACTCTGGTACTGAGAGTGCTGTGAAGTGTGGTGGTACCGCCTCTGACTTATTTCCAGTTGTTACTGGAGTTCGTCAGGGATGTGTACTTGCCCCCACACTTTTCAGCACTTGTATGGACTGGATTTTTGGGAGGATGTCGGAGAGATCAAGTTGCGGTGCATCGTTTGGCAATGTCAAGATCTCGGACCTTGATTTTGCAGATGATGCAGTCATCTTTGCGGAGACTTTAGACATCCTCTTGGGGGCCCTCGAGGTGCTGAATGAGGAGTCGGAGCCGTTGGGATTACGGATTTCTTGGGTCAAAACAAAGATCCAGGCTTTCGGTGACATCTTGGATGCTGCTGTCCTGTCTGTGTCTGTTTGTGGTGAGGATGTTGAGGTCGTGGATAGATTCACTTACCTTGGCAGTGATATTCATGTCTCCGCAGGTTGTGAGCCGGAGGTCAATAGACGTCTGGGTCGGGCCTGGGGAGTCATGGATTCACTGGATCATGGGGTGTGGCGCTGCCGGTACCTGTGCGGGAGGACGAAAGTCCGAGTCTTCAGGTCCTTGGTACTTCCAGTCTTGCTCTATGGGTGCGAGACTTGGACTTTGACCAAGGATCTGAGACGGAGACTTAATTCCTTTGGTACCAGGTCTCTTCGGAGAATCCTTGGCTATCGCTGGTCGGATTTTGTGTCCAACGAGCGGTTGCTGAGAGAGACTCGGATGAGATTTGTTACCTGCATAGTCCGTGAGCGTCAGCTGCGGCTGTATGGACATGTGGCTCGTTTTCCTGACGCTGATCCTGCTCACCAGATTCTCTCAGCGAGGGAGTCTCATGAGTGGAGGAGGCCAGTGGGCCGACCACGTGCCTCATGGTTACAGCAGGTTGACCATCATCTCAAGGAGATGGGGATGGGCCTGGCATCTGCCTGGGGGATGGCCAGACGGAGGCCTCTGGAGTACCGGCGGAAAGTGGACGCAGCGACGCGCTGTTCTGGCACATGCTCCCATACCTGACCTAAGGAAGAGACTAGTGAATTTGTCTTGAGGCCCAATGCAGCCTCAGAACAACTCCCTCAGATTTCAGCAATTTCCCAAGATGAGTCCAGCGGCCTACGAATAGCGAAGGGATGGATGGTGTGAAGGGGTACATGTTTCTTATCTATCCTGGTATTTATTAAACGTTAATCTATCCCTGGGCTTTTCAACACGCCTGTCTCTTTAACCAATCGGTTCTGGAAACCATGATTCCCATCGCCTGTGTTGGTTTTCGTTATTAATTTGGGCCTGGCCCGCAAATTTTCACTCGTGCTCTTGCACAATTTCGTGGCTGGGCAGCGTGGCTCCATTGGCATGGATATCCATCTGCCGAACTCGAACTACGGCACATCCTTGTTGCTGAGGCTGTCTCCGTGTCTACCTAAAATGTATGAACGTGGGGAATGCCCCTAGCAGTATCCCCTTCAATGCCCACGTGGCATTTTGGTGCTCCGGATCCCGTTTCCGTGGGCTGCCCGTGCCTATTACACTAACTCGGTCCCTTGGACCTATGGCCTCCTCTGGCCAACTACTTTGGTGCCCAGGGTGCCCTCTACCCAGTGTGCACATTTCAACAGCCACGCTCCCAGCCAGTCAATAGACTCCTGCACCCTACAAAAAGGTTTCGTGCCTTCGTTCACACCATCAACAAAACGACATCCGTTTGATTAATTTAGCTAACCTGCTAACTAACGTTACACTAACCCTGGATTCCCTTGGGTTGGATTCACTCCTCCCCCCAATCATTCATTCGCACCATGTATTCCACATTCACTCCACTCACACTCGGGCCTGCTGACTCACATTCATTCATCATGTTCTTCTCTTTTCAATTCACACCAACACTGACATTCTGCTTGCTACGTCCCCCTAACTATCTCGTGCCCCTCGTCATCCCTTATACTCATGCACGTTCCATTTAATTCTATTCCTAAGCTACGTCCCCACTACAAGTTCCATGTCTGTCCGAGTCTCCAATCCATTCTAAATTATATCCTAAATTCCCTCTAACTCGTCCCACCAGGCCCCATGGAGAACTGCTCATGTGCCATGAGGCCGGTCGAACTAAGGCTAAACCCTTCCCCTAAACTAGTGCTCCTATGCCCACGGCGAGGATGTTTGCTACATCCTGGCGGGGCATCGTGTACTTGGAGCAAGGCCCTCCGAACCTTGCTTTGCCAGGGCGGCGGTTTCTGACTCGCTCATCCCTCAGTATGGGTGATAATCGAAAGCGTATCATCGCCCCGTCGATCGCATCAACTGCTCGCCTCCAAGCCAACCTCCATGTGAGCCAGCGTGCTCTACTCATGCGCGGCCTTTGTGCCGCGCAATCTCCGCCGACGTCACTCGCACATGAACTGCCCTGCGAAGCTTGCCACACAGACAGAACTCGCTGCGTCGTCCACAAGACTCGCTCCGTGCCTCACGTCGGCCTCTGTGCACGTGGTCACATGGGGCCACGTGCTTTCCAAATTCACACCATTCACTTCGTCGTAATTTTAACCGTCCATGCGATGGTCTCGTTCCAATCAAGGGACGTTTCCGTGCTGGCTTCCGAATCCGGAGTTGTGCGCGCCTTGGCCGCTCACAAAATACGAAACGGACCTCGCACACAACGTCCTGCTGAGTCTGGATCGTCTGGATCAGTCCGTGTCCCGTTTTTCCACGTGCACTCATACATTCCATGTCACTCGCATCACTCACACATTCCAACACACTCTGGGACATTCACATCAGGTGTTTGGGTTAATACAAGAGATCCCGGGGTTTCTGCCCTCCCAAAGCTTAGCGTGCGCTCATTCGCACCATATACCCGCTCTACCTCGTACGGCCTTACCGGACTCACCTCGTCACGGCCAGCCTCGAGGGAGCATACTGTCTCCCCTCGTTCCTGTGGGAGGTTAAGCTGACCCTCGCATTGGGTCTCGAGACATTCCACCCGCTCAACCTCAGTGTTCCTCACCAGTTCTACGTGTGTGTTTTCCTCTTTAATTTCGTGTAATTCGTCTTTTCCCCGTTTTATCTCCCCTTGTGTCCCTGTTACTATTTCTAGATCCTGCATCTCTGTTATTATTTCTGTCATCCCCTGCTCGAGATTATCGGTTTCACTTTTAATTATTGCGGCGTCGCTCGTTACCTCGACCTCGCCCGTCGACATCGCGGTCCGAACAACCTCCACACTCCCCCTTGACTCGGTCGCGTTCCTCCACGCGCAGGCGCCATTTTCCAATCCATGGCCTGCATTTCACCCTTTACCTTTGCCAGCTCCGCATTTATTTCTTCCTGGCCCGCCTTCATTTGTGCTTGTAAGCTTATTCCCATGTTCTGCATATTTCCATTCATTTCGTACGCATTCGCGTCCGTTTGTTTTTGTAAATCCCCTTTCATTTCTGTTAACATCTCCATCAACTGGCCCAAGTCAAATGGCCTTGGTGTAGCCGGTCCACTATGATGGTGTGTGGAACCGGCAGGGATCGCTCGGTCCTCTGGGAGGGAAATTTGATGTAGGGGGTGATCATGCACCGCCGCTGCCACCCTCAACGCTACCTCTGGGTTTGATTGCAGGGGAGGGTCTTCCTGCAAGGTGTCATCCTGAGCCATGGGTTCCTCTAACGTGAATCCCGAACCCACCTGTACTAGTCTGTCTTGGTACGTCATGGTCCGTGCTGAGAATGAATAAAATTTTGCTGATCTTAATTTGGAGGGAAGGGGGAGGTTGTCAAGCACACCCCTGGTCCGAATCCCGTAAAAAAATGTTGTTTTTAATGGAGGCGGAGGGGTTCGAATCCCATTCCTGACACCAATTTCTTGTGGGCCAGAGGTCGGTAGCGAGAACGACTGCTAGGTGGGGGAGGTTACGCCATCTCCCATCAGACTCCCCGGAATTGTAGGCCGTCGCTCCGGATAATTCCGTGAGCTGGCGGGTCGCTGAACCGACCATGAATGCCAATATCTCAACCACGTAGCGTAGGGTCTGTTTGTCTAAAACCAATTTCCCTAATTAACTACGCGATTTTGACCACCGGGGAAACCACGCCCTCGGCACGTCTTGCTCAAACCGGTTCACTCTACCGACTGCGGTAGAGTTCCAACGACCGACTACCAACTCCGGTTCGGGTGCAGCCGAGCGGAAACTGCCAAAGCCGTGCCGGCTATGATAGACTGATTACCGGGGATGAAACCACGCTTATACTAAGACCGGGACAATGCTGGACCAATGTAAGAAGGGACAGAAACGGACTGGGAATATTTCTACAATTGTTTTATTTACAGTAAAATAAAGATAAAGGCCAGACTTGACGCGAATATGCAATCAGGGAAATATGTACAATCAGCAAAAACACTTACTCAGTTCTACTTACAATACGGGCCCACACGCAGACACACACACACACACAAAAAGAAAAGAAACCCAGAGTTCTTTATTGTACCCTCCAGCCGATGAGAGAGACGAGCTGGGGTTCAGAGTCCGGATGGGTTCCTGGCCATCGGAGAAAGGGGGTGCTCCGTGCTGCGGCACCAGCCAATGGTCGTCGGCCTGGTCCCAGTCGCACGTGGGGGACTCGTGGTTCGTGGCGGAGCTCGGGTGGTGAATAGTCGGGGTCCACGGAGGGAGGTCGGGGTCGCTCTGCCCTTCCTTGTGGAGGCCCAGCAGAGACGCGTTCGCCGCCTCGATGACCCGTTGCTCAACCCTCGTGACAGCAAAAACCAACTAAGAACTCGTAACAGCACCTCGTAACCACTGCTCGTAACCACTCAAGAACTCCAGCGCAACCCCAAAAAACACGACACACTCGCAACCCCACCCGTCATTTTTATAGATCCCCCTTGATAGGGGAGGGGCCTTGGTGAAGCCGACGTCACTGTTCACCCCGATTGGATGGGGCTTCCATGGGTCCGCCCTCTCTGGGAGGGATTTCGGCCAGGCCGGAAAAACCTGTTCACTCCACTGCAGACTCGCTAAAAAGGACCCACCACCAGATTGAATTGGGACGCTCGAGGAAGTGGCAAGGAACGGCTGCATGATCCTGCCTTGGCAAGTCAGAGTGTTTGTAGACAGCGGGCGGGTAGTGGGTCGTAATGGGGAATGGAATGGTTGTTGGTTGTTGGTTGTTCGTTGGAGGGTTCGTTGGATGTAAAGATTTAATAACCGAACTAAAAAGAAGTCCCAACGCACGTTTTTGATTCTCCCATGAGGCAAAAGGAAAGGGATCTGACGACACATGTACTTAACGGGCTCACTGACTTTTGGGACCTGTATGTTGAATGCAAATTGTTTCCAGATCCGTAACAATATATATCTATATTAATATTTCGGCACGCCCCTTTCTTTGTTCCACCAACAGATTTTTGTTACTGCATGAAATGAAACAAAATTTGGCAGATATACTAATGGTATTATTGTCTTCCTTAAGAGGCCCCTCAAAATTCGTTTTGATGCATTTTCACAAACTCCAACGGATTCCATTCAAATTTGGTACGATTATGGCTTTTGGTCCAACTTAGGTCATTGGCTATAAATTTTTTCCATAACACTTCCGATATTCGAAAAAATCGATAAATCGATATCCCTTATGGGATTTTCCATTCAAATCCACTCAAGCTTAAGGCCAACGGGGGACGCAAATTTCCATTTTGCCCCGGGCGCTGTTTACCTCCGCTACACCAAGCTGTTAGGGTTAGGGTTAGGGTTTGGGTGAGTGTTAGGGTTAGGGTTAGAGTTAGCTACCCTAACACCAACCGTAACCCTAACAGCTAACCGTAACCCTAACAGCTAACCGTAACCCTAACAGCTAACCCTAACCCTAACAGCTAACCCTAACCCTAACAGCTAACCCTAACCCTAACCATAACCGCTAATCGCTAACCCTAACCGCTAACCCTAACTGCAACCCCAACCCTAACCCTAACCGCTAACCCAAACCCTAACCCTAACCGCTAACCCCTAACCCCTAACAGCTATTCAGGAAATTTGCAAGAAAGCCTGGGCAACACCGGGCTTTATTGCTAGCCCGAGCAACGCCGGGCATTACTACTAGTAATATATATATATATATATATATATATATATATATATATATATATATATATATATATATGTATAAAACATGTTTTAAATGTCACGGATAACGTGATAAATGTATATATAACATGCATAATATGTGTCCGTATATAACGTGTGTATCTATAAAACTAGCAGGGATACCCGTGCTCCGCACAGGAATCCCGTGGATGACGGCGGGTCTGAAAGAGTATATGTCACAGTTAATTGTAAAATTGTAGGGGCTGCCACCATTATTATTTTTTCATCACCACTATAATATTATATTTTCCCCGCCATGTTTTATATGCAGAAGACTCAAGTTCAAAATGTTAAGATTTATTGCCGCATCAGATAAAAAACCATAATGCCTCAACAATGTGAGGCTGGTTTCATGTCATCATTTGCGACTTAATTAATTCTCATTCTCAAGCAAATTCCGTTGGTCCCATGTCAATCGGCTGAACTTGAAAAATTTAAGTTACGCAATCAGGTGATGACGTCATAATTCGGAAACCGGGAAGTCGGAAGTCATTGTCTTCAATTGACTGTAGCATTATTTTTTCATTCTATTGCAAATGGCGTTGGCCCCATGTCAATCGGCTGAACTTGAAAAATTAACATTACTAAATCAGGTGATGACGTCATAATTAGGAAACCGGGAAGTCGGAAGTCATTGTCATCAATTGACTGCAGCATTATTTTTTCATTCTATTGTAAATGGCGTTGGCCCCATGTCAATCGACTGAACTTGAAAAATTAACGTTACTAAATCAGGTGATGACGTCATAATTCGGAAACTGCAAGTCGGAAGTACAATTATTTTACGTCGGGACACTCCCGGGTACATGTTCTGTTACCATGTGAAGTTTGGTGAGGATCAGTCAAGTACTTTTCGCGTGCATAGGTCACAGACAAACACACACACACAGACACACAGACACACAGACAGACACACTTTCAACTTTATATATATATATAGATGTATATATCACGTATAGCGTGGATACATATAAAATATATAATATGTCATGTATAACGTGTGTATATATTATTGTGGTGCCGGGTATCGCTGGCGAGCACGACTGCAAGAGGGAGCAGTAGAGTCGGCTCCACCAAACACCCGGAATTTATAAGTCGTCACCCCGGATAACTCCGGAGCCGACGGATCACTTCAGGGACCGTGGTCGCCAATACTTCGACGGCGTGGGGTAGGGTTAATTGCCAATTTCAATATACCTAAATACCCACGCAGTCCAACTACCGGGGAACCACACCCTCGGCCGACTCTGTCCGATCCGATTCGCAGGTAATGGCTCGGATCCGGCGTAACCGAGCGGAGTTACCAGAGCTGCGCCAGACCAAATGAACAATTTACCCTCACTATTTCTCAATACACAGCGTGCTAAGCCAATGAAAGAAACACAGAAACGAGCTGGTTCATTCAACAAGAGGGATATTTATTTATAGCAATAATCTGGGAGGGGAACACAGAGCAGAGTTATCACGAATAAAAGCAATGCAACCAATGTACAATAACGCAAGCACTTAACGATTCTACATAACAGATGGGCCCACACCAGACACACACTCAAAGAAATGGACTAAAAAGAAGCGAATCAGCTTCGTCAGGGCCACTCGACATGACCCGATTAGTGGAAATACAAACGAAGATGCAAGACGAACAGAGGAGCGATATGCGGAGGATGGAAAACAGAATGGAAAATAAAATGGATGCGAACATGAAAGCGATGGAAAACAAAATGGACGCGAGCGTCGCATGAAGGGGGATTTTGAGCGCAAAACGGATGAGGTCAGGGGGGTGAAATGCAGTGTGTGGGGTTAAACCTGCAGGCAAGGCATAAGAGGCATAATGGCAGCACCACGTGGCGGAGCGACCACACCAACAAGGAGTGCAAATTGTGTCGAGCCCGCGATGGAGACGGGTGAGGTCGTGACGACGAGCGACGCCACGACAAGAAATGGGGAAATGTGTAGGGTGAGACACGAGGGGACGACGGAGAAATTAACAGAGACGAAGAGCCAGGAAGAAACGGAAATAATAAACGATGTGACGGAGACGCAGAAAATAAAAGAGACGAAAGGCCAGGAAGTAACGGGGGTTATGAACGAGGTGACGGAATTAACAGTGACACAAAGGGAGACGCAGGATTATGAAACTAAAGACGAGCACACACACGTAGAGTTGTTGAGGGACAATGAGGTTGAGCATGGGGAATGTTTCGTGACCCGGTGCGAGCATCAGGATAGCCGCCTTCAGGGACAGAGGGAGATGGTAAGCTCTCTTGAAGCAGACCGCGATGAGTTGAGTCCAGTCGGGCCGTGCGAGGTTGAGCGGTGGAGTGATGTGAACGGGTACACGCGGAGCTTGGGGGGTATGGTACCCCCGGGATTTCTTGTGTTGACACGAATCCCCGATGTGATTGTCCCGGAGTGTGTGGTGGGATGTATGAGTGGTGCGAGGGTGCTGAAATGTGTGCCAGAAGGTGAGTATGGTGTGAGTAAAATGGTGTGCGTGAGTGCATGCGAGGAATTGGTACACGGACCGATCCAGACGGGAGACACGAGTGGCGAGCTAAAAAGGCCGCAAAGAGTTAATTTGGCTATCGCGCCGGGTCCACGCAACGGCGCATACGAGGTCCATGGCGCGTTTCGCACACGCCCGGCTGTGCGATTGCGATCCGGCGCGAGAACGTTCCATGTTGGATACACCCGGCCACGTGGATGGCTAAAAGGGCGAGTGTTCAGTGAATTCGGAACGGACAGGTCCACATGCGGGCACGTGTGCGAAGTTCCACGGGCTGCGCGCCGCGTGTTCTGTGCGCGGAATGCGTGGAGTGGGTTCCCGGGACGATGCGCTCGTGCTGGCCTGCACGGGAAACCGCGCAGGTTCGGTGTGCGAGTGACGTCATCAGCACGGACCTCGCAGCGTGAGTTACGGGCTAGCTGCACACGTTGGCTCGTGTGGGGAATCCCTCGAAAGCGAGCGCTTGGTGCGATTGGCAGGGTGATGTCATGGCTGCATGAATCGGCCATCGGAGGCGACGAGTGAGTGAGCCGTAGACAGCCGCCTTGGCGGTGAAATTTTTTAAAAATAAAAAACCGTCGCTCCAAGTACACGGCCCGGCAGGGATGTGGTGGACATCCTGTTTGGGCATAGAAGAAATAGTTAGCGGGATGGGTTTAGCTTATGGGGGTTGTCTATGGGTTGAGCTTATGGGTTTAGCATGGGGGCATGAGCCGTCCTCCATGGGGCCCGTGGACTAGTTAGAGGGAATTTAGGTTAGATTTAGAATGCGAAATGGATTTTGGGAGACATGGACGGACATGGAATGTGCAGTGGGGACGTAGCTTAGCTACGTAGATTAAATGGAACTTGCATTAGTTTAAGGGATGACGAGGGAGCACGAGATAGTTAGGAGACATAGGTAGAGTGCTGGGAGTGAATTTGAAAAAGAAAGGAGCATGTTGAGTGAGTATGGGTCAGCGGGCCCGAGTGTGTGAATGGGGCGAATGTGGTATGCATGGTGCGAATGAATGAGTGGGCGGAGGAGTGAATTCCACCCAAGTGACCCCGCGGTCAGTGTCATGTTAGTTTGTGGGTTAGTCAAATTTACCAAAAGGAGGTCGTTCTGTTGTTGGTGGTGTATGAAGGCACGAAACCCATTTGGAGGGGAGCAGGAGTCCATGGACCGGCTGGGAGCATGGCTGTTGAAAGGTGAGTATCGAGTAGAGGGCACCCCAGGCACCGGACAGTCAGCCAGAGCAGGCCAAGGCTCCAAGGGACCGTGATAGTGTAGTGGGTACGGGCGACCCTCGGAAAGGGACCCGTATCGCCAAAATGCCACGTGGGCATCGGAGGGGGGCAATGCCGGGAAGGGCAACCCCCCCCCCCCCGCGTTCATAGGGAGCAGGTAGGCTCGGAGACAGCCTCAGGGTCCGGGGGTGCCGTAGTTAGAGTCTGGCAGGAGGGAAATCCCTGCCAAGTGAGCCACGCTGCCCAGCCATGAAATTGTGCTAGGGCACGAGTGAAAATTTGAGGGCTAGGCTCAAATTTATAACGGGACACCAACACAGGCGACGGGAATCATGGTTTCTCGAACCAATAGTTTAAAGTGACAGGCGTTTTGAAAAGCCACGGGGTAGTTTAAGATTAATAAATGCTAGGATAGTTAGGAAATGTACCGCTTCGCACCATCCAGCCCTTCACTCTCTGTAGGCCACTGGACCCACCTTGGTAAGATGGCCGAAATCTGTAGGAGGCTATTCTGAGGCTTTATTGGGCCTCAAGATAGGACACTAGCCTCTTCCTTATTCCCCTCCAAAAAGGATTTTAGAGGTTGGGAGTAGGCTAGGTTGACAGGATAGGTTCGCCGGACAAAGACAGAAAGGGGGTGAGGGAGATGGAATTATAAAATAAATAAATAAAAGGGGCTAAATTTGTTTGTTTCATTGTTGCAAACTAAGGGAGTGGGTATGGACAGAGACAGTCAAAGGCGATAGGTTGGGGGGAGACCGTAGGTTAGGTCCGAGCCCGTTTATAGAGTGGCCGGCACCACCGCACTCCCTCCACAAACCTCACGGAACCAGACCAGAGGCCAACCAGCTTCATATGCCGGCCTGTTGTGCTACATACAGTTGCTGGTCCGCATCTGCCTTGCCATGCCTCGTTTGCCTGCCTTTGTCATGACCCCATGCCTGCTACCCATTTTGCATTTGCCCCATGTCACCATTCATCCCTGTGCACCAGGACCATCGAGTGTGTTTTGCAGGGACTGCCTTGCAGGCAGCCACATCAATGGGACTGCATTGAGCAGCCCGTGCGTTCATTTGTTTTGCATCCAGTCCATTTTGTGTTTTGCTTGCATTTCCATTTCCAGGAGCCAGAGACTGCATTGAGCAGCCTGGCCACCTCTTCTTGCATAAAGGCCACTTCAAATGGCCTGTGGGACGGCGCATGGCCTGCCGTGTTACGGTGAGTTGCCTCCAGCAGCTCGGGGTATGAAAGGAATAAAAAGAAGAAGGTTCACTGCAACAAACACAAGGAGGACCTTTGGAGCAGGCCCTGAGGACAACTGACCTTCAGCTGCTGTGCACTCACCCACACAAACTGTTGACTTTTGTTGTGCCTTTCTTCACACATAACAGGTCCTGGGCCATGGTTAGTGTAAATATTAGTTAAGATTGTAAATAAGTTTAACTCACCTGTGTGTTCGTCTTAGTGCCGGCAATTTTAGTTAAGTCGTCTGCATGAGTCTGTTAGTTACGCAGCGCACTCGGTTATTTATTTTTGGGACATGTATGAAAAAATGTCGCACTCAGGGATCCGTAGGTAAAATGTACTCGGGGAAAACTTACACTTGCTGGTCACACGCAAATTTGACGACTCGGGATGAGTCTGTAAAAAGGGGAGGGGGTAATGTTATGGATCTGGCAGCCATGAGCACTCAACATTCAGGTCCACATAGCTCAGTTATTTCGATAAGCAAATGTGGATAGATATCTCCCTTTCCCCTAATGGGAATTAAGTGTGCATGCTGCAAAGTTATTTTGTAGATAGGATTTTTACACTTATAACAACAACCACACGCCTTCAACTCGCTTCCTCAACCCGACGCCATAGCACCCGTGGTGGGCGGAGTTCAAGGAGGGACCTTGCGGCGGCTCTTGATCAATCAGGGAGATGCGAGCAAGTTTGCTGTCGGTCGGCCAATGGGCGCAGAGCGAGCTCCAAGAGAAGCAGAGCCTCTTCGGGGGGCAGGGGATTGAGACGCCCCGACACGCCCCGCGACCAATCATGGAGAGACGACTGATTTCCCCCGGCGAATGAGGGGTGCGGATGAGAGACACGTTCCCCCCGCCCCCGAGGCGGCAGAGAGAAGGAATAGACGGGACGGCACGGTGATCTGGTTTCTGGTCTCGTCTCATCGCTGGTTTCTGGTCTCGTCTCGTCGCTGGCTTCTGATCTCGTCTCGTCGCGTGCCGGAGGAGTGTGCTGGAGCTGGACGCTGCCCTCCGTACCCGGTGCTTGCAGCGGCATCGAGTTTCTGGTACAAGTCCCGCCGAGCCGGATCGTCAAGGGCCACACAAGGCAGGAAGGTCCGAGATAGCTCTGCTTTCCAGCTCATCTTCCCTCGAGCTGGGAACCCTCAATAAAGACCATTGAGGTTCATCTTCTTTTGGGTATTTGTGTGTGTGCGTGTGTGTCTGTGGGCCCAGTCTATAAGTAGCAATTGTTTAAGTGCTTGTACATTGACTGCATTTCTCATAGTTGGATAACTCTGCTCTTTGTGTGTTCCCTTCCCCCCCCCAATTATAAATAAATCCCCTGTTAAATGTTTCCGCTCGTTTCTGTGCTTCTTTCATTGGTTAAGCATGGCACATGTTGGGAAATTGGGAAGCGGAAAATTGTGCATTTGGACCGACGAACCTCGGTAACCATCCCCTCGGGTTATGCACGGTTCGAGCACGGTAACAGCTCGTTCCACTCGAGCTCCGCCGAGGGTGAATTTCCTCGGTAGTTTGGATGACATGGGTATTTAGGTAAATTTAGATTGGCAATCGACCCTATCCCACGCGGTCGACCTATTGGGGATCTTCGGTCCGAAAAGGGACCCGTCGGCTCCGGAGTTATCCGGGGTGACGACCTATAAATTCCGGGTGTTCGGTGGAGCTGACTTTACTGCTCCATCGAGCGGTCGTGCTCGCCGCCGACACCCAGCCCCCCCAACAATATAACATGCATCATGTCACGTGTATATATATATATTGTTACCGAATCTGGAAACCATGCGCACTTAAAATTCAGGTCCCAAAGTTAGTTATGCCGGTAAGTACGTATGTAGTCAGGACCCTGTCCTTTTGTTTAGCGGGAGGATTAAATGTGTGCGATGTGACGTCTTTAGTTAGGTTTTCCATCCAACAGGCCATCTAACAACCAACAACCATCCCATCTGCATGACCCAACCTGCCCATCACGCGCCATCACCACCCGTTGGCTGCTCGTACCTTGACTTGCCGAGAGGGGGCCTCGTGGTTCCAGTCCTCGGCTTGTAGTTCTTGTATGGCTTTTTCAGTGTTGACCCTGTTACTCTTCGCGAGCAAAGCCACGTGGAGGAATAACTGGGGTCTCCGAACAGGGGCCACGGCTCCGCCCCGGTGGGGTGCGGCCGTGGGCCAATGGGTGACGGGAATCATGGTTTCCAGAACCGATAGTTTAAAGCGACAGGCATGTTGAAAAGCCCTGGGGATAGACTAAGTTTAATAAATGCTAGGATAGATAGGAAACGTGTACCCCTTTGCACCATCCATCCCTTCACTGTTTGTAGGCCGCTGGACTCACCTTGGGAAATTGCTGAAATCTGAGGGAGTTATTCTGAGGCTACATTGTGCCTTGAGACAGATTCACTAGTCTCTTCCTCAATCCCCTCAAAAAGGATATTGGGGATTGGGGATAGATGGTCAGGACAGGTTTGCCGAACAAGGACAATAAAGGGGGCTAGGGACATGCATAATTATAAAAAAAAATTAGATGAAATAAAATAAATAAAAATTAAATTGAAAAGTCTAAATTTTGTTGTTGCTTTGTTGCAAGCAAATGGGGGTGGGTATAGACAAATACAGGCAAAGGCGATAGGTTGGGGGGAGACCGTAGGGTAGGTCCGAGCCCGTTTTAAGACCGGCCTGCGCCACTGCACTGCCTCCACAACCTCAAGAGACCAGATCGAGGCCGGTCAGCTTCATGTGCCGACCTGTCGCACCTTACCTGGTCTGCATTTGCCATGCTTTGCCTGCTTTTGCCTTGCATCCATACCTGCCCATGCCTTTGTTTGCTTACCTATGTCACAACCTTCACCATGTGCTCCAGGACCACCTCTGAAAGTGTTTTGCAAGGACTGCCCTGCAGGCAGCCACATTCCTGGGAACTGCATTTGAGCAGCCTGGATACCTCCTTGTTGTTGCATGAAAGCCAGTTCAAATGGACCGGGGACCGCACTGAGCAGCCTGGAGCTCTTGTTGCATAAAGGCCAGTTCAAATGGCCTGTGAGACGGCGAATGGCCTGCCGTGTTCGGGTGAGTTTCCTCCAGTAGCCAGGAACAAAAAAGAAAAGAAAAAAAAGAAGAACTCAACGACAAACAAGGGACCTTTGACAGCTCTAAAGACATCCGACCATCGATGCCTGCTGCGCAATGTTAACTTTGCTGTATTTTCTCTCCTCAAGTCACAGGTCCTGAGCCATGGGTAGTGTAAACATTAGAAATGTACATAATTTTAGCCCACCTGTTGTTTGTTTAGTGCCTGCAATGTAGTTAAGTTGTCCGAGTGAGTCTGTTAGTTTAGTTACGCAACTCACTAGGTTATTTATTTTTGGGACATGTATTCAAATGTTGCATTCAGGGATCTGTAGGTAAAACGTACTAGGGGAAAACCTACACCTACATGCCACACAAAAATTGACGACTCAGGTCGAGTTTATACAAAGGCTGTGGGGGGGGGGGGTAGTGTTACGAATCTGGAAACCATGCGCACTCAACATTCAGGTCCCAAAGTAAGTTATGCCGGTAAGTACGCGTGTAGTCCGGACCCCATCCTTTTGTTTAGCGGGAGGATTAAATGTGTGCATTGTGACGTCTTTAGTTCGGTTTTCCATCCAACAAGCCATCTAACAACCAACAACCATCCTATCTGCATGACCCAACCTGCCCATCACACGCCATCACCACCCATTGGCTGCTCATACCTTGACTTGCCGAGAGGGGGCCTCGTGGTTCCAGTCCTCGGCTCGTAGTTCTTGTATGGCTTTTTCAGCGTTGACCCTGTTACTCTTCGTGAGCGAAGCCACGTGGAGGAATAACTGGGGTCTCCGAACAGGGGCCACGGCTCCGCTCCAGTGGGGTGCGGCCGTGGGCCAATGAGGGACGGACAGCGTGATGATTCTCACCAAGGATTCTCCCCGTGTGGGAGGAGATATATATCCCCGAGCAGACTCATTTGTCGGTTGGCATTGGCACTGGGAGATCTCGAGTACTTGAGTGGTTGCAAGTTGGTTGACGGTGATTGGGCTGGAGAGTGAGTGGGCCAGCCTGTTCGTGGAGCCTTGGTGGGTCCCGTCCGCGACCCTGATCTCCACTCCGGAGCTCCGATTGCTCCACGCGACTGCTGCCACGAGCCACGAGTCCCACACGTGTGGCTGGGTCCTCCGACGACCCACAGGTGTCCATCTGAACTCTGACCCCCAGCTCATCTATCTCTCTCTCTCTCTCTCTCTCTCTCTCTCTCTCTCTCTCTCTCTCTCTCTCTCTCTCTCTCTCTCTCTCTCTCTCTCTCTCTCTCTCTCTCTCTCTCTCTCTCTCTCTCTCTCTCTCTCTCTCTCTCTCTCTCTCTCTCTCTCTCTCATTGGCTGGAGGGTCCAATAAAAACTCCGGGGTTTATTTTCTTTTTGTGTGTGTGACTGCGTGTGGGTCCGTCTGTAAGTATAATTGTTTAAGTGTTTATTTCATCATTGTAAATACTGCATTGCATATTCACGATAAGTCTTGACTCTTCTATCTTTTGATTTTATTGTAAATAAATTATTAGAAATGTTCCCAGCTCGTTTCTGTCCTTTCTGTATTTGGTCCAGCATGGTCCGGGTCTGAGTTTACATGGGGTTTCATCCCCAGTAATCGGTACATCGTAGCCGGAACGTCCTGGGCAGGTCTGCTCGACTGCATCCGAGCCGGAGTTGGTAGGTGGAAGTTGATACTTTACCGTAGCTGGTAGAGTGATCCAGTTCGGCCAGACGTTCCGAGGGTGTGAATCCCCGGTAGCCAAGACTGCGTGGTTACTTCGGTATATTGGATCGAGACAATTAACCCTACACCACCCGGTCGAGATATTGGCATTTCACGGTCGATTAATTGACCCGCCGGCTTTGGAGTTATCCGGAGCGATGGCCGATAATTCCGGGGAGTCTGGTGGGAGATCCTATAAACTTCCCCACCTAAAGGCCCAGTCACACCTTGACGTTTTAGCCAGCTTATGCCGATTTTTGGAAAATTTGTCTAAAACGCTGGTACACGTTGAATACGTTGTGGGTAAGTTTTGGAAACATTGAGAGCACGCTGAAAAACACTGCCATACGTCGTTGTACGCTGGCTTTAAACGTTGTACTTTCCGGTTGTCCTCAAATTTTCCATGCTTGTAATTGTAAGACTTATGCCAGCGTATGACTCACACGTTCCGCATAACGCTGGCCATAAGTTGTAGGCACGTCACGCGATCGTTGACACGCGTCGACACACGTTACTTGTAAGTTACTCATAAGTCGAAACACGTCGAGGTAATGTTTAGCGTACCCGAAACTTATTTCTAACCTTTGAGTAACGTGTTGTACTCACGTTACGCGATCGGTGACAAACATCGACACACGTTACATGTAAGGTGCTCATAAGTCGAAACACATCAAGGTAATGGTTAGCGTCAGTGTTCCAGACTCCCTGGTTTATTTTTATTTTTATTTTTTTTTCTTCCTTCCTTTGGTATGATGGTGATTTTGACACTTCGATTTCTAGTGCGGTTATAATATAATATAATCAATAGGCTGCCGCTCAATGATTTAAATCATAACCGCACTGTACACTGAACACCGTCATACCGAAGAAAAAAAAAACCGGGAGTCTGGAACACTGACGCTAACCATTACCTTGACGTGTTTCGACTTATGAGTACCTTTCAAGTAACGTGTGTCGATGTGTGTCAACGATCGCGTAACGTGAGTACAACTTATTCCCATCGCATGCGGAGCGTGTGTCATACGGCAAGTACGTCGTAAAATTTTCAACATGTTTAAAATTACAAGACGTACTCCACTTCATACGACGTATGATAGCTTACTTTAGCGTTCTATTCACGCATACCAAACTTACCCATACCGTATTCGACGTGCGCCAGCGTTTTAGACGCATTTTTCAGAGGTCGGCATACACTGGGAAGATCGCTAAGGTGTGACTGCGATGTTGACACTTCCATTTCTGCGGCGGTTATGATTTGAATCGTTGTGCAGCAGCCTTTTCATAACCTACGCCACGTCATCGTCGGCGATGCTTGCAGCGCGCTATGCCTAAGTTAGACTATCGTTGGGCATAGGTTGTGAACGCAGACAACAAGTCCAGCATTCGTTGGTATAAGTTATCTATAACACAACGAAACGTTCTGTGTCCGTTTATAATACGTTATGCATAAGACCAAGTCGTTATGAATATGTCCGAATCTTTAAAACAACATCAAAAGTTCAACATAAGCCAGCGTTTTACATACATTTTAATACGTTGCCATTGCTGGCTAAAACGTCAAGGTGTGACTGGGCCTTAACGGTCGGTCTCGCCATCGACCCCCAGCCCACAACAATATATATATATATATATATATATATATATATATATATATATATATATATATATATATATATACCATGTATAATATGTCACGGATAACGTGTGTACATATAACATGCATAATATGTTTCCGTATATAATGTGTGTGCATATAAAATGTATATGTCACGTATAGCGTGTGTATATATATATATAACATTATAATGTCACGTATAACGTGTGTATATACAACATGGAAAATATGTGTCCATATATAATGTGTGTATGTATAACATGGAAAATATGTGTCCATATATAATGTGTGTATATATAACATGTATAATGTCACGTATAACATGTGTATATACAACATGGAAAATGTGTCCATATATAATGTGTGTATATACAGTATAACATGTATAATGTCACGTATAACGTGTGTATATATAACATGTATAATGTGTGTCCGTATATAACGTGTATATATATATAACATGTATAATGTGTCCGTATGTACTGTGTGTATCCATCGTATGTACTGTGTAATCAAGGGCAGCACCCTGGAAGGGAGCCCAGGAAGTGTTAATCCCTCTCGTGTCATGGGTACTTATTCTGTGTTTGATGAGGGCACCATCACCAGCCATGCAGAATAATGATACAATGCAACGTGAGACAGTATCACAAGAAACTGCCTTCTTTCATGCCCTCATACTGAAAGAGTTGTGGCAATACCAGCAGGTGGTCTGTATGGTCCAAATAGCAATGCAGCATGCTCACCAGCAATGGCTGTTTTTCTTCAGTGGAGGGAGATTGTAGTTCTGGGAGGACCACCTCCACAGAGGTTGAGGCTGAGGCCTGCCCTTGGTTTTTGGCCAATTCATTTTTCAGAGGGATAATTCTCACAGTACTCTGCTCAATCGAATGTGGCCACTGGCTTTGATGGTGCTCGGTCTCTGCCCTTAGGCTACAGTCATGAGAAAGGCGGTATTTTCTGAAAGGTGCTGCACAGACACCAGCCTCTAAAGATTTGAACGGCACCTGAGCCAAGGCATGGAGAACCAAAGACAGACTCCATGAAGGAACCAGCAGTTTCAATGGAGGCCTATTCATAAGGACCTGGAAAGTTTGGTCAGGGTGCTCGATGATGTAACTAAAGAACCTTTAAGAAAAACTTGGAATGAATCGTTGGTATGGTCTTCCTCCCTCTGCTCTCTCAGCCCTCAAACCCTCCCAGGCTCCTCCAGGATTCACGCATTCTTTCAGAAACTTCCTCCTCATTAAACTCCCAAAATCCAGGCTTTGCACCCATCTCCACTCCTTTACAGAACTTTCTTCTGGAGACAGTTCAATCTCACTGTTCTCCCCAGTTCTTCAAGAAAGCAGTGCACCACCATCTCCTGCCATACCCCATCATTTCCCATGATCGTTGATACCACCAAAAACCCTACCGAACCTAACTCTCTTATTTTGTGGGTTATTGTGATTACTCCCACACTCCCCACTTATTCACCCCCCTCTCTCTCCCTCTCTCTCTCCCTCTCTCTCTCTCTCTCTCTCTCTCTCTCTCTCTCTCTCTCTCTCTCTCTCTCTCTCTCTCCGCACTTTCCTTCTTCGTTCTTCCCTTTACTTGATCTCTCCAACTGCGGTCCCAATATGAGCACTTTTCCATTTAATCCTATTTCTCCTCTCTCTTCCCTGAGCCGAGATTGTCTCGAAAAAGTGATGCTTGCCTCCTCCGTTTATTTTGGATCAACACACGTGGCATTTTCAATTTAGATTTTCATATTTTTGTTTCAGGACAAGAATTGTAATTGCATCTAAAAATATGTATGTAATGTGAAGGAGAATATGCAAACAACTTCTCAAGTAATGCAGATGTTACCATCTTCGGTCCTTTCTTTCAGTGTTGTATTTTAAATAACTCGTGAATTTTCAGTGAGACAGTTCTCTCTTTAATACATTCATGATATTCATTATCAACCAGGACCAAGTGGCATTATTGATAAATTTGTGGGTTTTTTTTTTTATCGGCTACGCGGTGTGCAAGTGAAAACTGCTCAACATGTGGCGACTCTGTCTGGTTGGGCTCTGGTGACCATCTCTGCAAGCAGCTTATCATCACCTTTTTGGGTTCAACGTTGGTGGAAAGTCCTTCCTTCTTTTCTTCATTGGTGAGATGGAGATGAAAATTATAATGGTTGTCCATAACTTTGACGTGCGAGGTTGGGTTGTGGCCAATAGGGATTCACTGAAAAATGGGAAAATATTGCCCAATCAAGGTGAACAAAGCTGGTAGAGACGTATCCAAACAGACTCACAGCTGGAATTGCTATCAAAGTATTAACTCAGGGGGGAAAACACTTATCCAACCAAGATATTGTAGTTTTGTATTGTTAATTAATTTTGTGAAATTTGTGAAATTTGTTTTTCACTTGAAAGTTGTGGGTTTTGATGTGTAAATAAAGGTGGGGAAAAGTCTGGTTTAATGTAATTTAATTCCAGGCTATAAGATTACAAAAGGTGAAAATTTTGAAAGGGGGGCGTAGACTTTCTGTTGGCTTTGTCGAATCACACATCACCTGCATACTCCTAAATTGCATTTGGATTCCATCTGTGAAAATAATAGAGAAAAAAATTTCACGAATGAACCGCTCCAGAATTATTGCTGATTTGCGGAGGCGGTTAGGATGAGGTGTGCAGCTTTTATAACCTATAGTATAGTCAGTCAGGTCAGGTCATGTACGGGGGCATGCGCCAGAGCAGTGCGTCGCTGCGTCCACTTTCCACTGGTACTCCAGGGGCCTCAGTCTGGCCATCCCCCAGGCAGATGCCTGGCCCATCACCATCTCCTTGAGATGCTGATCAACCAGCTGCAACCACGAGGCACGTGGTCAGCTCATTGGCCTCCTCCACTCATGAGGATCCCTCGCTGAGAGAATCTGGTGAGCAGGATCAACATCAGGAAAACGAGCCACATGTCCACCCAGCCGCAGCTGACGCTCACGGACTATGAAGGAAACAAATCTCATTTGAGTCTCTCTCAGCAACTGCTCGTTGGACACAAAGTCTGACCAGCGATAGCCAAGGATCTTCTGAAGAGACCTGGTACCAAAGGAATTAAGTCTCCCTCTCAGATTATTGGTAAGAGTCCAAGTCTCACATCCAGAGAGCAAGATTGGAAGCACCAAGGACCTGAAGATTTGGACTTTCGTCCTCCCACACAGGTACTGGCAGCGCCACACCCCATGATCCAGTGAATCCATGACTCCCCAGGCTGACCTCTGACTCACAGCCAGCAGAGACATGAATATCACTGCCAAGGTAAGTGAATCTCTACACGACCTAAACATCCTCGCCACAAACAGGCACAGATAGGACAGCAGCATCCAAGATGTCATTGAAAGCCTGGATCTTAATTTTGACCCAGAAAACCCATAACCCCAGCAGCTATGTCTCCTCATTCAGCACCTCAAGGGCCCCCAAAAGAATATCGAGAGTCTCCGCAAAGATGACTGCATCATCTGCGAAATTAAGGTCAGAGATCTTGACATTCCCAAATGATGCACCGCAGCTTGATCTCCCCGACATCCTCACTAGAATCCAGACCATACAAGTGCTGAAAAGTGTGTGGGCCAGTACACACCCCTGACAAACTCCAGTAAGAACTGGAAATACGTCAGAGATGGTACCACCACACCCCACAGCACACTCAGTACTAGAATATAGTTCAGACATCGATCGATCAGTTTTGATGGTACTCCACGAAGACCAAGAATCCTCCAGAGGGCATCCCAATTCACTCAATCAAACGCTTTGCAGAGATCAACATAGGCTGCAAGCAGCCCCTGCAGAAACTCTCGTCTGTGTTCGGTGAGGACCCGAAGAGCAAGGATACGGTCAATCGTTGACCTCTTTAGTATAAAGCCTGACTGTTCTGGACGCTGGTGCTCAAGCAGATGGTGGTGAACCCTATCAAGAATTATCCAAGCAAAGACCTTGCCCGGCACTGAGAGCAGCGTCACCCCTCGCTAGTTGTTGCAGTCTTGGCGATCACCCTTTCCTTTCCAGAGACGGACAACAAGGCCCCTCTTCCAGTCAGTTGGAATGATGCCTGTGTTCTAGACAGAGCACAGAACTGCATGCAATGACACGAGTGCAGCATTTCCACTAGCCTTGAGAAGTTCTGCAATGAAGTCACAGATCCCTGGAGCTTTACCCCATTTCAACCGGTTCACCGCAGCCTTTGTTTCCCCTTACGAAGGTGGACCACAGTTGATTGGAGGGTCAGCAGTAAGGATTGTAACACCCCTGACGTCCAACTCGACAGCTAGTGGATCAGCCTGGTACAACCGCTCAAAGTAACCGGCCAAGCGGCCCTTCACTTCGGACTTCTCTGTCAAGAGCCAACCTACCACCCTCTGCTCCAACTGCAGTACACCGAGGGATGGGCTTGGACGAATGCAATGCGCAAATTCCCCCATAAGCAGGACGAGAATCACTACAGTCAGTCCCTTACAACAAACAAATTTCAATGCAGGATGAGGCCATTAAGCCTCACAATAGTTGCCACCCGATGGTTGTTTATCCGTGTTCTGCCCTTTTTAACTGCTGAGCGTCACGCAACAAAGTAGCACATACCATTTTAAGACTCTTCGGTATGACCCGGCCGTGGTCGGGTTTAAACCTCCGACCTCCCAGACTCAGAGCAGACATGAATTACAGCACCACTGAAAAGAGATGTCATCCAAAGAGATGTACTATTTTCATTTTTTTTTAATTTCCAGAAATTTAGACTTTTTGGCATACAGGTTTGAATTCCATGAAATTCCCAGAGAGCTGCATCCTGACTACTTGTTTGCTCAAGGTGAGTGATTGTGACGTGCCGTGAGAAGCACATTCCGTGCCTTGAAGGTGCAAAGCACCTTATGAGTGCACTGTTTGTTTTGTGTTTATCCAATGTGTAGAATTTCGTGCTGATTTAGAAAGAGGAAACAAATCGAAGAAGAAACCAGGTTTGCTTGTGGCACCCCTACCCCCTTCACCCCCCCCCCCGGTAACTCCACCCACACATCCCCTGAAAATTCCCCTTGTGCACCTTTTACCCTTCCTTCATCTGTCAAACTTCGCAGCTTCCCTCCTGCACTTGCTTTGAGTAGGCCAAAGCAGATATTGCTGTATTATGTACTTGTCGTGGACCTTTCACCTCCACCCTTTTCCAATTCCATCTTTCTGAGAAATACCCGATTGGATCCTTGAAGGACTGATCAACGACGACGGAAGCTCGTGCGATGGCCACGCGCTGGAGGACCCGAACGGGGTTGATGCCATGGTGCACCGACGATGATTTGCGTCGCCCTCATGCTCTGAAGGTGGAGTTATTGGTCACATTGTCCAGCTCTGTATCAAATCTCGTTTCCAGAGTGGCTGGTGTGAACAATCCAAACAAAAAGTGTTCCAACAAAGTTGTTTAATATTCACTGTTTTATGATGATTGTCACATTCTATGAAATTTTGTTTTTACCTCCACCACTGAAGGTTGAAGGAGGTTGTGTTTTTACTCCTGTCTCTCTGTCTGTTTCACTGTTTGTTTGTCTGTTTTTCTGTTTGTGTGCAGGATATCTGAAAAAGTTGTGGACGGATCCAGATGAAATTTGGTGGGCAGGTTGGGCGTGTGACAAGGGCAAACTGATTAGATTTTGGTGAAGATCCGGATCTGAAATTTTTTCAGTGATTCTTCACCATTGAGAGATAGGGATAAATTGATATAGAGCATTATATCACACAAAGTTGTGGACAGATTCGAACGAAACTTGGTGGACATGTTGGGTGTGTGATAAGGACGAATTGATTCAATTTTGGTGAAGATCCGGATCCGAAACTTTTATATATTTTAAAAGTGATTCTTCACCATTGAGAGATAACGAATCATATGATACATAGTATGACTAAAACTATGATTAAAACTATGACTAAAATGATACATAGTATGACTAAAACTATGACTAAAACGATACATAGTATGACTAAAACTATGACTAAAACGATACATAGTATGACTAAAACTATGACTAAAACAATACATAGTATGACTAAAACTATGACTAAAACGATACATAGTATGACTAAAACTATGACTAAAACTATGACTAAAACGATACATAGTATAAGTAAAACTAGGACTAAAACAATACATAGTTTGACTGAAACTATGACTAAAACGATACATAGTATGCCAAAAACTATGACTATAACTATGACTAAAACAATACATAGTATAACTAAAACTATGACTAAAACGATACATAGTATAAGTAAAACTAGGACTAAAACAATACATAGTTTGACTGAAACTATGACTAAAACGATACATAGTATGCCAAAAACTATGACTATAACTATGACTAAAACAATACATAGTATAACTAAAACTATGACTAAAACGATACATAGTTTGACTAAAACTATGACTAAAACGATACATAGTTTGACTAAAGCTATGACTAAAACGATACATAGTATGCCTAAAACTATGACTAAAACTATGACTAAAACGATACATAGTATGACTAAAACTATGACTAAAATGATACATAGTATGACTAAAGCTATGACTAAAACGATACATAGTATGCCTAAAACTATGACTAAAACTATGACTAAAACGATACATAGTATGATCTATCAAAAAATATGGACCCGATATGTTCTCGTGGATCAGGCATTGAGTGGCGGAGGGATGCGCTCCACTGAGTGTCTTTTAGTTTCATGTGTTATTTAAGAATGAACACATTTACAATGTCCAAGTTTTCAGAATGCAAACTGATTGACAGATTTCATATTTACATTGTTAAAAAAATGGTGAGCCTCAGCTTTTATAAGATCATCAATTTACTATGTATAGAATGGTGGAGTTTCTCACATATACTTGCATTGACAAGTAAACTAAATGTTTGCTGCTAAATTACCTGTAAACATCCCATCGAGGTAAATCATATTTTTTCCCCATTTTACCCTTGATCCCCTGGTACATTGCTGCTTTGGTTACCAAAAGTATATTGTGACATCTCAGTCAATTCTCCATCCCAAACATCTTAAGGAAACACAGTTTGTCTTTAGTGCCTGCAGTGGGATATTCTTAGCAGACAAGGGCATGAGAAGCAGGCAGGCTGGGAAAGACAGCTGTCCACATGTCTGAATAATGGTTTTTTCTTCTATACCCTCTCTGTCCTTCCCTTTAACTATGCCCCCCCCCCCCAAGCTAAGGGAGTCCTTCCGAGAATGTCGTGGCAAAGTTCAAATGGGAATAGTTTGGTGTGTCTTGGTTCTCTGGTGGGTATGAGTGAGTGAGTGAGACCAATGAAGTACATGAACATGAAGCACCTGCTCTCGAAGGGAGTGGCCATGGAGGTTATGTTATTATCATTATTACCTTCGCAAACTTTGTTGCAAAGGTTATGTTTTGATCGCTGTGTATTTATTTATTTATTTGTGAATATGTGTGTTTGTTTGTTTGTTTGTTATTCGCATAACTCCAAAAGTATTGAACTGAATCGCAGCAAATTTGGTGGGATGGTTGGTTATTATCCGAGGACCATTTGATTAGATTTTGGGAGCGATCGTGTCAAGGGTCAAGGTCAAGGTCATGAAAAGGTCAAAATCGTCTTTTTACCATAGCGTGGTCAATTTGTATCCAATTTGCATGCAACTAATGCCAAAATGTTCAGAATTCAATGCCCCATCTTGTGATATGTGACATGACACAATGATGTAATAACCCTTATTAGCGGTTGGGAGTCAAAGGTCAGGGGGGGGTCACGACATTGCAAAATGTGCGGTTTTAGTCATAACATGGTCAATTCTTATCCCATTTGCATGAAACCAACACCAAAATGTTGAATGTTCTGTTCCCCACACTCTAATACCAATTACAAAATTAAGAGTACAAAGGTCAAGGTTGAGGTCATGAAAAGGTCAAAATCGTCATTTTGCCATAGTGCGGTCGATTTTTATCCAATTTGCATGCAACCAATGCCAAAATGTTGTGAATTCAATGCCCAATCTTGTGATATATGATATGACACAGGAAATTTAATGTTTTTAAGCCATCATAACACATATGAGATGGCAGATGTGGTATAGGATTAAATACCCTCACAATCAACGGTTTCTGGGGGGGGGGGGTGGGGGGGCAATGTAGCGTTGGCAAAGGTATGCGCTCTACTGAGTGCCCGTTCTAGTTCAAACGTGTAATTCAAAATACCTCTCCAAAATACCTCTCGCTGCTAATTAAAAACACCTGACTGCACTGGAAAACGTGAAGACAGGAATACTGTGCTGTAAATGATGAAGGCTTGTAATACCCTCTCCCACCTGGAGGTGGCACTACACGATACATGTACAGGTATACATCGAGAATTTGCATCCTTCCCCTCACCCCACCCCTTTCCCTGGAAGACCACCGACAAATATAAAAACACCCCTCTGCACTAATTGGGATCATGCTGATCATATGTAGCAAGTCTGGATGGAATCAGCTCAGAACTGTAACAGTAGCGTGACAAACAAACACACACACCTGTCCGTGAATTATCCGAAGGATTCGATATATAGACATTATTAAGTCGATAAATAGAATACAAGGAGGGGTACCCGGCCTCGCCGGGCAATGCTGACCCCTGTGGTTCAGAGCGAACCTTCCTCTTCCCTCCCACCTACCAGTTCTCCTCCCTCCTCCTCCCAGTTCCCCTCCATCCTCCTCCCAGTTCCCTTCCCTCCCCTCCCAGTTCACCTCCCTCCCCTCCCAGTTCACCTCCCTCCCCTCCCAGTTCACCTCCCTCCTCCTCCCAGTTCACCTCCCTCCTCCTCCCAGTTCCTCTCCCTCCTCCTACCAGTTTCCCTCCCCCCTCCTCCCAGCTCATCTCCCTCCTCCTCGCCGCTCCCCTCCCTCCTCCTCCCAGTTTCCCTCCCTCCTCCTCGCAGTTCCCCTCCGTCCTCCCAGTTCACCTCCCTCCTCCTCCCAGTTCCCCTCCCTCCTCCTCCCAGTTACCCTCCCTCTTCTTACCAATTCCGCTCCCACCTCCTCCCAGTTATCCTCCCTCCCTTCTTCCAGTTCCCCTCCCTCCTCCTCCAAGTGCCCCTCCTGCCTCCTTCCAGTTCACCTCCCTCCTCCTCCCAGTTCCCCTCCCTCCTCCTCCCAGTTCCCCTCCCTCCCTCCTTCCAGTTCCCCTCCCTCCTCCTCACAGTTCCCCTCCCACCTTCTACCAGTTCCCCTCCCTCACCCCACTCCTTAATTAAAGACTGCAAATTTTAATCATGATGATTTTTGTTGTGATGAAAGCGTACCTTGTTCCGTTTTCAATGCGTTGTTTTAGTTTTTAAAATAAACAGAAACTCAGAGGTGGTTGAGTGTACGAAAGTGTACATGTACATTTCATATAACTTTAAAGTGTACGTATTCGTAACTTTTTAAAACTGTATGTGTACATTTCAAAGTGTGCATGTACGTAACTTTTTTATACTATACGTGTACATTTCAAAGTGTGCGTTTACGTAACTTTTTTATACTGTACGTGTACATTTCAAAGTGTGCGTGTACGTAACTTTTTATACTGTACGTGTACATTTCAAAGTGTGCGTGTACGTAACTTTTTTATACTGTACGTATACATTTCAAAGTATGCATGTACGTAACTTTTTTATACTGTACGTGTACATTTCAAAGTGTGCGTGTATGTAACTTTTTTAAACTGTACGTGTACATTTCAAAGTGTGCGTGTACGTAACTTTTTTATACTGTACGTGTACATTTCAAAGTGTGTGTGTACATATCTTTTTTATACTGTGCGTGTACATTTCAAAGTGTGTGTGGACATAACTTTTTTATACTGTGTGTGTACATTTCAAAGTGTGTGTGTACATAACTTTTTAAAGTGTGTGTGTACATAACTTTTTAAAGTGTATGTTTACATTTCAAAGTGTGCGTGTACGTAACTTTTTAAAACTGTACGTGTACATATCAAAGTGTGTGTGTACGTTATTATTAGTTATTTCAGTAAGTGTATAGTTAGATTCCTCCCTATGTCTAAAGGGAATTACATGTGTGCGCTGCGAAGTTTGTTTCTCGTTAGATTTTTGCAATACCCAACACCAACAAATCAATCCTTCACTTCTTCGCACCATCGACGCCATTGCCCACGTGCGTTCGACCATGGATGTGGGCGGATGTTTCCTCACCTCAGAACATCGACTCCGCCCAGGAAAGGAGGGGGTTCCCCCCTGTCCATTCACGGATGGCCAGCACATCACCCCACGAAACCCTGTCCAATCACTGCAAAGATTACCTCAGAGCTCCGACATCGCCCCAGAAAGGCAGGATTTTCCCCCTGTCCAATCAGAGGGGACAGATATCACCCCACGAAACCCTGTCCAATCAGGGCAAAGATTACCTCAGAGGACCGATCACCCCACCCCACCCGGGGGAGGGATAAGAATCGTTGGGCTCGCTGGAGTTGGGTTGGAATTGTTGGAGAAGAAAGGGGTCGCCATTGCTCTTGGTGTGCGTCGTTGCTGGTCGTCATTGCCGTGTCTCAAGCTGGTCTTATGACTATTTAACAGCCGTCGACTTCCATTCCTCATTTTGTCGAGCAATAACCCGGAGTCCGAGCCAGGAATCTCCGCTGGCCCTCTGTGAGGAGCGACCCGGCCCCCGCCTGGACCCCGCTATACCGCGTGTGGGCTCGCCGATGATCCCGAGTTTCACACCTGCAGTCGCAGGCCAAACCGCACGAGGCGGCCAGGTACCGACCAGACTATGACCTCCAGCCTGTCTATCCCCTTGGCTGCGAGGGTCGAAATAAAGATAATCCGGGTCCATTTTCTTTTGGTGTGTGTGTGTCTGTGGTGGTGCCATCCTTTAAGTAGAATTGTTAAGTGCTTTGCCTATTGTACATTTTCCTGCATATTTGTGATTAAGTCTGCTCTGTGTCTCCCTTCCCGATTATTGTAAATATACCCCCTGTGAAATGTTGCAGTTCGTTGTCCGTGTTTTCTTTGATTGCCCTCGCATGGTTCGAGCTTGAGAATTCGGAAGACCGATTGTGCCGTAAGTTGTCATTTGGTCCGGCGCGACTTTGGTAATTTCCGCTCTGTTACGCCGGATCCGAGTCTGTAACAGTGACTCGGTTCGGACAAAGCCGGCCGAGGGTGTGGCTTCCCCGGTAGTTAGATGAGCGTGAGTACTTAGGTAAATTGGAATAGACAAGTGGACCCTACCTCACGCCGTCCAAATATTGGCGACCACGGTCCTTTAAGCGACCCGTCGACTCCGGAATTGTCCGGGGTGACGACCTTTCAATTCCGGTGTTCGGTGGGAGACGGCCCAACTGCTCCACCTAGCGGTCATCCTCACCACCGAACCCGGCACCACAACAATATCAGTTGTATTTTCTTTAGTTCTGTTACCTCTCCCATAGTATCAGTGAACAGGGAACTGCATTGTGTTTGTGAAGCACGTTCGAACCATTGTGTTTGTGTAGCAGGAAATGTATCCTCTGGCACTGATTTTACAGGGTTTGAAAGTTTTATCGGGAACTATGGTTCAGGCTATTTGAATGACAACTCTCTTCGTATGATCTCCCTCTGCTCCTCTCATAACCTATCCGTTATGGGGTTCTTGTTTCAGAAGGAGATATACACAGATTCACCTCCATGTTTCATGATGCTTCCACCAGTAAAGAACTGGATCACATTTTATCTCGATCGTTCCATTTTCAAATCGTATCAGGTTTTCAGAGGTGCCGAAGCTCGGGCAAACATTTACTACAGACTAGCTGTGGTTGCTATACATCTGCACTCTTTATACCTTTAACGAGCAAGACCTGGGCGACATTTAAATGTGGAAGCTATGATTCGTGGTTCAGAGCTGTCAGCTCGATATAACATCGCCATTCAGAACCGATTTGATGCTTTGGGCGAACTCTCAGATGACGTTGAAAAGTCTTGGCTTCTTATCCATGACACTATCCTCTCCACAGCATCCAAGACAGTTGGATTCAGTCGACAACAGAAACGGCCCTGGTTGTCGGCTGATACCCTGGCCATTATTGATATGAAGAGGCAAGCACGACTTCAAGGAAACATCCGAGAAAGACTGCGCCTTGGAGGTGTCTATCGGACGAAGGCGAGGAAAGATCTTGACTCTTGGTATGGGCACCTGGCTGATGAAGCTGAGAAAGGTATTGTTGTGTCCAGGGGGGTTTAAACCCTACCTGGATGGATGGCAAAGCTTCTCCCTTGAAGGCAACAACCGAGACTCGGAAATTAATGCGCACGCATTAACGGGCCGAAATGGCGGAGAGACTATCCACCCAGGAGGAGCACGGGGAGGAGCACAGCACAGTGGCACTGCACCAGGACAGCACAACGAAAATAAATGAATATTTACAATGGACAATAATTCAGAAGATAATGATAATAATAATAATAAATAAATCCTACAGTCGAGGCGCCTCCTCACACAGACTCAAATACAGACAAAGGCGACACAAAATGAAAAGAAAAACTTTCCCTCCATGCTATTCCTTTACTAAAGGCCCGGTCACACCTTGACGTTTTAGCCAACGTATGCCGATTTTTGAATTTTTTTTCTAAAACGCTGGCACACGTTGAATACGTTATGGGTAAGTTTTGATAACATTGAGAGCACGCTGGCATACGACGTAGTACGTTGCCATACGTCGTTGTACGTTGGCTTTAAACGTTGAACTTTTCGGTTGTCCTCAAATTTTTTAATGCTTGAAATTTCACGACATATGCCGGCGTATGACTCACACGTTCCGCTACGCTGGCCACAAGTTGTATGCACGGTCTGCGATCGTTGACAGACGTCAACACATGCTACTTGTAAGTTAATCATAAGTTGAGACACGCCGAGGTAATGTTTAGAGTACCCGAAACTTATTTTCCTACCTATGATTAACGTGTTGTTAGCACGTTACGCGATCGTTGCCACACGTCGACAGACGTTACTTTTAAGTTACTCATAGGCTGAAAGACGTCGGTATAATGGATCGTCCTTGCGTCAGCGGCCACGGCCACGGCCAGGACACTTATTTGCAGCATTCTTCAAACTTTTCTTCGGCATGACGAGGATGTTCACACTTCGATGTCTGGCTTGGCTATGATTCCAATTGTCCATCGGCAGCATCTATTTAAAATAGTCGAGTTTGAGCGTTTTAACACGTTCAGAAGAAACGTTTCAAATTTCCAAACCCCAGCGTCAAAAAAAAACAACAAAAAAAAAAAACAAAGGCGAGTGGCAGCAATTTAAATCGTTCATTGTAAACAATGAAACTAGCTGAGTGGTACCGTTTAAAAGTCGTTGAGTGTAAAAAAAATCCAATTGTTGAGCGCAAGCGTCTACTTTCAATAGTGGAGATGCAGCCATTTAAATCGTTGAGTGGCAGCCTATGAACCTACCCGTGGACACGCGGACGCAAGGACGATCCATCATAACCCACCCCCTCCCCCTCACACCCACCTACTACTGCCAACATGAAACAAACTATTACTGATACTGATACTGATACTGATACTGTTACTGCTGATATGGACATCGACTCAAAAAGGAACTCGAAAACACTGTTGGGTTCCCTTTTATGAGCAGCATTTTTATATACCAATTCCCAAAACTGCTGGGAACACATCTTTATATGGCAGTTGTAAGTTAGAAACACATTCATTTTTTTTTTTTGTCGACCGGAAGACGTCATTGGAATACGTCTACATCCGTCGATGTGTGTTGGGACTACGTAAAGAATTGGTTCAAAGCACGTCAAACATAAGTTAGAAATAAGTTTCGCGTAAAAAAGACATTACCGCGACGTGTTTCGACTTATGAGTAGCTTATAAGTAGCCTTTGTGGACGTGTGTAAGCGTCCACATATCGTGTGTAAAACTTATCCTCATCGCATGCGAATGTGTGTCATACGCCGAGTACGTCGTAAAATTTTGAACATGTTCAAAATTTCTTGACGTACTCTACTTACTACGACTTATGATAGCGTATTTAGCGTTCTACTCGCGCATACCAAACTTACTCATACCGTATTCGACGTGCCCCAACGTTTTAGACACACTTTTTGTTACGTCGGCATACGCTGGCAAGATCGCCAAGGTGTGACCGCGATGTTGACACTTCCATTTCTACGGCAGTTATGATTTGAATCGTTGTGTGTCAGCCTTTTAATAGGCTACGCCACGACATCGTCGGCGATGCGTGCAACGCGCTATGCCTGAGTTAGACTATCGTTGGGCATCGGTTGTGTAGGCCGACAACAGGTTCAGCATTCGTTGGTATAAGTTATCTATAACACAACGAAACGTTCTGTGTAGTTACCAATGCGTTATACATAAGACCAAGTCGCTATGAATACGTCCGAATCTTTAAAAAAAAAACATCAAAAGTTCAACGTAAGCCAGCGTTTTACATAAATTTTAACACGTTGCCATCGCTGGCTAAAACGTCAAGGTGTGACCGGGCCTTTAGCTTGGCCCAGAGCTGATCCTTGTGGAACTTGAATTGAGGCGCTTCTCTTGTAGTGGGATGAATGCACGCCAGGCCATCCGTGAGCAGCACGACACCTAAAGGCTCAAAGCCCCAGTGTAACGGCGTCGGGTGCTCCGATCGTCCTCATCGACCCGACCAGAAGCAAAAGGCCGGCGTCCTACTTCACCACGCGAGCCAAACTGCCTCAACACAAATTCAATGGCCGTGTCGTCCTCTTCGGTGTACCTCTGCTCTAGCCTCTCCAAACAATGCACCTTGTACCTCCACTCTGATCACGGCTCTCACAAAATGCCAAGACAACTCCTTCTTCCTCCTAAAATGTGCAACCTCTCCCCTTTGACTTCGATAACACTGATATATCATCCTTTACAGCAGTGGGAAGCCCCCCACAATGCACAAGCCCACTCCTTCTTCTTCTTAAGATGCACAACCTCTCCTGTGTGCTCCCTCCCTCTCGCCTATCTCCTCTGTCCTATATATCCTCTGCCTCTGGGTGTGACCTGCTCGCACCAAACCCAGGAAGGCAGGGCTTCTCATACTTGGCTAGCTTCTGACATCATGCCCACCAATCATCCCTCGGGGACGTGACTTCACTACCCCCACAATCGTAACACAACCCCCTCCCCAGAATCGTAGCTCCCGCAAGGTTCGATGCAGACGTTACCATTCCGGCCTTTCCACTTACCAACTCACACCTAATTCGCTTTTGAAATAAATTGGAAGGGGCTGTGGGAAGTGAGCCGTAGCTAACTTACCTGTTTCCCTGAATGTTTTACACACCTTAAACACAACAATTCAAATATTTGCAAAACTCTTGGTTCCTCGCTCCTAACTCCTGGGGCGGGTCGAAAATGCCTGAAAGCAATCACAAAAACCTACTATAATGGACAAAACCTCAACCAAAAATTAATTTTAACGTTTGTACAACCCTCTTTTAAAGACTGCGTTCATTGGTGGATCCCACGCAACCCAACGTGGCCTGTGAAGCCATTCCAATTTACCTAATCCAAATTTCCGCGAGCCCTGTCTCTCTGGTACCGGTTAGTGACATAGATTTAGTAAATCTTCCTCACACACTCATACATCAACCTGATATCAATCATTCATTCCAACCCTGCAAGACCATGGCTTAAATGTTATTACACACGTGTGATCCTTAACTGAGCAGAGGGGAGGTACCGTACAACAAAAATGGTGGGGGCTCTTCCGGTTGTGGTACCCGCAGTCCAAAAACAAGCCACCTGACTTATGACTTCTCCACCCCACCTCCCAATCACAAACGTACAGTCAGATATAAACAGCGTCGTGATTTACGAGTGCTTTGTTATGTTGTGTAGGATGGTGCAGAGGTAGCACTTTGGATTTTCATCCTGGATGGATTTTCAGCCCAGCGATAAACTGTGGGACAAGCTGGGTGTTGCATCAATGAGTTTGATCTCCATCTGATGGACGTTATCAGCTGTGTGACCCGTCTGCTCGCGTTATCTGTGGGCCTTAAAGATCTTATGGTGCCTTCAAACAAAAATGGTTGAGCTATAGCTGGCACCCTAAATGCATTAAAAAAATTCCTGTCCGTATGTTCAGGGGCACTGCTTGAGCGACACAGCTGGGCCTCAGCAATGATATAACCGGTGGGAGGAATTTGTAGTCGGACTCTGGTCTACTTTGCTTCCCAAAGTAGCTACTGTATCTCATTTTATTCTCAATTATACAGATGAATATACCAGATCCTGATGGAACATCATCAACACTTTTAGGTTGACATGAACTGGGATTAAGTGAATATTGACTGCTGCTTTTAATTAAGCTTTCTGGTTGACAGAGGTCGTCGTGTATCCTTTACCTTCTTTCCAAACTCCAGCACTCGCAATCCAACATCTCTCAGGTGCATACGGTCTTGTTTCGTTTGGGTGACCTGTGGCCTATCCTGACACACACACACACACACACACACACACACACACACACACACACACACACACACACACACACACACACACACACACACACACACACACACACACACACACACACACACACACACACACACACACACACACACACACACACACACACACACACGTAGATCCACAGCAGGTAAAATGTTATCTCATCTTATTAACGTCATGATGGACAGTGTCACTACGTTGTTAAAGATTGATCTCACAAATGCATTTACCACAAGAGCTCCAGTAAAATTTGGGATACAGCATCTCAAAAAAGAACACCATGACACCTTCGCAAAACTCCGTTATTATACAATTTCTCAACTTTTATACAATTTCTTTAAAACAAAAAAAACCTTTTGTATCCACTTGTATAGCGAACGAAAGCAAGACTCTTTACACCAGGGCTTCAAAGCAGGCAGTATGCCACAATCTCATGGGGGGGGGGGACCCCAAACAAAGGTCGGAGTTTTGTGAACCGCGGTGATATCATGGGAATTTGAGAAGGAATCTGGAGACACAAGAGAGTACGAGTTGGGTGGAGAATTCTTACAAAGAACAACAGATGAACTAAGAAGTAACAGATTGCTGAACCGTTCAATAATTCAGGTTCATGATATTCGGAATGATGGTGATACACTTGTACCGATTTCGGATGGCATCATCACATCCATACCCCCTCTTCCATACCAGACTCTTCCCGAGTCTGCTGGCTCCAGTGAATGTGAGGTGTAGTTCACCTTAATACAATTACCTGGCCTATCGGATCCCTGAGTACGACATTTATTTATACAGGAAAAGCTTCATACATGTCCCCACTCAGAAAAATAATGAAAACGAATGTGTTGTTCACTCCACGCACGTACTGTATCAAAACAATTCCAAATTCAATTCTACATCGAAACATACTGGATGTGACCAGGCGGGTTCAAACACGTACACTATGTACACTCCACGCTGGTCTTTTAAAAGCATCTTTCAGCAAGTGACCAACAGCAGGTTGGCATAGCCACAAAATGGTCCTTGGTCCACAACAAGTAATGACAGTCCTTGGGGAGGCATGACAAGAGTGGCAGGCAAACGGGCAGGGCAACAGGCAAGGCATGGCAAGACATGACAAAGGCAAACAGGCAACTGGCAAGCATGGCAAGACAAACTGGGCCGACAGATGTTGCTGGCCGGCCTCTTGATGAACACGTTCTCGTCGTGGGGGGCAGGAACGTGCAGTGGCAGCAGATCAGGCGGGTGGCATCGACCCTAATCGAACCTGGCGACCCCACTAATCCCTCTACACCAACCTACACCCTTTAACCCAACTCTAACCTGACTTCTCTAACCTGTGCTAGCTAATCTCTCCTTCATGGACCCAGTATTCCCTCCAAATATCCTATCTCCCAGGAGGAAAATCAAAGAAGCATGGTGACAAACATTATGAGGTGGTGTGGCACCACAAGGCTCGCCGGCAGAGTCGCCCAATGGGGGATGCACATACCCCTATACTACAAATTTGGAACATAATAGATGCACGCAAAATCCAATTCCCCTACTTCTTTATTCCAGTGGCCACAGACATCCAAAAATGGGACAAAGGTGGAGCATCCCTACTCTATCCTAACATCACAAAACTCATTTATCATTACACTCCCCTGTCCAGTGGTTTTCTGAAACCAATCTACCAGTTGTCCCACGCATTGGTCCTTCATCACATTCGGGCTCAGCCCTCAATTTTTCTGTCTCTGCCATTGCACAATATTGTGGCTGGGCAGTGTGGCTACACCTGCAGATCTGTGCACCTGTCCACTTATACATGGCACCCCCGGGTCACTGAGGCCACCACCAAGCTTACCTGCTTTATTTTGAATGACAGGGGGGGAGCTCTTCCTGGGTTCCACTCTAGTGCCTTCTCTCGCACTTGTTGCCCGGGCCCTCTCCCGAGGTACCAGGGCTCTTTATTTGGCTCTCCCCTCTGGGCCAACATGGCCTGCGAGCTCCCAGTGCCCTGGGGTGCTCTTCATAACAATACCTACCTCCAATGAGCCACACTCCCAGCCCTTCAATTTACATTTGCATCCACCAAACCATGAACTTTACTACCAGCATCACCAACCACAGAACGACATCCCATTTAACCCCACTATTCCAACGCCAATGTAGGCGAGGGTTCGATCCACAGTGGGATCTGCTCCATTCAAGTACTCAATCATCAGTTCCACAAAATTTTGCCACGCACGTCATTATTCAACATGTGCATTCCTCCATTCATCCCTCAATCGTCAAGATAATGAGGAAGAATGAGGAAGGTGCTAATCTGTGGTCTTCCAATTAAACAAGTAATCAAAACCCAAAAGCATCAATTTAAACATGTCACTAATCCATCTAATTTCTATCATTGTCTCTGTTCCTGACAAGCTGCCTGCTCAGTCCCTCACCCTTATAACGTTATGTACCCTCAAGATCACGTAGTTCCCCCACGGACCCACAGACTCCAGCCTTCATACCTGTGTGCAGGTTGTGGAAACCCGATACCGTGTTTACAAATTGCGTTTCACACCTGACACACCACTCATCCCAGGGCCTTCCACGGTGCTTACTCAATGGGCTCACGTGAAACGAACACGGAAAATCTGTTGCGCCCCACGAACCCCCACCCGCAGCCGCGGTCGTCATGCCCACTCCGGCTGTGCCTTCAGCACGACCCTCGCATGGCACACCCTGTGCACCGTGCATCACGCAGTGCTTCAGGGCACAGCCCATTCATGAATGCTTGCTGCGCACACTCCCGGGGTCTCAACATGACTCCTACCTGCAGTCTGCGGTGACCCCGCTAATCCACCAATTAGTGCAGAGACACCATGGGAATTTACCTCAATTCCGGGCTTCTTTTCTCCAAGGCTCTTTGGGAATCTGTTAGCCCCCACAATTTGCCTTACTGTACTGACCCTCTCTGTAGGGCTTACCGGAACGATAAAACATGCCGAACTGGCAGTGTTACATTTTTAACTGTTGGGTCTTGTATGAAACCCGGAGGAAGCATTTAAAATCTCCAAATCTATCTATGCAAAGGCCCACCTGCATGCATGATCTCTGAACCGGACTTAATCCTGCAACACTATAGGGAAGCCATGCCAAATTTGCACCGAATCCATCAGTCTCTGACGGCTCCCCCAAATGCATTCCTCCTGCCTCTTAGTGATCCATTCTAACCATGCCCACATGCACCGGCACTATGCTCACTCTCACCCTCCCACTCTTCCACGTGCATGTTGGACTCACTCATGTACTCACCATCTCCCCTACCCGGACTAACATGCACAAGCCGCGTGGTTTCAACTTCACGGTCCAGTGAGTCAAAGTGCACCGAGACATCCTGCCCGTACATCGGCCATGGAGTTTCCACCACATTAACCCATACCTCTCGCCTGGGTGTGAGTTTGAACGGCGCGCACACCGCACACACGTAACCACACACACACAAGCATGCACACACTCCTGTGCAAAGTCCATAGACAAACCCCAATCTCCTCATTTGTAATGTTAGTGTATGGTGTCTACGTTCCTCTTCGTGCAAAATGCTGGCTCCACCTCTCCATCGCGAAACACTGCCGGTTCCTGTTGCAGGGATATGCACACTTGTGGGGTCACGCACACCATGCAAACATTTTTCACTGCACTTGCCCCAATCTCTTCTGCCAGGACCTTGCCTTAACTTTTCCTTTAATTTTCTTGCTCAGGTTATAAATTATTGCACTGTTTCATCCCCACCATTCTTTATAAATAAATTTTCTTCCCGATCCGGCTCGATTTTAACTATCTCCCATGGCCCTGTTTCTTTCTTTATTCGGAATGGCATTGGTTCCAGTGCCCTCTTTACATTAACCCTGGCTTGACCGGTCACTATCACAAACTGCGCATCTCTCCAACCAAGTCCTGCCTGCCTAGCCTTTGCCACTGCTTGCCCAGCATCCAATTTTGTCTCAATGCCAGCCTGTTCCACGTGCCTAGCCCCCATCTCAGCCTGTCCAGCATTCATTATCCTGTTCATCTCTGTCATCATCTCCATGAATTGCCTCCTTGGATCTGGCGAAAAAACGACGTCCAACCTGTTTGTACCCACCTGATCCTGTCCGTCTTCGTTAGACATCGCGGTCAACTTAAATTTACACGCTCGCTTTACTCCGTTCACAATTTTGGGGTGCCGCTGATAGCGTCCCAGGTTCAATCTTACTCCTGACGTCAAATATTATGTCAGGGGGGTGCCAAATCCCATTTCTTACACCAAATGTTATGGGTTTGCCGGCCGGGTCACGAGTAGCTTCTCGGACCCACTTCCTGACCTTTGACCCTGAAGCCGACGAGCCGCAGATAACTCAACGGATTGCTAAACAACCACAGATGTCATTTGAGATGATTCATTTCATAAGGGTCCTCGCGTCCAATTCCCACAGTACCTTCCTGGCAAATGAATCCCCCAGACAGGGAACCGTGCTCTCAATGCCCCACTCCTACAAATCAAGAATGGCCATTTGGAACCAGAAGTGGGATGTTTGCTAGTTTCTGACCACAGAAAAATATCGGGACAAAACACCCCTCTAATATTTACATACTATGTCAAACCAATGGAGTCAGAGACAGTCGGGCAGGTTGGAAACGATCGGTCATGTTAACAAACAAGCACATATATACAAGCAATGGAGTTCCACAAAAGAGTGTCTTACCCGGAGCCTAGAAGCCCCTTAGACAGTCAACTTATCATGAAACTACATGCATTGGTGCCCCCGTCACTCCAGGAAATTAGCCAAGTAAGAGGGATAGCTAGAGAGAAGAAGAAGACGGGACTTATTGGCGACCCCTCATTCATCAGACATAAGCCCGTGGCCTTACGTTGGTCCCAATGTGAAAGGGGGGAGGGGGAGGCAGAAGAGAGAAGAGAGGGTAATGGTGCGGTGCACTATGGGGAGAGATGCGGGTGAATGCTTCATAATGCAATAGAGGAAATCGTGAATGCAAATTGGTAACCCAGCCTTAAACAAGTCGAGGGGGTAATCATTGAATACTATGTGTTCCAAATGAACGATTAGACGTAAGGATAGTAAGAGAAAGATAGTGTCAATCAGTGTGTGTCCACCGGCACATCCAGGGAAAGAGCTCCATGGCTTGCCTAATCGCTCCCAGCTGAGCCAGTCCATGCAGAGGCTCACGTTCATCCAGCTCACTCCTCGAAGACTCCCTCTGGCTCCTGGTGTTATGTGGACACACACAGCACATAGTCCAGGGATTCCCGGACTTATAAAGCCCTTCAGCAGGTGTGTGGCCTCAGGGCCGACCAGCATCCCGGCACAACTTATTGTTCCTTCCCCAATGGTGCACTCCTGTTGTCATGCTGCACTCATTGGTTGAGCCCATGGTCTCTCAGTGCTGGCTCCACACAGGACCAAGCAGCATCCAAGCGCTTTGCTGCAGGTGCTACGCAGGACCATGTAGCATCCAAGGGCTTCGCTGCAGACACCGCGCAGGATCAAGTAGCACCCAAGCGCAATGATGGATCCGATTGGTAATGTGAGTTTTGTAGATGTAACGTTGGTTTTGTAAAGAGGTATGGAGAAGGAGAGAGAAACCAAGAGAGACGGGGAGATAAGAAGATATATAAATCGAGAGGGGATCTCGAAAAAGAAGAGTTACAAAGGGGGGGTTCGAACTACTACTACTACTACTACTACTACTACTACTACTACTACTACTACTACGCATGCACAACTAGGGGATGTAGCGACCCCCATAACTGTCGGTCTTCTGCCTTCTGCCAACATTTACGTGGGCTAAGGCCAAACTCGTTGGCACACTGGCGTAACCAAGAAAGTCTTGGGCGTCCTCGAGGACGGCGCCAGGTTGGATCGGGTCGGTGACCATGGTAAAGAGTTGTGGCAAACTCCAAGGAAATATGAGCCGGTACATGCTCATTTAAAACGGCAGATGTGTCCAAACAGAGAATAGCATCTCCTTGCAATATCGAGTGTGATGGGGCCTAGTCTCGTGATCTCACGAATAGTCCTGTTTGAAACTTGCTCAAACCATCGTACCCCAAGGATGTGACATTGACATTGCATGTGGAAAGCTTGCAAAGTGTCTTGGTCCTTTTTCAAAAGAGTCCATGTCTCAGAACTACAGAGGAGAACAGGTAGGACGTATGTTCTGTAAATGTGACGCTTTGATGGTAAACTAAGTCGGTGCTGTTTCCAGACAGCGTCTCGTTGCCCCATGACAGAGCCAGCCATGCCAATCCATCTACACACATCAGGGCTACAGTATCCAGATGAATGAATGTTGGAGCCCAGGTCGGTGAAATGGTCCACTGACTCCACAACTACACCAGAGATAGGTACTGGCAGGGGAGAAGAACTAATGGCAACATTTTGTACTGAAGTTTTTTGCCGTGAGGGCTTAAGGCCTAAGATTTGAGCAACCGATTCAAAGTGGTTGAACACACCTGCCAGTAAACAGGGTCTCTCACAAATAGGGCAGCATCATCTGAATAGAGTAGCTCAGTGATGAGTTCTCTACCAACATTAATTCCAAGTTGGTCTGAACACCTTGGCATTATCCAGTCCATGGCACAGCAGAAGAGGGAGTGAGCAAGAACGCAACTCTGACGAACTCCAGAAGACGTGGGGAAAGGTGATAAGTCGGTGTCCACTCTGATGCGGGCTGTTGTATGTTCATGGATGTTCGGTCAACAGATTCAAATGTGGCCTTGATGTCGATATATGCCACATATAATGGACGCTGAAATTCCCAATGAAATTCTGCAAGAATATGGAGGGCTAGTGGAGCATCCGTTGTAGACCTGTTTGGAGTGAAAGCAGATTGTTGGGGGCATCTATGTTGTAACAGGAGGGGGTAAATACAGGTCAAGAGAACATGAGCAAAAAAACCTTCCCAGGGACTGATAGCAGGGTGATCGGGCAATAGCTACTGCAGTTGGAGCGGGGACTTTGCCTTTGTAGATGGGGATTATTATGCCATTTTTCCACTCGGCTGGAACATGCCCAGAATTCCAGACATTTATCTCAAAAAATAAAGCCAGTGTAATACATCACAAATTGGAGTCTCCACACATTTCAGAAGTTCTGCAGTGATGTTGTCACACCCAGCAGCTCGACCATTTTTGAGATTCCTCACTGTGTGGTGGATCTCAGACAAGGATGAAGGATCCATTCGCATCGTGACCTCATTGCCAGCAATGAGAGCCTCTTCCTCCAAGTCGGGGGAGTGTGTACCAGGGGGAAAGTTAAGCACCTGCTCAAAATGTTCTTTCCACCAGTTGAGGGTTTCCTCATTGGTATGGCAGGGAGTGCCACTTGCCTTCATGATCGGAATGCTGCTTTTATTTTTATTTGAATTTCGACCAATATGCATGCACTGGATTGATCATAAGGCAGGTCGAAGGTTGTTTTGATGAATATTGTTACGGTTGTAGGGGTGGATGGAAGAATCTAATAGGGAATATAGCATTGTGTAGAGTTGCTTGATCCGTGGTCGAGTAGAAGGCATCTCAATGTGAGTCAGTAGGGAATGTGTGAGCTTAAGTGTTACGTGTCACCACACGAGGGGTGGTGGGTGTTAATGAGCCGAAGGAGTAAGAATAAGTTCCCCAGTATGTGATTGCCCTCTGTGATTTTTCCCTTTGTATTTATATTTCAAGATCGGCAATAAAGGTGGGGAACGCATTACTGAAACTACAACAAATGGGCAGAAGGCCCCGCCTTTTCAAAGTTGACAACAAGCAAAGTCACGGCCCCGAGGGACGATTGGTGGGCATGACATCAGAAGCTAGCCGAGCAGGAGATGCCATTTGGCATCGGGGTGGGATTGTACTGCAGAATCCATCAGATGAATCGACATTTGGTATCAGGAGTATGGGATTTGAACCCTGACCGACAACTCTTGATTAGGTCGTGGGATTTGAACACCCTCCTTCCCCAACTCTTTTTGGTGTGTAGGATTCGAACTACGGTAACTGGTGTTGGGAGAAAAGAACACTTTGAAAGTTAAATAAATAATTTTTTTCTGAGGAGATTAAACGCGCGCGCGCGAAGTGGTAGACGAGCATGAAATGTCCATGATTATAGGAGATAGTGACCCATTGGAAGGAAGCGAGTCGGGGGAGAGTTGAGTGATAATGAGAAGATTGTCTTCCCCATCTCAAGCGTCGGTCACCCCTCCCCCACGGTGGTGGGAAATGAGACGCGAGGAGCGGGGGCGATGTCCAAAGAAGACTTGTTTCATTTATTAATGGAAGAAATTTAAAGAACTAGTACGTGCCCGTACGTGCATGGACGTACGTGCAAAAATAAAAATAAAAAATAAAAAGAATTGTGATGTCATAGCACCGTGTCCTGTCATTGGTTTGGTAAATAAATGGCCATAACTTGGAAACCGCTTGTCCGATTAATATCAAACCTTGAAAAGGCACATACTCAGGTCCCCAGCAATATACCTGGCAAGTTTCAATTAGATCGGACCAGTGGTTGTCGAGAAACAGCGGTCACAGACAGACAGACACACAGAGATTGCTAAGATAGATAACAAATGAAATTAAACAAGAAACAAATAAAATGAAGAAACAAAGGAAATAATTGAAAGGACAAGTTAATGTAATGGAGAGTAACATTTTTAAAAAATGAGTGAACAAATGAATGAACAAAGGAATGAAATGAGTGAACAAATGAATAACCCCACCAACTTGGCACACGGATAACGAATGATGGCTTACATAAGCACATCATTTTTATTTTGAGATGACATCCAAGATGGATGACTGGCGGCCATTTTGTTGCTTAAACGTGTTCCCAACCATTTCTCAGACATGCATGGTCCGATTTTGTTCAAGCTTGGCACAAGCACCGTAAATGATGGCATACAAGTCCACCTCATTTTATTTTGTGATCTGATCAAAGATGACCGACTGGTAGACTGGCGACCATTTTAGTTGGAATAAATATAGGGTAGCTTTTTATCTCCATACAGTAAGAGTATGAAAACGATGGGGCGATGACATTTTATGTCTTTTTTACTTGTTAATCATGGTATACGTATTTCTGTTGAATCCTGCCATTCATCAAAATGACTCATGAATGACAGAATCATATATATATATATATATATATATATATATATATATATATATATATATATATATATATATATATATATATATATATATGTATATATATGTATATATATGTATATATATGTATATATATATATATATATATATATATATATATATATTAAATAGCAACTGTGCAAGTGAGAACACTTTAATCCGTATATGTTTTGCCATGACCTGCTCCCTTCGGTTTTATTTTTGAAGGTCAATGTAGTGACTGTAAGTTTGATTCTGGTGGATTTACCTTCATTCTTCCTCATCTTGTATGTGATGTTTTCCATTTGAGAATGCTGTTGCTTTAACACTGGTGGTGAAGTCATGTTCACATTGAAGGAGTCTCAGATGTTGCTTCTTTGCTTCCTTAGAAATGCAGTAAAAATGGTATCGCGATCAAACAACATTTCAAATCGAATTATGATCAGACTTCGGTAAAGAATTTGCTGGCTGCATTACCTGTTTTAGTCGTTCGTGACGGCCGACAGGTGATAGGCATTGACCCAAATCATTGAAGAAATCATGGTGTATATAAATATGTAAACATATGAGGTTGTCCTGTGGCTCCCTTCCACTTTCCAGCGAAAAAGATAAGTTTTGTCCCTGTGTTGTACAGTACTTGTACTTCATTGATCCATTTCCACATTTCCTCCAGGTCTCTCTTCTGCAGGTCATTGATGATAAAAATAAAAACACTCCCTGCTGAGAACCCTTATTGCTCCTTTCACAATTTCCACTTCATGCCCAGAAGGGACACCTTCTTGCACCTTTATATGGCAAGCTGTACATAAACAAGCATATCTGCTATTTCCATCCATCCATTGGGACCCTACTCTGTGCAGAGCATTGGTGCTGCTTAAGCAGTCTCCTTGGCTATTGGGCACAATCCTGGATTGGTCATCACTCAAACACAGTATACCAGCATGCTGGTACTCATTTTGCTGACGTCAGAAGGATAACAGGCAGAGTCAACCCCACCTAGTATTAATTCAACAGCGAGTGAGATTTGAACTCAGGTTCCTGGGATCTCAAGCCCACCACCCAAACCATTAAGCCAACACCAGGCATGTATATGCTCTTTGAAAGAACATAAATGAGAAATCAAATTTAAATGAATTAACTATTGAATTGAACCATCTGGCCCTCTTACATCTTGTCAACAAATTCACTTTTGGTATTTTTAGGCTCCATTGCCTTTGTAATTTCCCACATTTTTTGATGTAAAATTTCTAAGGAACAGGTACTGTGAGTACCTGCTGTCCCACAATTCTATGTTATGAACCATTGGATGTGTGTTTCATGTTGCAGGGTAGACTTTCTCAAAGCCAGCTTTCGAACTCCCAGCTTTGCTTGAGCACTTCGTCCTCTAAAGAAGGTGAATCGAACAAAGGCAGCTTGACAGAGGCTGCAAATTCACTCCAAGAGCTACAAGTAAGTGAATAATTGATGGCAAAACCAGGAGGACCCATTGCAATAATGACTTTGTGAACGTTGATTGACATGTGGGAGGTTACAGAACATTATATGACTGACTATACCGAATTATTTGAAAGGCCACATTTCCTTTTCATCCATATTTATTTTATTTTTAGAGCACCCAAGACTCACGGAAAAGCTAGACAACAGAGAGGGAAAAAGGAACACACTGAGCATTTGTGTTCTGAGGGGCAGAGATATGTGAAGACGTACAGACAAATAGGTGTGGGACAATAAAGAGGCAAACAAAGCACACAAACAAATAAACTACACAATGATTGCAGAGAGGTTCGGTAGATAAAAGGTGTACTTGCAGATGGGACAGTAAATTAAAAAGGTTACAGGCGGACAGAGTTGAAAGGTTAGCGAGAACAGAAAAGATCATGGATTGGAGACAAGACGAAAAATCCATCTCTCGTAGTCGTTTCTCCAGATTCTAAATACATATAGAGTTAGTGGACAAAAAAACATGGAAACACCAATGTAAAGTCACTTAATAGGGACAGGGTGTTGGGCCAACACGTGCGGCCAGTACGGCCTGCATGCACCATGACATAGGGGGGCACAGACCAGTGTCTGGAATTTTGCAGGAGGTATGTGGCACCATTGTTCCACGAGAAAGTCAATCAACTCACACCTGTTTAATGGCAGTGGAAATTGCTATCTCAGGCGTCGTTCCAGAATATCCCATAAATGCTCGATTGGGTTCAGATCAGGTGACTGAGAAGGCCATGACATGGATAACATTACTGTCATGCTCATCATATCATTAGGCGACCACACATGCTCTGTAGATGGGGGTATTGTCATCCTGGAAGACGTGCATCCCTCCCGGCAGAAAAGAAATGTTGTAACATGGGGTGAAGATAATTATCACTCAGTCCCATTAAGTAGCGATTGGCATTCTCCTTGCCTTCTAAGGGAATGACTACACCCAAACTATGCCAGGAAAATGCACCCCACAACATTACAGAACCACCAGAACCATTCACTGTTGGGACCAAGCACTCAGGGTTGTAGAGTTATTTAGGTTGGCACCACATGTGCACTCATCCATTTGTCGAGAACATGATGAAGGATGATTCATCTGACCATATCACATTTCTTCACTGCCCAGTCGTCCATTGCCTGGCTCTCTGTACTACTGGACTTGCAAACGTGCATTGCCAGGTGTGATGAGTGGTTTGTGCACTGCAACTCGACTATGGTATCCCACTCTGGGAGTTCTTGGTGGACAATTTTTGATGAAACTGGCTGATCGTGCACCAGGTTTGAAATTTACAGTCAATTGATCTGCAGTTGCTCACCTGCTTTGCCTTGCACTTCAAATTAATGCACGGCTATCACAATCCTGGAGTATGCGCTTATGCCGCTGTTACCCTTTGCTGATGATATCTTTCCCTCAAAGTTCAATGCCGACATCACCATCAACACCATTGCTTGTGAAACATCAGCAAGTTGACCTGTCTTTGTCACTGAAGCTCTTGCCATACTCGCCCCAACATTCACCCCTCTTTCAAAGTCACTGAGGTTTCCTCTTGCAGCCATGCTAGCCATAATTATAGGCAACCATGCCTGTGAAGTATTTTTATACATGACCCATGACACCATGCTGGGATGTTATTACCTTGTACCCGTGAAGCGAAAAGCGGGGTTAAGCGGTCGGTCACGTCCATGTGCCATACATACCTGCGTACATATGTGTCTGCATTTTGAAAATTCATTTTCTCAGCAGCTGTTCATCTGATTGACACAAATTTTTTTCAAATAAGTGCGTCTCCTGTATAATTTTTGGCCTAATGATGATGTTATCGGTCACGTGGTACAGGTGCTATCTTGGAAAAACTGAAAACTTTGCACCTCTACATCTCTGAAACTGCTCAGTGGAAAAAATTGAAACATGGCTCATTGTCAAGTACTCCCCATGCGGAATAAGATATGTTAATGATGATGTCATCGGTGCCTTTATTATGATGTCATAATTCAACATGTGTAACGCTTGATCCGATCAATAATGAAAAAAATTTTCTCTGCCATTGCTATTCCACTGGACATAATTTTCACCATTGGAGTGCTTCCTCCTGTAGCATTTTTCAATGCTAATTATGACGTCATATATCACGTGGTACAGGCGTCATCTTAGAAAAACAGAAAAACTTTGCCCCTCAATATCTCCAAAACCACTCCATGGAAAAAAATTGAAACATGGCTCATTGTAATGTACTCACCATGGAGAATAAGATATGTTAATGATGATGTCATCGGTTCCTTCATGATGACGTCATAATTAGACATGTGCAACACTTTATCGGGTCAGTTTGAAAAAAAGAATGAACTGTAATTGTGGAAATCACTAACCAATCAATGCAAAACTTTAACTAATTGATCAACTACCCTTGGAAAATATAGTTTGATAAGTGATGTCATCAGTCACTGGTCTGGCAACATATTGGATCAAAGAAAAAAAAAACTTAAAAAATATCATTAGAGTTGGCTTGCACCAAGTCCTTCTCAAGACTGCGCATGGTAAGTATTCGATGAATAACATCTAGTTTGACTAATTAACACGTGGGCCCCACCTGTGTGGAAGCCGTTGCTTTCAATATCCTTGGTGCCCCTCATTTGTCCAGGTGTTTCCATTTTTTTTGTCCACTATCTGTACATTCCATTTTTGAACAGTTACATTCTCACCACATCAGTATCATTTCCTACACCTCCAAATCATGTCGTCCCTTACTGTTGTTTTTTTCAGTGATTTGACCAAAAGTTTGAATGTTATTTAAGCACCTTCATCACAAGATGTATCCAGCCATTATCATGTAGATAGAATGCTAGTTATTGTGCCTTTGTTTTTTCTTCTTCCAGTGTTCTTTGAGAGATTTAGAAGACAGATACAAGGAGGAAATAATGATCAGCACTCAACGAGATAAGGATAATGTCAGCCTGAGCTACCAAATGGAAATTTTAAGAGATGCTCAAGAAGACCTTGAGGAGGAACTGAGCAGGACAAAGAAGAATCTGAAGGAAGCTTCTAAGGTGGGAAATTCAAATTGTGTTTTGATTTGTTCTTTTGAAGAATGCAGTAAATAGACTATTAGCAGTATCAGTGGATACAAAACAAATGTTTAGTTGTTTAGACATTAATCTAAAACCCTCAAGGAGATGAAACAGTTACTACCTTTTGGAATTTTCATTCCTACTTGCGTTGTGCATCAGGGAGCTGAGGCTGAGTGAGGTGCGTGTGCGTGTGTGTGTGTGTGTGTGTGTGTGTGTGTGTGTGTGTGTGTGTGTGTGTGTGTGTGTGTGCGCGCGCGCGTTTGTGTGTGCACGCACGCGCATGCAGCTGTCAGATTGTATTACATGGACATTTCACCAGGTGTCCCTCTGCTAGCATTACTTGCATTGATTGGTAAACATTACAGATCCCAAGGTGTCATTATGGAGGAATAGGTGAGTTATCACCAACACCATGGAACAAATTCCAATTTTCCACCCAAATCACCTTTCGTCAAACATCAGACCTGGCTGGCTGATTTGTGAAAGACTTGGGCTGAAGCTTTCCTAGCCAACCCCACAACAAGGTGGGAATAATTAGGTAGTTACAGTAGTAGTAACAACAGTAGCCATAAGGTGGTGATTTTTTGCAACTAAACTTTGCTTGCACACCATACCATACTCTCTGTTGGACAAATGTGGTTGAACACCACTTTTTTCCGTTGTTTAGGAAAACAAGAAGCTCCAGAACAAAGAAAAGACCCTGAGCAGAGAAGTATCTGCTCTTCGGGAAATTATCAAGGAGAAAGATATAAAAGCTCCGGTGGGTATGAAAGATCAGCCACAAAGCTTTTGGAATGCGCATGTCCGATTAAAGAAATATAGGTAAAGCATTGGCAACTTTAGTGTTTGTCAAATATCAATACAATGTATACTATCTACGAGGCATGATGTGAAAAACAAAATCAAGATGTCTCTGCACACCTACTTTACCAAAACCAGAATCCTTTCAAAAAAATTGACTTTGCAGATGTGCATTGATGATACTATTATGCAATGCAACTTTGGATAATTATCCGGTGGATGGAGGTTATGTTTTCACCCCTGTCTGTCTCTTTGTCTGTCTGTCTGTCCATCTGTGAGCAGGATAACTCAAACACTTGTAGACTGATTCGGATGAAACTTGGTGGACAGGTTGGGTGTGTGACAAGGCTAAATTGATTCGATTTTGGTGAAGATCTGGATCCGGATCCAGATACTAGAATTTTTTTTATTTTTTAAGTGATTCTTCACATTTGAGAGATAAGGCCAAAATGATATATAGCATAATATCTCCAAACGTTGTGGATGAGTTTGGTAGGTGACAATATCAAGCTGATTAGATTGTGGTTCAGGTCCGAATACAGATCCAGCCTATCAGTGGGATACGAAACGTAAACTGTTCAACCTGACGGAAGTGTTCGGGTGAGGGTTAGGGTTAGGGTTGCTACCGAGTGCTGTTCTCATTATTTTAGAGTTTCTGGCACTTTGTCTTGGTTTATTTAAAACTTTGCAGTGGAGATCACAGTGTGATCAAGGTAATGAAATGTGGAGTAACGAAACACAAAACCGTTCAACCAACCAAAATCAAGTCTCTAAAATAATACTCACATTTTTCTCAAAAAGAAAGCTTTCCAGCACAAGCCTCAGGTGCTGCCACCACCATGCTAAGGGATGTCACATCTTTTATTTGTCAAGGCAACAGTGGGATTTGTTTTTCTCCCTTTCCAGCTTCCAGTTGATGTTTCTTTGTTGCGCGACATTCTTTCTTACCTCCTCTTCTCCACATCATATGCATGTCGTAGAACAATGGGTGCAAAGAAGGTAGAACAATAAAAATTGGAATAGACAAAGGCATTAATCATCACACTGCTTCAATGAAAATCGGCAATCACTTATTTTCATTTTGTTTTATTAAAAATATTTTTCCTTGCTTGCCCCTCGGATGATATAATGACAATTGTTGTTTCGTTGTGGTTTCATAGTGATTGTCAATGAAAAAACTTCCGGTATGCGTTTTAGATGAGCGATCCTTACGATGTGTAATTCGTGGACTGGAGTTTGTGTGTGTTTGTTTGTTTGTTGCACTGCTCCTCCTACAGTTCAGGGCCAATTACATCCAGACTTATTACATCGGATCAGCATAACCCCGATTCATGTAAAGGAATGTTTTTATCTTTTCCAGTGGTCTTGGAGGGGGGTGAGGTAGGGGACACAAATTCTCAGTGGACACAAACAAATTCTCAGTGTAAATGTGTTCTCAGTGGACACAAAGAAATTCTCAGTGTAAATGTGTTCTCAGTGGACACAAAGAAATTCTCAGTGGACACAAAGAAATTCTCAGTGTAAATGTGTTCTCAGTGGACACAAACAAATTCTCAGTGTAAATGTGTTCTCAATGGACACAAACAAATTCTCAGTGTAAATGTGTTCTCAATGGACACAAACAAATTCTCAGTGTAAATGTGTTCTCAGTGGACACAAAGAAATTCTCAGTGTAAATGTGTTCTCAGTGGACACAAACAAATTCTCAGTGTAAATGTGTTCTCAGTGGACACAAAGAAATTCTCAGTGTAAATGTGTTCTCAGTGGACACAAAGAAATTCTCAGTGTAAATGTGTTCTCAGTGGACACAAAGAAATTCTCAGTGTAAATGTGTTCTCACTGGACACAAAGAAATTCTCAGTGTAAATGTGTTCTCAGTGGACACAAAGAAATTCTCAGTGTAAATGTGTTCTCAGTGGACACAAAGAAATTCTCAGTGTAAATGTGTTCTCAGTGGACACAAAGAAATTCTCAGTGTAAATGTGTTCTCAGTGGACACAAAGAAATTCTCAGTGTAAATGTGTTCTCAGTGGACACAAAGAAATTCTCAGTGTAAATGTGTTCTCAGTGGACACAAAGAAATTCTCAGTGTAAATGTGTTCTCAGTGGACACAAACAAATTCTCAGTGTAAATGTGTTCTCAGTGGACACAAAGAAATTCTCAGTGTAAATGTGTTCTCAGTGGACACAAAGAAATTCTCAGTGTTAATGTGTTCTCAGTGGACACAAAGAAATTCTCAGTGTAAATGTGTTCTCAGTGGACACAAAGAAATTCTCAGTGTTAATGTGTTCTCAGTGGACACAAACAAATTCTCAGTGTAAATGTGTTCTCAGTGGACACAAAGAAATTCTCAGTGTAAATGTGTTCTCAGTGGACACAAACAAATTCTCAGTGTAAATGTGTTCTCAGTGGACACAAACAAATTCTCAGTGTAAATGTGTTCTCAGTGGACACAAACAAATTCTCAGTGTAAATGTGTTCTCAGTGGACACAAACAAATTCTCAGTGTAAATGTGTTCTCGCTGGACACAAAGAAATTCTCAGTGTAAATGTGTTCTCAGTGGACACAAAGAAATTCTCAGTGTAAATGTGTTCTCAGTGGACACAAAGAAATTCTCAGTGTAAATGTGTTCTCAGTGGACACAAAGAAATTCTCAGTGTAAATGTGTTCTCAGTGGACACAAAGAAATTCTCAGTGTAAATGTGTTCTCAGTGGACACAAAGAAATTCTCAGTGTAAATGTGTTCTCAGTGGACACAAAGAAATTCTCAGTGTAAATGTGTTCTCAGTGGACACAAACAAATTCTCAGTGTAAATGTGTTCTCAGTGGACACAAACAAATTCTCAGTGTAAATGTGTTCTCAGTGGACACAAATTCTCAGTGTAAATGTGTTCTCAGTGGACACAAAGAAATTCTCAGTGTAAATGTGTTCTCAGTGGACACAAAGAAATTCTCAGTGTTAATGTGTTCTCAGTGGACACAAACAAATTCTCAGTGTAAATGTGTTCTCAGTGGACACAAAGAAATTCTCAGTGTAAATGTGTTCTCAGTGGACACAAACAAATTCTCAGTGTAAATGTGTTCTCAGTGGACACAAACAAATTCTCAGTGTAAATGTGTTCTCAGTGGACACAAACAAATTCTCAGTGTAAATGTGTTCTCAGTGGACACAAACAAATTCTCAGTGTAAATGTGTTCTCGCTGGACACAAAGAAATTCTCAGTGTAAATGTGTTCTCGCTGGACACAAACAAATTCTCAGTGTAAATGTGTTCTCGCTGGACACAAACAAATTCTCAGTGTAAATGTGTTCTCAATGGACACAAACAAATTCTCAGTGTAAATGTGTTCTCAGTGGACACAAACAAATTCTCAGTGTAAATGTGTTCTCAGTGGACACAAACAAATTCTCAGTGTAAATGTGTTCTCAGTGGACACAAACAAATTCTCAGTGTAAATGTGTACCGTGTAGCGCCACCTCTCGGTGGGGGAGGGTATTACAAGTATCCACCATTTACAGCACAGTATTCCTGTCCCCACGTTTCCCAGTCCAGTGAGGTGTTTTTAATTATCAGCAGTTGGTATGTTTTTGCTTCATGCACGAAACCCAGGTTATTTTTGTTAATTTTTTGGCCTACACAGAGCTGTCAGTTGCCTATACACCGCCCAAATAAATGTATGCATCAGATGAACGTGTGCAGTGGGGACAGGTGGTGGTGACGGTGCAGCGGGGACAGGCGGTGGTGACGGTGCAGCGGGGGCAGATGGTGCTGACGGTGCAGTGGGGGCAGGTTGTGATGATGGTGCAGTGGGGGCAGGTTGTGATGATGGTGCAGCGGGGACAGGTGGTGATGACGGTACAGTGGGGGCAGGTGGTGATGATGGTGCATTGGGGGCAGGTGGTGATGATGGTGCAGTGGGGGCAGGTGGTGATGATGGTGCAGCAGGGGCAGTTGGTGGTGATGGTGCAGCTGTTGCAGGCATTGGTGACGGTGCAGCTGGTGTGGGTGATAATGATGTTTTGGGACTTTTTGAAAGTAAAAGTTTTCAGATGAGTTATCACTTTCTTCATGGTGGCTGGATAGATTACTTGCTGTCATTTTTTATTTTACCTTATAACCAATCTAGTGCTGTGTTTAATGTTCAAAGGCAAATTTATTCGACTAAAACTGCCATCCTGGTGCAGTACCATGGAGTGCTCTGCATCATGGAGAATGCAAACGAGCAATCGATCGCATCCTCATATTGGTATTATTACCCTCGCGAAAGGAGAGGGTATTGTGTTTGGGTCCGTTTTTTTGTTTGTCTATCTGTCTGTCTGTTTGTTTGTTTGTCCACACAGAACTTTCGGGTTTTTCTCCGCAACTGCTTGTTGGATTGACACAGAATTTTCAGCATCGGTGCGACTACTGATGAATGTTTTCATGATAATTATGATGTCGTAGGTCATGTGGTATGGCAGCCATGTTGGAAAAACGGAAAAACTTTGGACCTCTGTATCTGAAAACGCACCAAGATAAAAATTGAAACTTGGCACATGGCAAGTACTCCTTATAAGGAATATGTGATTTTTTTTATGATGTCATAATTGCAGAAGTAAAACGCTACATCTGATCAGTATGAAAATTTTTGAGGGTCATCTCGGGATAAAATGGTCCACAGAAAAAACTTTAATGACGTCATTGGTCACGTCATTCAGCAGCTATATTGTTTGTTTTCTTAAACCTTCAAAAATCTTCTCTGAAGTGGCTGACAGATTGAGGCAAAAGGTTATCCATTACACGTATGACCGCCTATCCATGAGGGACAAAGTGGTTCAGACATATGATGTCCCAGGTCACATGGTTTGGCAGCCATATTGAATTTACCTGAAAACCTATTTTTATAAATCTTCTTCTCCAGAACGCCTGGACAAATCGAGGGGAAACTTCACACAAATGTTCCGCAAGCCATGGGCGTACAAGTTTGTTCAGGAGTAATTGACAGGGTACATGGTTTGGCAGCCATATTGGATTGAAGAAAATATTACATAATGTTTTCTCTGGCACCACTTTATCAATGGAAGTGAAACTTCACATTTATGATCGAGTAGTGATGAGCAATACATCTTTTAAAGTTCAACTTGATTGGACACATGGTCTGGCAGTCAGAATAATTAAATTTTTTGTCTATTAATAAGGGCTATTAAATTAAATTAAAGTTAGACTATCGTTGGGAATAGGTTGTGAATGCCAGCGTTTTACATACATTTTTACATACATACGACAACACGCTCAGCATTCGTTGGTATAAGTTATCTATATGTTATCGAAACGTTCTGTGTACGTTACTAATACGTTATGCATACGTCCAACCCATTATGAATACGTTCAAAACTGGAAATAAACATCAATAGTTCAGCGTACGCCAACGTTTTACATACATTTTGATACCTTGCCATTCTCTGGCTAAAACGTCAAGGTGTGACGGGGCCTTAAAGCAACCAATATACAGGATAGCGCTTACCTTGTTGGTTACTCTATGCAGCAGCTCTCTCTCCCTCTCAGTGTTTTTCTCTTATCCTGTGCTGCTTCTTTTTGATTTTCACCACCTGTCCCTTTTTCCTTTATTCAAATTGTAAATGTATTTCGTCCAAAGACGTTTTGGCATGGTCACCATTGAAACTGACAGATTGACATGTAATGTTATTAACTGTTCTGCCTGTGTACAGGCCATGCCAAGAATAACTGCAGGTACGATCAGAGAGCAAAAAATCTGTGGGTTGAAGCCACTGGCAAAGTGCAGCCCAGATGAAGACTCACAGCAACAACCAAACAGCACTCTGGGTTAGGCTTTTGAAATTCTCAGGGTTATCGTCATCAACACTGAAATTACCACCACAATGCCCGATAAGCTTGCATGTTATTCATCTTGGATGTGCTGAGTCGAAGTGTTTTTCTTTTTCGATCTCTCTTGTTTAGAAACAGAAAATAAAGCTTTTTGAATCTATTTTTCAGATCTGAACGTGAAAACACTTTGTGAAGATAAGAAAACTCTTGGTTGCCAGGTGCAAAATATTTATTTTCTCAACAACGCACATTTAGTACTTAGATCTCTTTTATTGATATCAGCTCACCAGGCAAAATTGATTGATACCTTATCTGTTGTGGAGGCATCTATAGAGAGTTGCATGAGATGATGAGGCCCGAAACAGTTACACGTATATCACAGTAGGATCAATCTATTTAATATGTACAGTATATGCAGGTGCTGGAATTTCCACCTCATCCCTCCTCCTACCCCTGGTATGCGACATACACCTCCCTACTACGGCCTGTACTCCTATCTGATTAAAACTTTCTTTCCTATCTCCTCCACCTCCATGCTCCCCGACCTTATTTTCCCTCCATGATCATCACCCATTCTTGTTTTCTTAATTTTATGTTTCTCGATTTTAACCATATTCCAGACCTCTGTAACCTTATTAATAGATGACCCCATAAACGCAGAGAGATAATCATTTCATGATCTCCCACTTAGGATTAATCCTAGAAACTTAGGATTGTCCATCCGGCTGTGCATGCGTCTGTCCATGATAGGTTTTTATTATCGCGATAATTTAAGAATGGTTGAAGGGATCTAAGTCAAACTTGGTACAAGTATGTATAATGATGTAAAAATATACTGATTAGATTATGGGGACAAAAAGTGAAATGTCAAAGGTCAGAAGTCCCTTTCAGTAAAAAAAATTCTGTATCGTACTAACTTGTTAACTAGTAATGGGATTGTGACCAAACTTGGTAGAAGTATATGTCATGATGCGAAGATAAACTGATTAGATTTCGGCATCAAGAGGTCAAAGGTGAAGGGTCATATCAGCTAAAAATGTGATACTTGAGAACAGCTGAAGGAATTTAAATCTATCTTGGTACAAGCATGTATAATGATGTAATGATGTAGGTTGAGGCATATCGGTTAATGTCGCGATGTCGGAGAGTGCCGTTCTAGTTCACTAATGCATGGTTGAAGGACCTTAACAATTTCCTTGCAATCATTGTTGCTTACTTGTTCTTGTTTGTTTTGATCTCATGTCCTATAATCATTTACGTAATATCATGTGAATATTTGTCAACTCCATAGTTCAACTACTTCATAAGTGTTATCAAATTATTGTACAATAAATTGTATAAATAAATTATTTATAACTTAGTTTGTACCTCTGGAGGGTGAGATAGGCTTATACCTGTTGTAGGGTTTGTTTTTTAATTAATGCCCCAATTTTTAAGGGTACCACAGACTTCCAAAGACCCCAAGGAGTACGAAACCACCATTTAAAAATAAAATAAATATCCTGGCACTCTCACCACACCCAATTTCTGAGCTGTTTCTCAGACGGATGGCTGGGACTTTTGGAATGAAATTTTGCATCAATAATGTCAATAGAAAGTATGCGCAGTTGACTTTTTTGACATTGACCGAATTTAAAGTCATGACAATTTTAGATACTTTAACATTTGTCACCAAAACTCCACTAAACTCTGTCCGATGAGAACGAAATTGCCCTTCGCAGATAGCCAAGAGCAAAGCGCATTTACGCTCAATTCACACCATACCGTTCCGGGTAAAAGGTTAAGGTCAAATGGCAGTCCGGAGAAGAAAAAAAGTGTTGTTTGTCATCGCTCATTTTGGCTAATGCTAAATCTTAAAGACTGCTTGGTCTTTCAAGATATTCTTGCATCATAATAGTGGACCTGCACTGAAGTTGTGCCCCTGATATTTGATTCGTATCGTTGACCTTTTGTGGATTGTGACCTAACTACCAAAAAACACCTTTTTGATCATAACTTCAATAATTTTCTGCCGATTTGCATGATGTTGAGTTTTCTGGATAGATTGTAGATGGGGACACATTTTCTCAATTTACACTCTATCCCTGTATGTTGAGGTTAAGGTCATATGGCCGTCCGAAAAAAAAAAAACATGTCCATCATTGGTTCACAGGCCGAGGGTAAGTCGCAGGCGATCGCAGATATTTAGTCCTAATTCTTGCTTTTCCTTTTCTTTTCTTTTTGTTCATTTTCCTCTCTTTTATCTCTCGTTTTCTCTTGATTGCTTTATTTTCTTTGTGGGTGGAATTTGACCCATCTGTCTCGAGAAGTGAATTCTTACAAAAATATTTTTTGAATGAACCTCACTTGGCTGCACCTGGATGGGTTTGAAGGTAAAGGAGTAGTGGCTGGAACCCGAATCCTATCCAGGTTCCTCCTGTTGATTCTACCTTTGCTCTTTGCTTCTTCAGGTTCCTTCTGATGACTGCAACGCAATATTTGGCCACCATTTGATGACCTGTTGAACCAACATTAATCTTACAGCATTCAAAGGGTTCACTGTGAACTATTTTCTCTCGTTATCTGCCTCTGCTCCATGTTTTACAGGCTGAGAGTGACAGTTGAGAACTTCTCTCATTGTTATAAATATTGAGATAAAACCTACCAGAGTGAGGAAGTAGAAAAACAAAGACAAATCGGAGTATGACTGTCCTAAAGCGATGACAATCATTCGGTAAAGAAAGAGCCTTACATAATGGTGCTAAACAAAGCGGTGAATCATTACTCCAGCTATATGCAAATGTGCAGCAAATTCACACAACGAAAGAATGAAATGAACTGAAACATGTGCTGATGAAGTTTAAAACTTCATCAAAAATTCCACGGGTGCACATGGTGTACATGTTCTCACATTGTAGCGCACTTTACATTGTGTCTTGGCTTCCCTCCATGTGGTATGGTAAGCTAGTTCACCATTGCAACTGTAGTTACTATGACTGATTACGACAGAGTACAGTATATTACCACTTTTTTGTACCTCTGTTCTTGCAGTCACATCAAGGAAAAAAGGAGTTGGAAGAAATAATGAAGAAATCAGGAAGAAAATCTTCTAAAGGTTGTTTTTGTTTGGAGAGTGGTGAACCTGAAGTTATGTTGGCATAAACTAAGATGCCAATTGCCCTGGTCGAGGCCATTGTCTTCATGCAGGAAATAACTGACTTTTCATCATGCCAGCATAGAACCCATTGTCCCAGCATTTTTTGCTTTGTTCGGCATTGCCATGAGTATAACAAGAACCCAATTTGATGTATACATTTCTAATCGGTGACAGGAATGTTGAGTATGAGACTGAGCGATTACAAGTCTCAGATACGCAATTTGGAGGAGGAGAAGACATCTCTTGAACAAGCTGTAAGTTCTCTTGATTTGAATGTTGTATTTTGAACAAGCTGTAAGTTCTCTTATTTGAATTGAATGTTGTATTTTGAACACGAATCGGAACATGAATAGGAAGACAAGTCTTTCATTTTACCGTACTTTTGCTCTGAATCCATCCTGATCGCACATGGGCAGAGAGGAATGTGATAATATTTAAGCGGTGTACCTGCTTCGATGTTTGGCTTGTCCATCTGTCCATCCGTGAAAATTTTTTTAAGCAGTGTCGATGCTGAATTGACTCAAGGGGGAGCTCTAGCTATCCAGCATCACCAGAAGGAAATGCCAAACTGCGGCGCTTCCTTCGGATACGGGTTCGATTTTTTACTCTATATGCCTGCCTAGCAGTCAAACAAAATTGTTAATCATTCCAAACAGGAAACTTACTGTTTTTAATGATGTTATAAAGGACACAAACAACAGGCACGTATAACTAATGTAACGTGTTGGATCAGGTGATGTACTAGATACTGGGGAAAGACGGTGGTAAAACCTGATATTAATATATTTATACACCTTTAAACCTTTATTTAAATTAAATTATATACTTGAACACCGGAGAACCCAAGTCGCCATCATAATGCTCCCAAGAACCATGTTATATATCGATATATAGCATGAGAGGGTGTGGCATGTGAGAGGGTCGGGGTGAAGAAGATGATGATGGTTGACACTGCGTTTGATGGTGATCATTCAAGCTCCCATCTCCTAAACTACGACTCAACATCGTCTCATTACTGTGTATGGTATATAAGAGGTATATTTTAAGCATGAGGTATATAAGACTGCTTCAGTAGCACTAAACTTCCAGATTAAGTTTTTTTTAACGATCTTTAAAATCATTACTTTATTAAAATTGAAATATACACTTGAACACCGCGTGGGATAGGCCTGGGGGTGTGTTCAGTTACCAAGCAGCTAGCTAGCGCTTGCCAAGCTGGCCATTCTTTATCAATAAATTGGAGTGCTTGCTTGAGTGTGCTTGTTTAATTGGAGTGCTTGCTTGAGTGCTTAAGTCACTTGGCAAGTGCTCTACAAGAAACTTGGTAACTGAACATACCCTTGGTGTTGGCTTAACGGTTAAGGTTGTTGACTTAATATTTTCGGGTCTTGAGTTTGAACCTGTGTCATTCGGCAAAATAACACCAGGTGGGTTGACTCGGCCTGTCATCCTTCCGAAGTCAGTAAAATGAGTACCAGCTTACTGGAAACGGGGGGCACTGCATCAGCGGCACAGCCACGCTCCCGGCAATGATGAATCCCACAGCCATAGGCTGCATGTGAAATAATAATAATAACAATAGTGTGCAGGGTATCGTGTTGCATGAATTCTCCAGTTATGTTCCAAAATGTAGTCTGTTTTTGTGTAAATTGATTAATTCTGCTTCTGAAAATATATCTAAAGAAAGATTAATAATATCACTTTCAATTAATCGATCATCGGATCGTGTCCTCATTTGAAGACCAAATATAAGAGGTTAAAACAAGAGGTTAAAACAAGCTTCAATTTTCCGATGACACTGATCCCAGAATAAGTCTTCATTGAAGAGAGACTGAAATAGGCATATTGTATGTGCTTTGGGTTTTTGTGGCTTTGCAGGTGTTTCGGATTCAGGGACAGGTAGTTCGATACCGAGCAGTGGCTGAGCAGGCTGGAGCTTGCGAGCAGGACCTCAAGCTGGAAAACCAGAAACTTCAACGACAGGTATTTCGCCAATATATTGTAGGTATATAAGTAGAGGTCTTATATTTACTACTGCAGTTATACCTGGTGAAGAGAGTAGGGGAAATGTATGCACTCATCTAATTTTCCTTCACCTCAACAAGGCTTCCTTCGTTTGCTCTTTGTTTTTGTTTTTTTTTTAACGTAATTTGACCCATCAGGCTTTTGTCAATTTTTTTTTATATCGATCTTACATGTGTATTCATGTGACCATAGGCCTCAACCATTCTCTCTCTCTCTCTCTCTCTCTCTCTCTCTCTCTCTCTCTCTCTCTCTCTCTCTCTCTCTCTCTCTCTCTCTCTCTCTCTCTCTCTCTCTTTCTCTTTCTCTTTCTCTTTCTCTCTTTCTCTCTTTCTCTCTTTTTCTCTTTCTCTCTTTCTCTGTTTCTCTCTTTCTCTCTTTCTCTCTTTCTCTCTTTCTCTCTTTCTCTCTTTCTCTCTTTCTCTCTTTCTCTCTTTCTCTCTTTCTCTCTTTCTCTCTTTCTCTCTTTCTCTCTTTCTCTCTTTCTCTCTTTCTCTCTTTCTCTCTTTCTCTCTTTCTCTCTTTCTCTCTTTCTCTCTTTCTCTCTTTCTCTCTTTCTCTCTTTCTCTCTTTCTCTCTTTCTCTCTTTCTCTCTTTCTCTCTTTCTCTCTTTCTCTCTTTCTCTCTTTCTCTCTTTCTCTCTTTCTCTCTTTCTCTCTTTCTCTCTTTCTCTCTTTCTCTCTTTCTCTCTTTCTCTCTTTCTCTCTTTCTCTCTTTCTCTCTCTCTTTCTCTCTTTCTCTCTTTCTCTCTTTCTCTCTTTCTCTCTTTCTCTCTTTCTCTCTTTCTCTCTTTCTCTCTTTCTCTCTTTCTCTCTTTCTCTCTTTCTCTCTTTCTCTCTTTCTCTCTTTCTCTCTTTCTCTCTTTCTCTCTTTCTCTCTTTCTCTCTTTCTCTCTTTCTCTCTTTCTCTCTTCTCTTTCTCTCTTTCTCTCTTTCTCTCTTTCTCTCTTTCTCTCTTTCTCTCTTTCTCTCTTTCTCTCTTTCTCTCTTTCTCTCTTTCTCTCTTTCTCTCTTTCTCTCTTTCTCTCTTTCTCTCTTTCTCTCTTTCTCTCTTTCTCTCTTTCTCTCTTTCTCTCTTTCTCTCTTTCTCTCTTTCTCTCTTTCTCTCTTTCTCTCTTTCTCTCTTTCTCTCTTTCTCTCTTTCTCTCTTTCTCTCTTTCTCTTTCTCTCTTTCTCTCTTTCTCTCTTTCTCTCTTTCTCTCTTTCTCTCTTTCTCTCTTTCTCTCTTTCTCTCTTTCTCTCTTTCTCTCTTTCTCTCTTTCTCTCTTTCTCTCTTTCTCTCTTTCTCTCTTTCTCTCTTTCTCTCTTTCTCTCTTTCTCTCTTTCTCTCTTTCTCTCTTTCTCTCTTTCTCTCTTTCTCTCTTTCTCTCTTTCTCTCTTTCTCTCTTTCTCTCTTTCTCTCTTTCTCTCTTTCTCTCTTTCTCTCTTTCTCTCTTTCTCTCTTTCTCTCTTTCTCTCTTTCTCTCTTTCTCTCTTTCTCTCTCCTGATATTCTCATCTCATACTCTTTCATTTCACTATCTCCATCACCCACCTACCCTATTAATAAAAAAAATATATATATATATATATATTGTTGTGGTTGAGGAAATTCGCAAACCACCATTCAGGTCCCGTAGGTGAGATATCTCTGTAAGTACATGTGTAGTTAGCCCCAAACCCGTTGTTTAGAGGGAATAAATGTGATTCATTTGGGCTGCGACCCTTTAAGATAGCCATTTTTCTGTTCTATCTTTATTTTGAACCAACCACGTCTCAACCTCCATCACACAACAACCACCAACCGCAACGCCGCTTCACAACAACGCCAACAGCCACGACCTTTACCTTCACAACTCGCTCTCGCAAACATCGCATCACCACCATTCCAAGCGTCGCCATGGCCATAAACCACCACAATAAACCCTCCACCACCCTCACCTCTTCTCCTTCCACGGCCATTCCCGCACCACTTGTGAACGCCGAGCTTCAGGCTGTCCTGGCCTCGTGCGGGACGCGCGCTGAGCCGCGGGTGCAAAAAGCGGCCTTTCCGAGGAAAAGTCGGATCAGGAATGATACACGCCCACTTCTGTTCCGTCCTATCAGCGAGCGCGGGGCGATTTGGCCCCGCCTCCAGGCGCATCAGAGTAGAATCGATATATGCAAATTCGAGGATCAGGGGAGGTTCACGCCCACTTTTCCTCCGTCCAATGGGCGAGCGTGGCTCCGCCCCCGAGCTCATCCTGATCCGGAAATTTGCATATGGGTTCTCCTGTCGCACTATAAAGCGCTGAGCGCGGGGCGAATTCAGTCAGTTTTGTTTTGGGACGGAAGCAGTTGGAGGCGGTCGCAGTTTTGGGCTCGGGCGAGTTGGAGAGGTGTGGTGGCGGAGAAGTGTGGCAGCGGCAGTTTTGGGTCGGAAGCAGTTGGAGGCAGTCGCAGTTTTGGGCTCGGGCGAGTTGGAGAGGTGTGGCGGCGGCGGAGTGTGGCAGCAGCAGTCAAGACGGGTCTGGAGGAGAGTCGGAGTCTGTCGGGGAGCTGCAGAGAGGGGAAGCCGGGAACGCGGTCGAGGTCGCAGTGGAGTCGCTCGTCGCGGGACCCAAGCAAGCCAGCTATCCTCTTTCCCCAGAGCATCAACAATTCCCCCCTTCCCCCCCCCCTCCCGCGCTGAGATAGTGCGGAAAGGGGGGCCCCGTTCCCACCCCATTCCAAGCAGTGCCAACGAAACCCGCGGAGGAGCGTGGAGTTGGGGCACCGCCGCCATATTTGCGGCTCATCACAAGACGGTAGGCTCCACAGGGTCTCGGCCCACAGCCCCGTCTGTCCCCTTGTATTTGAGTGTGGCCCCTTTCTTTTGCTTTTGAGTATATGTGTTGTCGGCGCCGTCTGTAAAGTAAAAATGTGTAAGTGTTGCCGTGTGCTCGCGTAGTCGGTAGCAGATCTGCATTGTTGTGTTTCTTTTGCAATTGCTTTTGGTGCATAATTGTTGTAATTGTATATGTGTGCTTTCCGTGTGCCGCGGAATAAATGTGAATTATGTTGAACTGTTTTTCCCGTTTCGCTTCGTCTTTTCTTTAATTGAATCTCCATCTTACTTCGCGTAAAGGGTTGGTAGTGGGCTAAATACGCCCGATAATTAATCGGAACCGTCGAGGTTGACGATAACACTGCTCGGTTATCCTGATAGTACGGAACGGGTCGCTTAAAGTGGCCCGTGTCCGAAGTCGACCTGCGGCGAGGTGCGATCGCCCGGTCTACCCTCCGTGTGGGTACTTAGGTAGGTCGAACTTGGCGAACAACCCTATCCCACGCGGGGGGGCCGATTGGCACGATCGTGGTGAGGCCGAAAGGCCCACCCGTGACTAGTTCCCGGCGTTAGTCCGAGAGGGTCACGACGGAATTGTTCGTCCGGTGGGCGACGTGCCGCGATTCGAGTTACGTGGCCGCTCGCACGCCAGCGGGCGCGAATTCGCAACAATACATATATATATATATATATATATATATATATATATATATATATATATATATATATATATATATATATATATATATATTCTTCACATTTGTGGAAAATTGTGTTCATCATACTGATGATTTTCCTTTACACCAAACAGTTGTTCATTTCAGGGACAATCAGGCACAAGCTGCATTCCTTTCAGCCAAATGAGATCAGCAGCTTGGAAAATTCTCTTAACACAAGTACTGGGGATTCCTTCTTTATCATTCGAGAAATAATTGATAATCATCTGATCTTCTATGACCAATCTTTGAAAGAGATGAAGCCACTTTACCTTTTTGGTCTCACCAACAGGCTGTATGGTCTACCTGAGGCAAACTATGCATCTCTGCTAAGTTGTAAAACCAAGTGCAGACTGGTTTCCAACAAAAATACACACTCTTCGTCACAAAATCCAAAGGTTCTTCAACCGATCAAGGTCCATCGAGCAGGCTGGTGAAGTCCAAACTTGAGTTTATTTAAAAAAAATTAATGCGCACGCGATACACACAACACTCCGGCATGGAGTTGGGCACAACCAGACCTCTGATGACTGCCTTTTCTTCGACCCATTGTCCCCTTTTTGCGCTGCTTTTTCATCGATTATACACTTGGAAAGAGAACACCTGTGAAAACCCGTCCCCCTACAAACTGCTCGTAATCCCACTGGATGATTCTACATCTGGAATTGACCAGAATTTTCCCAAACTCTGAAAATCTTTCCACATGGTCTTCGTCCAACTCCAACAACATGACTTGTCACCTTTTAACTCGACTCAACTTTTAGAATAAACATCTCGCCTTCACAACCATTTCACAGTGAGACATAACAAACGATGTGTTTCATAGAGATACGTACGCATGCAAGTGTTAACATAGACCGCTGAACCGATATACTGCCTAACAGTCTCTCGTAAATCCTACTATTAATTTGCAATTGGTCACTGGCTTATGATACCAACACAAATTTTTATTACAAAACCTCGGCATCAAACGGCTTCATAACTCCCAATAACATGTAAACTGCATTAGCTGTGTCACTTCCTTAATCTTGAGTTAAACCGTTTTATCCTGATTTAAGTGTCGAGTTTTCCTCCAACTTTGACCATATTATGCTGTTTTCATCCATAAAGTCTCAGAATTTTGGGTTGCAAGCCTGGTCTGCTGATTTTGTGTAGGAATATACAGTTTTACTTGCTCCTGTCCATTTGCTTTTGATTGCCTCCCATTACATTACTTATGAAGTATCCACTTTTTGTAAAGTTTCCATGGGAACGTTGGAATTTTCTCTTCTTTTTGAGCCGGACACGTGAAATTTATTGTTCTCGCAAAATGTCCCTCACGACTCACACCTGATTTTATTCGCTTATTTTCCTGCAGTTGCGCATTGCCTTGAACCAGCTCCAGCACATGGACATTGCCAATGACCATCTGCTGAACCGCCTGGAGAAACTCAAAGCACGTGAGCGAGCATTGCTGTCTTGAACGCTGAGATACTGTCCCAGAAAGCGGCACACCTATTACCAGGGGCTTATCCTCCTTCCGCGGTTGCACACAACGTTTCTGAGGTTCCGTATCGTTCATATTGCTCTAGACACAAGGAAACACAAAAAGAACTATGGTGCAGGAAGAGGACATTCATTCCATCATGCCTGCACTGCACCAACCCCAGAAACCATCACCCATCCACACACATTCTACCTTCAAGTCCTGATGATATTCCCATACTCCTCCATCTCTAATGTATCTAGGTACCTATTTAATTCAAATTTAAATCTCTCCACCCCCTCCACTGCTATACCTTTCCAAGGATAGCATTCCATGCATTAGCTACTCTCAGGCTGAAAGACCCCTGCCTTAATACAGTCCTATCTCTCATCTTCTTTACCCTCAAGCTCTGGCCCTGGTTCCTAACACTGTCTTTTTTTGGTGAAAAACTCCACTGCACCAATCTTGTCCACACCCTTTGTTCGCTTAAATATCTCAATAAGGTCCCCATGTAATCGTCTCCTTTTCAATGTATAATGTCCTGTCCACTTTAGCCGCTCCTCATAGCTGAGCCTCGGCAGGCCTGGAATCAATCTCATCACCCGATGCTTTACCCTCTCTATTGTGGCTATGTACTTCCTCAGATGTGGTGATGAAGGACTTACAAACATGTGTCTGTGTTCTACAAGAGCCGCTTGTGATCTGTATATTGGTATTTTGGAATTACGGCACTTTCAAAATGATGTAATCCACCCCCAGAATGCTTGGTGCATGGACACAGAAACCCCGACAAATAGCGATCTTCGGAGCATGTGAACATCTATCGTATGTGCATGACATGGTTTGTGACCTAAAATGGCACAGAAAGCTTCGAAAAGAAGCCGAAAATACTTGGGAAAAGTACCTGAGAGAAAGTCAGGTGTGCCTCTGCACAAGGAAAGAGTTAGGGGGAGACACCGTATCTGGTTTATGTGCTTCTGTAAACCAATGGGTATGTCATACCTGAGGCTTATGAATGTGCAGTGTAAGTTTAAAATGATAATACATGTATTTACTACTCATCATGGTGGAGAGTGGAGGGGGAGGGCGGGGAGCTGTGAGGGCTATTTTATATCCTGTATATTGTTTGTTTGGTTCCGGGCAACAAGAGAAATTACATTCGATTTTTGCTTCTGTTGTTAAATGGAGACGTGCGTGCATGTGTGCGTGCATGCGTGTGTGTGCATACTTGTTTTAACAGGAAATTGAAGGAACTCAACATCCAAATATATTTCTCGTGTTTCTCTATTTTGATGATTCCGATTTGCACACAGGAACACCACAATTATGGTTAGCCATCTTGAAATTGCCGCTCTATCATCCAAATGCAGAAAATCATGTTAAAAGACTCTTTGAATTCCAAATTTCGTGCCAGCAGCGGCAGGTTAAAAGTGCGCCGGCGAGCGGAAGTATCCCTGAAAACGCACGCACAGCGTATGCACGAAAAGCCTCATTAGCATTCATCCGTCATTTTGAAAGTCCCATATTGCTTCATGAAATATCATTGGGGCTGGACTTAGACAGCACTTTAGTGTTCTGTATTTGTCCAAAGATATGACCCCATTGTGCGTCTTCGTTCAGTTGGTTGTGGGGAGAACAGTGAGACAAGGTGTTGCGATTAGTGGTGTTTCAATCATGCTGAGACTCAACAGAATCATTGGATTTGCCATCAAGATTCGACTCATCATTTTCAGAGTGATTGTGGAATCTCATTCATGAATGCAGAAGCAGGTAATGATCTCCCCAATCGGGAATACCAGCAGTTGCAGATTAAAAAAAAAATTATTCGTATGCAGCCGGTGGCTGCCTGGCTGCATCATTTTCTGGGGGCGCAGCTGTGCCGCTGATGCAGTGCCCCTGTTACCAGTAAGCTGAATCTCATTTTGCCAACCTCAGAAGGATGACAGGCTGACAAAACCCACCTGGTGTTAACTCTGCAAAGATATTGTCAGTTAAATTCTGAGTATGGATGGAAATATCCATGATTTATGGCATTACGCAGCAAGTATCCCCACTGGGCCACGTCTGCGGTACCCTTGCACCCAAGCTCAAGGCGACGCGATGTAACAACAGCCAATTTGATAAGACGGTGTGACCTTGCAGGGCATTTATGCCTATTTTGGTGAGCACCCTCAACCCGTGCCCAGGCGCTATCTTTGTACCCACAAATAGAGAGAGGATTGCATACCGAGCCTTCGGTTGCCATTTGACGTTTCTCTTCTCTTCATGTCACATTGAGTCTTCATTTTGAGTTGCCCATTCCTTTTTCAGGATAAATTTGCAGTCTCTGCATTTACTGAATATTTGTTTTCTTTTCACATTCGCTTTCCAGTAAATGACCTGCTTCTTCTTGTTTTCACATTTCAGAATTTATTTGTTTTTCTTTGGCACTGTGGCACCCGAAGCCACCGCCTTCGTCAAACACCATCATAAGACCCAAACACTAAGGTCAGAAGGGGTTGCTGCTGGAATGAATGGTTTAATGAATAACAATTTACGTTCCTTTTGGATAGAATAACTGGTAAAGCAAGAGGTCCAAGGAAGCTCTTAACTGTAGTTTTACTTGTGTATTGATTTACATGAGAGCCCTTGCCAGAACCAGACAAGGTTGGAAAATCAGACAAATGTTGACGTCACAATCGGAGGCAGCACCTTCCATGAACGGCACTCTTCACCACCGTCACCCTTGGTTACTGCATGGAGTGAGGGGCAAAGTGAACCAACAGGCAGCGATAGCATCGTTGCAGAGAAGCCCACTTGTCCTTTACCGTGTTGATCTCAGCTGCGTTACTCTCTAAACAGATGCCTCAGACAGTGGAGAGACAGACAAAAGGCATCGATAAATTTAGCTGCATGAACATAATGGATTCATTGTGTTGTTTCTTCACAAAGAATCCATTCAATTTTGGCGAAGATCCGAATCGCATCCGGATCCAGACACGAGAATTATTTATTTTTTAAAGTGATTCTTTACCATTGAGAGATGGGGCTAAAAACGATATTGTGTGATATCTCAAAAAGTTATGGATGGATTCGGATTAGACTCGATGGGCATGTTGGGTGTGTAATGACGAATTGATTCGATTTTTGTGAAGATCCGGATCCGAGAATTTTTCAAGTGATTCTTCACCATTGAGAGAGAAGGCCAAAAATGATATATATCACAATATCTCAAAAAGTTATGAATGGAGTCACAGAAAGTTTGTGGGCAGGTTGGGAGTGTGACAAGGACGGATTGATTCAATTTCAGTGAAAATTCGAATCCGGATCCGGAAACGAGAATTTTTCAAGTGATTCTTCACCACTGAGAGATGGGGCCAAAAACTATGTGCAGTTTGAGATCTCAAAAAGTTGTGGACGAGTGATGACAACACCAGGGAGATGAGTTGGTTCAATGACAACAACGAGCGGATTCGATTTTGATTCAGGTCCGGATTCAGATCCAACCTATCAGTGGCATACAAAATGTAAACTGTTCAGTCTGGAGGAGGTATGTGCTCTACCGAGTGCCATTCCGTTTAGCCAAGTGTAACTCCATGATTGATTTTTCATTTGTTACTTGCAAAATTGAAGATTTTAAAAGTATATTGGTTCGTCGATTTTGTTATTCTGTCTGTCTGTCTGTCTGTCTGTCTGTCTGTTTGTCTGTCACCTACAGGTCACAATTTTAAACTGATCTTCATGAAACTTCACCACATAGTAGAGTTTGTTATAAGGAAGAAACTTATTGTTTTTGAGGTCAAATGGTCAAAAGGTCAACAACTAAGGACGTATTTCTAAAATCCTCAATTTTCATCCGATTGACTTGAAATTTGAAGAGGATTTATATTTCAGGTCACTGAATTCAACCAACCAAGTATTTTCGAGATCAACATGGACCAACAGGTCAACAACTAAGGTGGTATCTCTAAAATCATCAATTTTCATCCCATTGACTTGAAAGTTGAAGAGGATTTGCATATCAGGTCACTGAATTCAACCACTAATTATTTTGGAGGTCCACATTGGCCAAAAGATCAACAGAGGCCAAATTTCAAAAATTGTCAATTTTCTTCCGATTCACTTGAAATTTGAAGAGGAGTTGCATGTTTGGTCACTGAATGCAACCACCAATTATTTTTTTTGGTCAAATTAGTTTTATGGATTTTGCAAGTATCGTGCTCTGCACGAAGTCTTCTTCTTCTTTGTTTATTTGTCTGCACAGAACTTTCGTGTTTTTCTCTGCAACCGCTTGTCAAATTGAGATGAAATTTTCCTTATAGATGCGACGACTCATGTAGACTGTTTTAATCATAATGATGACGTCCTAGGTCACGTGGTGTGGCAGCCATGTTGGAAAAATTGGAAAACGGAAAAACTTTGGACCTCTGCATATGAAGCTGCATCATAGAAAAAATTGAAACTTGGCACACAGCAAGTACTCCTCATGGGGAAGTGTTTTTTAATGACGTCATAATTACAGATGTAGAACACTACATCTGGTCAATATGAAAAATTTTAAATCATCAAGGGATATAATGGTCCACAGAAAAAGTTGATGACGTCATCGGTCACATGATTTGGCAGCCATATTGTTGTTTTTTTAAAACCTTCAAAAACCTGCTTTTCTGAAGTGGCTGTATAGACAGAGGCGAAACTTTACACATATGACCACCTATCCATGAGGAACAAAGAGGTTCACACACATGACGTCCTCGGTCACATGGTTTGGCAGCCATATTGGATTTACCCTAAAACCAATGAAAATCTTCTCCAGAATGGCTGGAAACTGCACACAAATGTTTCCCAAGCCATGGGCGTACAAGTTTTTTAAGGAATAATTGACAGGTGACATGGTTTGTCAGCCATATTGGATTTAAGAAAAATATTAAATAATGTTTTCTCTGGAACCGCTTAATCAATCGACATGAAACTTCACAATTATAATCTTGTAGTGATCGCGAATACAAGTTTTAAATTTCAACTTTATCGGATACATGATCTGGCAGCCATAAGTATCTGATTTTTGGATCTGGGTTCTTTTTGATTTTTTTTCAATTTTGTTTTTTTAATTTAATTGAGGCTCACTTGGCTCTGCCTGGATGGGTTTGAGGGTAGAGGAGTCGCAGCTGAAAGGCGAGTCCTATCCAGGTTCCTCCTGATGACATCATCTTTGCTCTTTGCTTGTTTGGGTTCCTTCTGATGACTCCAATGCCAGACTCATACCTATTTGTTCTTCCATTTGATTTGAATTGATTCATTTTTATCCAATTCTAAATTAAATTGAATAATAATGAAAAACGTCATGGGTCAGTGTCAGGTGTCTGATCAAAGCGGGGTTGCGTCGAAGCTGGACGTCTTTTTACCCGGTCATCACTGCCAGCAGTTATAAAGTGGCAGTTCTAATTATGTCTCTTATTAATGATGTGACATACCAGTACACAAACGCCACAAAAAATATATCACACAGAGCAAGTTCTGGCAAGGGTCTGCAATCTCCGATTGCTCTTGATAGTTCTTATTTGTTCATCTCTTTAGAGTGAAAAAGGTTCCAAGCCGCCACATGATCTACTGTTAGAATGCACAATTCAGTTTTTCCCCCCTTCCTGTATTAATACTGACATGTGTAAGTCTGGTGTTGGCTTCGCGGTTTGCATGGCTGGTTTGGGGTCATAGCGTCCTGAGTTTGAGCCCCGTTGTCCACTGAATTAACACCAGGTGGGGTTGACTCAGCCTGTCGTCCTTCCAAGGTTGACAAAATGAGTACCAGTGTACCAACATAGGGGCACAGCATCAGTGGCACAGCCGTGCTTCCAAGAAGCGATAGCTACCCAGCAGCCAAGCTGCCATAGGAAAGAAGAAGAAGAATGATGTGTTCCATTAATCAGAGACCCACATGTTTCCTCAAAGTTTGCCTGTCATTTGTCTTTGTAAAAAAAAATAATTCTGCAACCCTGTAGGAAAAGGGGTATTAAATCGACTGTGCCATCCGCGAGCACTCATTTATGGACGGCAAGAATCACACGGTGCCTTTTGAATAAAGTAGGGCTTTGTGTGCTGGTTACCTGGCAAAACTCGAAATTCCCCTCCTACAATATAGGAGCACTGCAATGTCGAGTCGAGTCTAGTCTAGTCTGGTCTCGTCTTGTCTGGAAGAGCATTGCAATTACATGCCCGAGGAATGATGCAACCAGCAGACTGTTAGACATGATTTGTCGATTCAATCCTGTTGAGAAGCTTAAATGGAAAATTCTTCCCAGGAAGTCTCTCTGACTTGGCATTGTAAACGACCTTGGCAAACTGTGCGTGACATCATAATTATACTCTGCTGGCTTCCTGGGTAAGCTTAGTCCATAATGTTACAGGATGCCTCTAAAACCTTCATGGCTTGATTGCACAACAAGCTTGAACTTGAATAACTTGGAAAATATTCTAGAAGTTTCTTTTTATGTGGAGATATAGCAATAAATTTGGCACTATCTTTTTTATTTGGCAAAAATAATCCTGGTGTTGGTGCAGTGGTTAGGGCAGTGGCTTGGGATCCAAAAGGTCCTGAGTTCAAGCTCCGTTGGGCCACTGAATTAATACACCAAGGGGTTGACTCAGCCTGTCATCCTTCCGAGGTCGGCGAAATGAGTACCAGTGTACTGGGCCGGTGTATACCTCGGTTAAAATAGGTGTACCATATCCCTGTGTCGTAAGAGACGACCAGGGTTGCGTCAGGAAGGGCATCCGGCGTAAAACATGTGCCAAATCACTATGCGGATCATACGGATGATCCGCTGTGGCGACCCCGAATGGGAGCAGCCGAAAGAAGAAGAAGATATAGCAATAAATTGATGCACAATCACACTGAAAAAGTAATTGATGCAGACCCTTTTTAACAAAACAAGGGAATTAAAGTTGTCAATGTATATTAAACTTCAACAGTTTCCTAAGTCATTGGGTTGGTCTGTATAGTGTAATAATCCGAACACATTGGCTCATGATATAGGGATCACAGGCTCAACGTCCATATTGATATATGGTACCATACATCTGTTTGTCCATTGCATCGTCCACGACTGTCGTTGTAATTGATGTCTATTAATGTCTGTCTTGCATGTCATGAATGTCCAAGCTCTTCTAACGCAACAAAAGACGTCACAAACGTATGGATTGCAAATATATATATATATATATATATATATATATATATATATATATATATATATGTATGTTCTTCTTCCTCTTCCTAAGAGGTGAGGCCGAATGGTACTGACGAGCTTCTGCCCTGCCTTGACCACGATACTCCTGCACTTCCCCCTGTCCTCTGCGAACTCTCTGCACTCTCCAACCATGCCCACTTTATTGTTGTTGTTATGGATCAGAAATATAAACATGATTGGAAATGTTAAGGTGTTCTGTGGAAAAGGCAACTTAAAATAAATAAGTATTGTATCAGTGCGTGAAAGTGTACCAATGCAGACAGCTTGCCTGCATATGTGGAGCTCAATAGAGGGCTGGAATGTCAGCATTACTTTGAGGACGGCTTTGTTGAGGCTAAAATGTCTCAATAACCTGACGACTATATTTCTATATGAAAGAGAAACGAACTGGGAGAAGGAATTATGATGGGACATGCTGATCCGGACCAATGGTCAAGCCTTTGGGCAAACTAGGAATGCAGACTTTTTGTCGCGTGGCTTCGGCTTGACCTTGCGTTCAATACAATATAAGGCGAGCAGTGAGAAATTCGAAAAAAGGTTGGACTGCGATGTGAACCAGAGGCGAGCTCCGGCGGAGTGCTTGGCACTTTGAGCGGTGGTAAGCGGCCAAGTTTGTTTTGTGAAGTTGGGCTATGAACGGCAAGGATCGGGCTGCGACAGCTGCGGGAGCACTACGACAGAGTGTGCATGTTGGTCACAGCCCCGAGTCAAACCCATTGCATCTTTGCAGATGCTGGTTAATCCAGCCGCCTGACCGGTTGAGTTCACGAGCAACCAACACGCAATGCTGTCGGTGTCACAGAGCTGACATCGAAGAGTTGTGCTCAAATTCAAAACCACATTGAAACGTGTGCGTAACTGTGGGGAGTTTTAATATCATTGAGTGTTTCTTTTCAATCATTGTGATGGAATCTTAGTGAAAGATATTAGTCTGTGGAATTAGCCTAACAACCTAACATGTTATTTCATCTGGTAAACAATAGACGGGATACATCATTGTGGTCCGTTGACAGCTTTCTGTCACGTTCCAATTCAGGTAATTGGGGCACTAGCTCTGGTTCACAGAGACAGCATATAACACCATCCCTCTTCACACAATCTTCCCATCTCGGCCGCGGCCTACCTTGCTCCCTCAGCCTATCCACTTTCGTTGCCATTCTCTCTTCCCCCATCCACATCACGTGACCAGCCGGCTTCTTAGCAATCTCACTGTCAAGCTTATTAGCACACCAGTCTCCTCCCTCAGTTCATCGACATTTGGTTGATGAGTTGGGTATGTGACAAGGACAAGCCGATTCAATTTTAGTTCAGGTACGGATACGGATCTGACCTATGAGTGAGATACAAAACATCAACTGTTCAGACTGGCGGAGGTATGTGCTCTACCGCATACCTGTTCTCGTTCGACAATGTGCTAACCAAGTTGAGCGCATGGTGCAAAAGTTGTGCCAACAGGATGGTGCAGAGGCAGGCAGGTAGCGCAGATTACCTCTGAGGTCAGTGAGGTGTATAAGCTGGGTTTGATTCTCAACGCAACTATAAACTGTCAGATTGGTCCTTCATAGGCCGGTGTTGCATCAAGCAGTGCATGCCCCTTGTATGGGCCTTCAGCTGGGTTTCCCATCTGCTCGCATTAGTTGGTGGACATTAAACATCCTACGGTGTCTTTCACAAAGAATATGCGAGACCCTGAACAAATTACAAATTCCTCCTCAAGCAGCTCCAGTCAAGCATCAGGTCTCACCAGCTGGTTCGTGAAAGTAAGACTTGGCCCAAAACCATTTCTGAGCCAACCCCACAAAAGGTGAGAATAATTGGGGTAGTAGTAGTAGTAGTAGTAGTAGCAGTGAGAGTAGTAAAATGTTGCTCAGAACTGAGGATTTAACCTTCATGTTTCCAAGGAAATATGGAACAACCTTGAAGGTGACATTTCTCAATGGCTAAGATATAAAGTCGTTTTGTTTCTGGATACTTAATCATTTCCTGCACTCCTGATCACGTAGTCATCAGCAAAATATTTTAATAGTTCATGAGGTCAATCTCAACATTTCCACCATAACGTTGGTAGACTTCAAAACGATCATCATTCATTAATGTCATAAGTACAGCCTGTGGTTGCTGGCCATATCGTTGCATGGAGCATGGCAGTGCTGCTGATGCAGTGCCCCCCTGTAAGTTCAGGCAGAAATTTGTAATTTGGTCACGGTGCTGGCAATAGTTCATCCATTCTTGGTGAAGGAATCCAATTTAACGTCCGTCCGAGGGAAGGCACACACCAATCAATCACCCTGCCTGCAAGACACCAGAATGACAGTTTAGAGCTGGGTCAGGATTCAAACCCAGGCAAGACGGCTCAGGGGGGAGTGTGCATACCTTTTGGCCATCCTGCCAAGCCTAAAACTAAGATGAAATTTGGTCACTTTTCAAGCTATTTATATTTGTTTCCAAAGCTTGTGGTGAGTTATCAAATCCAAGGTTTCAATGGGACAACAAAACCAAAGAAATTGAACATTTCCATGATGTCGAGACTGGAGATGTTATACTGACTGCAGAGAGCTATAATAACTGCATTCCAGGGTATTGAATTGCCCTAACATGGAGGAGTTAGTCCAGGCCGGCGTCATTGCTGGCAGGGATCTGGTGAATGTTAAAGCCTTTCAACAAAGCGTCGGCAGGGTGTATCGCTGGCACCCTGAACAAATTCCAAATTCCTATCCTGACTGTACACTTAACCTCACCACCAGGTACTCGGTGCATCCTGTGCGCAGACAGGTGTGAAACGTTCCTGAGAGAGAGAGAGAGAGAGAGAGAGAGAGAGAGAGAGAGAGAGACAGACAGACAGACAGACAGACAGACAGACAGACAGACAGACAGACAGACAGACAGACAGACAGACAGACAGACAGACAGACAGACAGACAGACACAGACATGAACATTGTTTTCCATTCCCACTCTGACAAAATCCTGAGGCTTGGATGATTCACTTTGGCTGTTCAGACAGAGCACTTTCTGAGTTATTGGACCTTCCGAGCTGAGGTGGCTTCAATTCCACCACCTCACTCTGTCTTTCTCAGTCGCTGTCAGTCAGAGTCTGGCTTCCAACGCTGGAGCAAAATATGTAAACTGTCGTGTTTGGTTTGTACAAGTAGATGTTGAGGTTACTGAGGTCTAATCAAAGGTGGTGCTGAACATGTAAGCATGTAAGGTGACCACAGAGCATGTAAGCTTGACAACTAGTTCAATTGGGTCCTGGCAACGATTCTCGGATGTCCTTCATTGTTTCTTATCAATTATTTATTTGTTCATTGAGTGTGCCATGTCTGAACACAGGTTTTCGTTCAAAAATTAATCTTGTCATTTATAAATAGGGCTCGTCTCAGATGCTGATGCAGTGCCCCCTCCCTTTATGTGGAATGCTGTCAGTCTGATCGCTGTGCTTTTGTCTGACTTTTTCAAGAGATAAAAATATCGATACAATGGAACGACTGCACAATGTTTCCGACGACCTAAAGCTTTTGTGGTGGTGGTGGTGTGTGTGTGTGTTTCCTTAACTTTCTCTTCCAGTATGTCTCTTCTTTTTCCAAGCTCACCACCTCCTTCTCACTCAGTCACTTGTCCCCTTTCCCCGCGGAACGTCCATCCCCAGCTCCCTTTCCCGTTTGATCATCAGTTTGTACAGTTGGCTGCGAATCTGCCAACGATTCTGAGACCATTAACCAGGACAAATAAGTCAGAAGTCGTATTGAGTGTGTTTTCAATACAGGACAGACAATATATGTGACAGGTCAGGTCAGGTCTGGGAGCATGTGCCGGAGCAGCGCATCGCTGCGTCGTGACTAGTGTTCAGAAATGGCCATTCTCTGTTGCTTGCAGTTCTGAGTGAGTTTTGTTGGAGTACTGTACACATTCCTTGAAGCAGTCAATAAATCCAAAACAAACAGGAAAAATATCCCTCAGCTGGTGGGGGATCAAGCTGGAATGGAAATTATGCCAAGTGGCTTAAACACTCAAGCAAGCACTCCAACGAAACGATTGATAAGGAACGGCTTGCTTGGCAAGCGATAGCAAGCTGATTGGTAATGGAACACCTGAAGATGGCATTTTTTTCCCAAGGGGTGGGGGAGGGGGGGGTCAGGTCAGGTATGGGAGCATGCGCCAGAGCAGTGCATTGCTGCATCCACTTTCTGCCGGTACTCCAGGGGCCTCCATCTGGCCATCCCCCAGGCAGATGCCAGGCCCATCCCCATCTCTTGAGATGCCGATCGACCTGCTGCAACCACGAGGCACGTGGTCGGCCCATTGGCCTCCTCCACTCATGAGATTTCCTCGCTGAGAGAATCTGGTAAGCAGGATCAGCATCAGGAAAATGAGCCACATGTCCATACAGGCGCAGCTGACGCTCACGGACGATGCAGGTAACAAATCTCATTTGAGACTCTCTCAGCAACCGCTCGTTGGACACAAAGTCCGACCAGCGATAGCCAAAGGTTCTCCGAAGAGACCTGGAACCAAACGAATTAAGTCTCTGTCTCAGATCCCTGGTCAGAGTCCAAGTCTCACATCCATAGAGCAAGACTGGAAGCACCAAGGACCTGAAGACTCGGACTTTCATCCTCCCGCACAGGTACCGGCAGCGAAACACCCCATGATATAGTGAATCCATGACTCCCCAGGCCCGACCCAGATGTCTATTGACCTCTGACTCACAGCCAGAAGAGACATGAATATCACTGCCAAGGTAAGTAAATCTCTCCATGACCTAAACATCCTCACCACAAACAGGCACAGACAGGACAGCAGCATCAAAGATATCAGTGAAAGCCTGGATCTTAGTTTTGACCCATGAAACCCGTAATCCCAGTGGCTCAGACTCCTCATTCAGCATCTCGATTGCCCCCAAAAGGACATCAAGAGTCTCCACAAAGGTGACTACATCATCTGCGAAATCAAGGTCCGAGATCTTGACATTCCCAAACGATGCACCGCCACTTGATCTCTCCGACATCCTCCCCAGTATCCAGTTCATACAAGCGCTGAAAAGTGTGGGGGCAGTGCACACCCCTGACAAACTCCAGTAGCAACAGGAAATAAGTCAGAGATGGTATCACCGTATCTCACAGCACTCTCAGTACCGGAGTAGAGTTCAGACAACAGATTGATCAGTTTTGGTGGCACCCCACGAAGACCAAGAATCCTCCAGTAGGCATCCTGATTCACTGAATCAAACGCTTTGCAGAGATCAGCATAGGCTGCAAGCAGCCCCTGCCGAAACTCTCTTCTGTGTTCGGTGAGGACCCGAAGAGCAAGGATACGGTCAATCGTTGACCTCTTTGGTGTAAAGCCTGACTGCTCTGGATGCTGATGCTCAAGCAGATGGTGGCGAAGCCTATCAAGAATCATCCGAGCAAAGACCTTGCCCAGCAATGAGAGCAGCGTCACCCCTCGGTAGTTGTTGCAGTCTTGGCGATCACCCTTCCATGTCCAGAGAGGGACAACAAGGCCCCTCTTCCAGTCAGTTGGGATGATGCCTGTGTTCCAGGCAGAGCACAGAACTGCATGTAACGGCACGAGTGCAGCATTTCCACCAGCCTTGAGAAGTTCATCATGGATGCCACAGATCCCTGGAGCTTTACCCTATTTCAACCGGTTCACCACAGTCTGTGTTTCCACAAACGAAGATGGACCACAGTTGATTGGAGGGTCAGCAATAGGGATTGTAACACAAATGACGTCCAACTCGACAGCTGGTGGATCAGCCTGGTACAACCGCTCAAAGTAACCGGCCTAGCGGGCCTTCACTTCGTACTCCTCTGTCAAGAGCGCACCACCCTCTGCTCTCACTGCAGTACACCTAAGGATGGGCTTGGAGGAACGCAATGTGTGAATTCCCATTAGCAGCATGGGAATCACTTGACCAAAGGTGATGCTCTACCCCCTCACACATAGGCTTCCTTGTCCACCCTTAGTGCACGTACAGTTTTACAACTCAGCTCCCTGAACAGCTCAGCTCTGCCATTCAACCTGGCCCTCCGACGCTGGTCAGTGGTATCCAGTATCCCTTGAGAGAAAAAAAATTTTTTGTCCCGTGGTGAGTTCCAAGACATCCACCGGCAACATCAAGGATGGTGGTCTTGAAGGCACTCCACAACTCTTCAGGATCCCACAAAGCACGCAGACCCCCCAAATGTCCACTTAGCCTGTTCGCAAACTCCTCAGCTATCCTCTCATCATTGAGTCAAGTCAAGGAACTTAGTGCTATTCTGGTTCACAGACCAATGCATCCCATAACCATCCTTAACAGTTCCAGTCGATGCATTGAAATCCCCCAAGACTGGAAGTGTATCTCACCTGGGGCACTGATCAACCACAGACTCGAGCGTGGAATATAATGTGTCCTTCACGGTGAGATCACTCGCTTCAGTCGGAGAATACACAGAGACCAGGGAAATGACACCCAAGGAGTGACAAATCCTTTGTCTCATAATGCACTCATTGACCAGTTTTGCCTCAATAATCATTGGCGTCAGCTTATTGGACACAGTGACGGCAACTCCTTGAGCATGGTAACCACCAGAGCAACCAAGCCAACAGTAGGTGTAACCACCCGCCATGATCTCGCCGCAATCCGGTCTCCGAATCTTAGAGAGTGCTGCAATACCGATGTCCAAGTGCTTGAGCTTAGATGATAACAGAGACAGGTGATCGTCCTCTATGAGGGATAGGACATTCCAGGCACCTACCCGAAGGGACTGCCTCAGGTTAACCCAAGAAGACCGCCGTCTGGTGGACGACACCTCAGTACTATACCGACACACTACCGCTATCTGACCCGGGAAGGTTACCCCATGGTTTTCCTCCGATCATCAAAGATCGGGCATCCTCAAGGCTTTGCCCCAATCCTGTCATCCTGTGAGCTTCCCTGTGAAGGGAAGCTGTACAGGAGATACTCCCACAGAGTGAGATTTCAGATTTTAAAAAATGTTTTTAGAATGTTTTGCGGGACGAAGGGTTTTACGGTGGCCATAGTGCAAATCCTGCCACCAACCTTCTTGTAAAACGTAACCCAACTGCACGAGGACGTTCACAGACACCGTTGGCCACTAGATATTGATGGCCGTTAGCTCACAAGGAGCTCCTCCGCCCTTTGACAGGTTTTGTTCTTCATCCTGCTGGGTGTCCATATCATACACCCTCCTCATCAGGAAACCTGGTGGGGGAGACGGTTTAGTCGCTGACAACTCGACCATGAAACAGAAACCGGTTAGTACAGGTTTACATGTTACCTGTAGCAAGTCACAGATCTAATCTGACCTGACCTGACAAAAAGATTTTTGCTAAAAGATTTGTTCAAGCTCTGTCAAGTTAGATGGGGAGTGTTGGTGAACAGCAATTTTCAAGTCTTTCCACAGATTCTCAATGGGATTCAAGTCTGGGCTTTGGCTGGGCCACTCAAGGACTTTCATGTTCTTGTTATGAAGCCGTTCAAGTGGTGCTTTGGCTGTATGTTTGGGGTCATTGTCCTGTTGGAATGTGACTTCACCACAGTCTGAGGTCTTTTGCACTCTGAAGCAGGTTCTCCTCAAGGATTTGCCTGTATTTGGCTCCATTCATTGTTCCCTCAATCCTAAAAAGTCTCCCAGTTCCTGCAGATGAATAGCATTCCCATGGGATGATGCTGCCACCACCAGGCCTCACGGAAGCGATAGTGTTAGATGGGTATCTCGGTTTTCACCACACGTAGTGCTTTCCATTCAGGCCAAAGAGTTCAATTTTCATCTCATCAGACCACTGAATATTTTGCCTCATGCTCTGAGTCTTTCTCGTACCTTTTTGCAAACTCTCAGACTGCTGTCATGTGGCTTTTTCTCAGGAATGGCTTCCGTCTGGCCACTCTCCCATAAAGCCGAGATTTGTGAAGGGTTGCAGAGATTTTTGTCCTTCCGGCAGGTTCTCCCATCTCAGTCAATGAACTCTGTAGTTCTCTCAGAGTGGTGATTGGGTTCTTGGTCACCTCCCTGATCAAGGTCCTTCTTGCGCAGTTGCTCAGTTTGGTCAGATGGCCAGCTCCAGGAAGAGTCTGGGTGGTTCCATATTCTTTCCATTTCCTAATGATTTTGCTCTCTGTGCTCTTGGGAACTTACACTCCACAAATGGTTTTAAACCCCACCCCAGAACTATGCCTCCTCACAATTCTTTCTTGAGTTCGACTGACAGTACCTTTGACTTCAT